>NC_051081.1:38435682-38773182 GCF_004664715.2 Peromyscus leucopus
GAGATCAGAAGACAACGAATTAATGTATTAAATGCTCCACTAGTTCTTACCTTTTCATTCAATCCAGGGCCCAGCCCATGAAATAATGCAGCTTACAACTAGGGGGCGGGTCTTCCTTCCTCCATTAATTCAATAAGAAAATCTATCAGGCGTGATCACCGGCCCACCTATTCAAGTCACAGTTCCCCACTGAGACTTATTTCCCAGACAATTCTGAATTGTGTCAAGCTGACAATTAAAACTAACCATAATATGCAGCGAGCAATTTACCAACTGAGTGTCTCCTTAGAATTTCTTTTGGATAATTTGATATTTAGGTATAACTTCATTACATTTTATTTGTTGTTCACAATCACTTGGTATTTAAAAGTTGGTTAAACTTTATAGCAGGGATAATAATTTTCGCAAAAAGCAAGATAATAAATTTTTTAGAGTTTGTAGACTTTGGTTTCTATCAAAGCTACTGAACTCTGATATCATAGCCTGGAAAAGCAGCCATAGACAATAAATAAATAAGTACATAGTTGTAAATAAATGGATGTACTCAGGTTCTGATAAAATATTATTTATAGAGAGAAGTGCTGGGCAGCACTTTGCCTGTGAGATGTAGGTTGCCGACCCTTGTTTATAGTGCATGACTTTATCTCTTACAGCCTTAGAAGACAAACATTATTATCTAGTATAAAAACTTACCTAATAGTATATGTCTACTTCCATTATGTAGCATGCATGCTGTTTTATTTTATAATTCATCTCTAAGTAGGTAACAGGTTTGACAACAGAGTATTAGGGCTAAGAGTTACCTTAGAAGGAGATGGAAAGACATTTTCAAAGTGCATTGCTTTAACAATGTCTTGACTTACCATGCGTTTCCTTCCTTTGTCCAATTAGAGATTCTCAGTAACGTCACTTTCATTCTGCTTGAAGGACTTGCTTTAATGTTTCTCATAGTAAAGGTTTGCTGCTGGTGAGTTCTTTCAGCTTTTGTTTATCTTACAAAGTATTTTGTTTTCATTTCCAAAAGCTACTCGCGCTACAGAATTCTAGATTGCCTTTAAAGATCTTATTTATTTTTATTCTTTGACATTTTCCGGGTTGTTTTCCACTGTCTCTCATCCCCCTTCCCTCTCCTGCTGAAGCCTTTTTTTCTATCATGCCCCTCTTCTAATTTCATTTTTTTTGAGACAGGGTTTCTCTGTGCAGTTTTTGTGTCAGTCCTGGATCTCACTCTATAGACCAGGCTGGCCTTGAACTCACAGAGATCCACCTGCCTCTGCCTTCCAAGTACTGGAATTAAAGGCGTGCACCACTGCCACCTGGTCTAATTTCATTTTTTAAAGAATGACCCACTGAATTCAATTTGGGTTCCTTGCTCAAGTATGGGAGTTATTCACTTACTTATTTTTGAGGTACGGTTTCATGTAGCCTGGGCTGGCCCTGAATTTGTTATGTATTGAAGGCTAGCCTTGAACTTTTGGTCTCTTGCCTCTGTCTTTAAATAGTTGTGATTAAAGATATGAACTATAACATCCATTGGCAAAGGAAACTATCAGTTTTATATAGATAAGGATTAAGTAATGAGCAAGTGAGATAACCACCTCTGGGGAAAAATAACCACATTTTAATTAAGTTACTTCATGTCTATGGCTTGTCATGTGTTGGGAAAAAAAGAGAAGTGATGTCATCTTCTCTTTGAGCAGGGCTTTCTGATGCCCTGCAGTTAGATGTGGTCACTGGTGTTCAACTGTGTCTCCCTAAACTTAATGATGCCTTTATAACACAGAGGTTTAGTCAGTGGTGAAGACACCAACTTCAAAAACTGATGTCTGGCAGGTTAGAAGGGATCTCGATGAGATGCCGGCTAAAAACATATGGTAATCTCTACCCCAAAGAGACAGAGACTGAAGGAGTGTGAGAAACCACAAAGGAGGTAACAGGATGGTCGGAAAGTACAGGGAAACAAGAAGACATTGCAGCATGCAGGATGGGGCTGCACCCAGCTCCAGCTGCAGACGCTCCATTACGATAATTCAGATAGTGTCAGTGACAAGAGACTGGCAATTCCACAGGGCGAGCCCACAGTTCATACAATCCACGGGTCCTGCTGGTGGACTTGGTGAGAGTGTGACATGGGTCAGCATTGGAATGGAGGCCAGTTTTGTCACCTCTCACATTTCAGAGGGCTGTGGTTGTGGGGATCATCCTGACAGGGAGCCTGTTTCAGGTGGAGCTACCCTGGGCCTGGAGAACAAGGGGGCAGGGCTGTGGGAGACTTGACACAATTCCCGGAAGGGAAATAGCTGTGGGTGATGGTTGTAGAGAGACTGAAAGCTGGTCACGGACATACTGTGACATTAAAGGGCATAGTGGTCAGTAGCCTCACCCTAGATGATGAGAATCAGATACCAGCATTTAAGGACAACTATGAAAACTGAAAACCCTGAGCTCAAGGTAGGTGTGTGGCCCGCATTTTTGAGGCCTCAGTCTATCATACGTCATTTTCAAACACCAAAGGTCAGCTCTTGAGGAGCACTCATTTTCTGTAGCTTGCCTGCCTCCGCAAAGAGTAGTGGTGGTATTCTAATTGTACTGAAATGTGATTTTGATTGTATGTTAATAAATAAAGTTGCCCGGGGGTCAGAGCTATTAGAGCCATAGACAGAGTGTGGTGGTGGTGGTGGTGGTGGTGGTGGTGGTGGTGGTGGTGGCACACGCCTTTAATCCCATAAATCTCTGTGTGTTCAGGGATACAGCCAGCATTGGAGACATACGCCTTTAAGACCTAGGGGGCTGTACATTCAGACAGTGACAAGGCAGTCACGTGTTTGGGTTTACAACCAATGAGAAGGCAGAACAAAATACTATAAATAGACGAACAGACAGGAAATAGCTCTCTTTCGGGAAGCTGGGACACCGCAGGCGGAAGGGTGAGACTTTAGCTCTGAGCTCTGACCTCTCGGCTTTCTCTTTTACATTGTTTCTGTGTTTCTTATTTAATAAGACGGTTGGTTACATCAGTAAAGAGTATTTAATAATCTGTACAATTTGAAAGCACTGAGGTTGGTCAGCATAACTCTTAGTGATTTGCTTTATTCTTCCATTTCCTAACGCACTTGGGAGGGACACATCCTTTATCACAGAGATTAGCTAGCCCATGGCATACAAACTGGGGAGCCTCTGGGGCAAGGCAACTCTTGCCTGGCCTGTAGTTTGCAAAGCTAAGGGTGGTTCTTAGAGGCTCTTGGTGTGCAAAGAAGGGAACTGCTAGAGTAAAGACAGCTCTGTCAGCCTTTGACTTGACCAGCCGGGGGCTCAGCATGAAAGATAAGAACTTAAACCAACTCAACTCCCTCCATGCCTTTCAGGCGTGGATATCAGAAGAACTGGAAGAAGTCACTCCAAAACTTAGAACTTGGGTAAAAAAAAAATTCTTACACACACACACACACACACACACACACACACACACACACCACACACACACACACACACACACACACACATACACACATACACACACACACAGAGTTCCCTTTTTTAATATACATCAATCGAGGTTCCATATATGAAAGAAAAAGGTGATAATTGTCTGAGTCTAGTCTCTTTCTCTTTTCCCTCTCTGTCCCCTCACTCATGCACAGTTCTCCCATACACACATACACACACACACACACACACACACACACACACACACACATACATATATATTTATAAATCTAGATTTTATATATGAAAGAAAAAGGTGATAATTATCTGAGTCTGATTTCTCTCTCTGTTCCCTTTTTATGTGTACACAAGTCTAGATTCCAAATATGAAAGAAAAAGGATGATTATCTGTCTGAGTCTGGTTTATTTCACCTAACAGGAAGATTATTAGTTCTATACATTGCCTTGCAAATGGAATAATTTCATACTTGTTTATGGCTAAGTAAAACACGATCGCATGTACATATCACACTTTGTCCATTCATCTGTCATCTGTTAGTGGGCATCTAGGCTGGGTCCATATTTTGACAATTGTAAATGATACCCCAAGAAAAACAGCTGTGCATGTTTTTCTGTGGTATGCTGAATTACATTCCCCTCAATACAGACCCAGGAATAGTATAGCTACATCACACAGTGTTTCCATTTTTTGTTCTTTTTTGTTTGTTTTTGTTTTTGTTTTTGTTTTGTTTTGTTTTGTTTTTTTAATATCCAGATTGATTTCCACTGTAGCTGTTTACATTACCATCAGCAGTGGATTAGGTTCCTTTTCCTCAACCTTCTCATGAGAGTTTCTGTTTCGACTCAGTGATGATAGCCATTCTGACTGAAGTGAGATGTACTTTTAATGTCGTTTTTATCTGCATTTCTCTGATTGCTAAAGATCGTAAAGATCTGTTTTCATATTTCTGTTTATTTGGCAATTTGTATTTTTTTTATTTGATAACTGTCTTTTTAATTGATTTGTCTATTTATTGATTGGATGGCTTATATGGGTGTTCAGATTTCTTAGTTCTTTATATATTGTGAACATTAATCCCCTGCTAGATGTACCACAGGCAACACGTGCCTCTTTCTGTCGGCTGCTTCTTCATTCTGGCAATCATTCACTTTGCTGCACAGACTCTGGATCTCGCACACCATCATTAGTCCAGTGTTTGACATGTCCCTGATCTACTGGACTTCTTTCCAGAAGGTCCTTGCCACTTCGACCCTATGGTTTCCTCCAGCAGAGTTTCAGGTCTCACATTAAGATTTGTACATGGACATTTGCATTGGGCAAGAGAACAGGCTTTAATGTCATTCTCTATACGTGGTTATTCAGTTTTTCCCAGTAACATTTATTAAAGAAGCCGTCTTTATTCATTCAGTGCATCTTTTGGTACCCCTGTAAACAACAACAACAACAATAACAGGTGGCCTCATGAGTGTGGGTTTATTTCAAGGTCTTCTGGTCTACCACAGTAGTTCACATCTGTTTTCGAGCTTGCATCATGCTGTCCTGTAGTGCTATTTGAAATTGGCCATGGCGGTATCACCAGCATTGCTCTTTCTCTTAGGGACTGCTTCAGCTAGTTGGTGCTTTCGCTTTCCTGTGTGAGTCTGTGGATTGTTTTTCCAGTTCTGCAAGAATGCCTTTGGGATTTTGATGTGCATTGCATTGAATCCGTAGGTCACTGTGACCATGTAGCTAGTTTGGCAATATTATTTCTGTTGATACAGAAATGTGAGATGTTTTTCCACCTACTAGTGTTTATTTCAATTTCTCTCCTCAGTGTTTTCAAATTTCTGCTGTAGAGATCTTTAGTCTCCCTGTTTAGGTCTATTCCTAGGAATATTTTAAAGCTATTGTGAGGGGGATTGTTTTTTTGATTCCTTTCTCAGCATGTTCATTTTTAGTATATAGAAAAGCTGCTATTTTTTTTTTCTGTTGATTTTGTATCCAGCTACTTTGTTGAGCACATTTATCAGATCTTTGAATCTTTAGGGCATTTTAAGTATAGAATTTGTAAGTAGGGTTGATTTGATTTCTTTTCCTGTTTGTATCTGTCTTTCCCCCCCTCTTACCTTATTACTCTGGCTAAGACTTCAAGTAGTATGTTGGATGAGGACAGGAAGAATGGATACCTTTGTCTTGTTCCTGATTTTAGAGGAAATGCTTTCAGTTTTTCTTAACATAATTTATGTTGGCTTGAGGTTTATTGTGTATAGTCTTTACTATGCTTATGTATGTTTCTATAATTCCTGGTGTCTTCAGGACATTTTTTTTTGTCAAGAAAAAAAAAATATAGAACTCTGGTGAAGGCATTTTCGGCATCTATTGAGATGATCACCTGACTTCTGTCCCTGAATCTTCCTATGTGCTATGTTACACTGTACTGATTTGTGTATGTTGAACAAATGTTGCATTCCTGGAGCAAACACAACTTAATTGTGGAGTATGGAATTTTTGATGGGTTACTGAGTTCGCTTGCCAAGAATATATTGAGAGTTTTCCGTCTATGCTTGTCATAGCTTTCTTTGTTGTTGTATTGTTGTCAAGTTTTGATATCATAGAAACACTGGCTTCATGGAATGAATTAGTGTTCCTTCTCTATTTTATGCAATAGTTTGAGAAGCATTCATTTTACTTCTTCCTTAAAGGTCCCGTGAAATTTGACAGTGAGTCCTTATCACCCTGGGCTTTGATTTATTGGGAGAACTTTTATTACTTATTGCTCATTATAAGTGTGTGTAAGCTTTTTTAAAATTGTAGTGTTCTGCTGTGGGATGTTCTATATGTCCTGTGGGAGCCTGTTCTTGGGTTCCTCGTGGCTTTACCCACCAGGTCCGCATAGAGGATGATTAGGACTATGGGCCTGAGTGCAGGTGTCTGAGATGGTCTGCACTTGGCTGTGTTGGGGGATGGTCTGTATGGCAAATGTGTTGCTCTGATTGGTCAATAAATAAAACCTGATTGGCCAGTGGCCAGGCAGGAAGTATAGGCAGGACTAACAGAGAGGAGAAATAAAAGAATAGGAAGGCAGAAGGAGTCACTGCCAGCCGCCACCCTGACAAGCAACATGAAAAGATACTGGTAAGCCACAAACCACGTGGCAAGATATAGATTTATGGAAATGGGTTAATTTAAGATATAAGAACAATTAGCAAGAAGCCTGCCATGGCCATACAGTTTGAGGCAATATAAGTCTCTGTGTTTACTTGGTTGGTCTGAGCGGCTGTGGGACTGGCGGGTGAGAGAGATTTGTCCTGACTGTGGGCAAGGCAGGAAAACTCTAGCTACAGTGTTCATTATATCTGTTTAGGGTATCTATTGCCTCCTTGTTTTAATTTTGATGAGCCATATGTGTCTATTAACTTATCTATTTCTTATAGACTTTCCAGTCCTTTTATTTCTCAGGCTTTGAGAGAATTTCTGCTCTTATTCTCATTAAACAGGTTTTATAAGCCTTTTGTTTTTAATCTAAGTGCCATTTATCCCACAGTTTCTTAGCTTTGGTCTCCTGATCATTTCGTAGAGTTTTAGAACGCCAACCTTGCTTGATACATCCCATTGGTGATACTTTCCATTGTGTTTGATTTGATTTATTGAGCTTTTCCATTTCCAGCAAGACTTTTGTTGTTGTTGTTATTCTTAATTTTCAAAAATTTTAATCTCTCTCTCTCTCTCTCTCTCTCTCTCTCTCTCTCTCTCTCTCTCTGTGTGTGTGTGTGTGTGTGTGTGTAAATAAAAGGAGAGGAGGAAGAGGACCAGTAAAAGGGGTTCAGGGGGGTGAGAGGAGGCAAATGAGGCTAAATATGGACAGTGACACAAGTATGAAAGTGTCATAATGAAGCTCATCTTATAACATAAATAAAAGAAATAGGTAACAAAAGCAATACCAATTGTGCCCATTTAAGCTGCTGTATAAGCAGGGATCAGATTGCACATGTAGAGTGTTAAGCTGCTATATGGGACCTAGAGTATTTTGTCCTACCACCCAGGCCAAAGTAAGCCCTTCTCTGAACAATGTTTCTAGAATAGGTTATTACCCACAACTGCTTGGAAACCGAGAGCTGAGGTGCTTATCAAGGTCCTATTGTAATCTGATGAACAATCCTCAGATGACAGGTAATAAATAGCCAGATGTCTATGACCCAGATACTGTGTCTCTCTCCTTCAAGCATGGAGTCACCTTTGGATCTTTGAGTTGTCGTTGTTAGCTCTGGATTCCCGAGGCACTCCCTGATCTATAGACTCTCCAACATCTTAGCCTCTACCCAAAAAATCAGGTCATGGTTTCCATTTGTGGCTGAGCTAGCTCTTCCCTAGTGAAATGATTTATTTGTCACTTGCAAGTTTCATTTGTTTATACATTAAGGAGACTATGACCACTTCTCACAGCACAAAGATTGTGAAAATTAAGAGTGAAGCTACTGTGACGTCTTCCACACGTAGAAATGTGGAAGAGTAATACAAAACAGACTGCTGTGAAAAAAGGACACACAAATGTAGAACCATGTTACAGCTTTTCAGACAACATGTGCATGTGGCTGAGGAAGAGATGTTATGATGACATGCAGCCCTGACACAGTTAAGGTTAGGAGGTGAGAGTTTGGGTATCATGACCTGTGCTGATATAAATGTAAGAAGATGCTTTGTCCTCCATATGCATGAACTCTCACCAGCCTGATGGGCAAGCAGTCTATCTGGGTCAGAAGAGGTAGGTATGGTCACAGATGGAAGAGGTCTTTGCCTTAGATTCCATCTCTGTGATAAGTCTCCATTGTCTATCTCAATAGAAGACCCTTGTCTTTCCTGCCTTCCGAGAAAAACTGTAGGATTTTGGGGATCTTTGGGATCTTTGGGAGTTTTACAGCTTGACACTCCAATGTCAGCAACTCTGAAAAGCAAAAGTTCAGATCCTAGAAGAGGTTTGAGATTGTTCTGCTTCAGACAAGTGTTCAGCCTTGAGTCCCTTCAAAACTTTTTGTTTGAGAAAGTATACGTATACATATTATGTTTTGCTCAAACCCGTCCCCCAATCCCTCTCCTCCCATCCTTCTCTGGGTCCTGCCACGTTTCCCTCCCAAACTCATGTGCTCTTTTTAAAAACCCACTGAGTCCACTTAGTGTTGCCTGTGTGTGCTTAGATGTAGAGCCATCTATTGGAACACATGTAGCCTCTCCAAGATCATACCCCTAGAGAACACTGACTCTCTCTTTGCCAGCAGCCATGAATTGTCCATACCCCCACAGCTAGGGGTGGATCTTCATTAGCCCATCCCGATTTCACAAAGAGATTTCAGCTGATCTGATCTTGTGTAGGTCTTGAACATGCAGTCACAGTCTCTGTGAGTTCCTGTGTGCAGTGGCCCTGTCAAATGCGGCGAAAGTTCAGTTGCAGAGGCTACTTTCTCTGGTTCTTATAATCCTACTCCCTATTCTGGGATGATTCTTGAGCCTTAGGGGGTGAGGATGTGAGCACTCCACAGACTCTTGTTCTCTGAACACTCACCAGCCATGTGTCTCTGTATTAACCTCCATCTTTTGCAAAAACAGTCTTCTCAGGTGAGGGTTGAAAGATGCTCTAAAGGAAGATACAAAGGGGGAAGTAATAGAACAGGAAGGGTTAAATGGAGTGGGGGTGGGTGGGCTTGGTAGAAGAGGGAGTTTGAGGAAGAATTACTAAAACTAAAAATACTTGAAAAATGCCATACAGAAATAGTACAGCAGAAACTTCCTAAAATACACACATACATGTACATAAGCAGTTCAAGAGGAATTAACGCTGTAACAGGGGGGTAATGCTTCTCCTAGATACCGTAGTTCATCAAATAAAAAAATCACTATGCTGTGTATATGTTACCTCTAATTATGATCTCCACCAAACATTGTAGGATATTGCTATTGCATTTGGTTAATCTCTATAACTTGATTCTAATACTATACTAATAAAGGCACAAAAGACTGGAGTCATAGGACATGGAGAAATCAAACTCACACCAACCTGGAAGCATTTTTCCTACTAGCTAGTTTTCACAGTGCTGGAAGGCTCTATGTATGCTAACAGAAGAGAAAGGCAATAAATAGTCTTACTTGGTAGTTAACCTTGGGAGGTACAATAATATCTGACCTATGCATGCTAGTACAGCAGTGGCATGAACATTATGGGAGTAACCACCCCCTTTCTGACTGGATTTAAAACCTGTTCCACATAACAGAACTCATGCATGGTACTTCTGACTTAGCTCCAAACATGTGGTTGACTAAATCCCAGGGAGACGCCAACTCTATTGTTCTCCTAAATGCACATAGAAGTAAACAGTTCGCTAAGTTATCCTTATACCCACACACAGGCCATCTTTCAAGCCTTGAGCTCATGATGGGGGAGTGACCCGAGTCTTTTCAACCTCAAAATTTCCCAAATGAAAAGTATGTTTTTGTGAAGCGCCACCTGCTACGGAATGTCTGTCTGTCTGCTGTGAATATATGCTGTTCCCATTGATTAGTAAATAAAGCTGTTTTAGCCTATGGCAAGAAAGCTTACAGCCAGGTGGGAAATCCAAATGGAGGGACAGGGAGAAGAAGGGCAGAGTCTGGAGAGACACCTGCCGCCACCAAAGGAGCCGCAAGATGCCAGCAGGCCCATAATCCCATGGCCACATGGCAACAAATAGATGAATAGAAATGGGTTAAGTTATAAGAGCTAGCTAGCAAGAAGCCTGCCATAGGCCATACAATTTGTAAATAATATTAAGCCTCTGAGTGATTATTTTATAAGTGGCTGTGGGACCGCAGGGCCGGGTGGGACCAGAGAAACCTTCCAGCTACGTCCATCTATATTTTTAAAGGTTTCTTCTGTTTATCTGATTTCTCCCCCCTTTCCATGTCTTACCCTCTAAGCATGCAAACCTCATGTTTACCACTTGATCAGATGAAATGATGTCAGTGAGTGTTGTGTAAAATATAGAGGGCTTTGCAAGGGTGAGGGTTACTCATTTTTATTAAACCAGCTTCTATTTGAAAGGCCATAGCAAAGATATATGTTTACAA
Source organism: Peromyscus leucopus (assembly GCF_004664715.2). Taxonomy (NCBI): domain Eukaryota; kingdom Metazoa; phylum Chordata; class Mammalia; order Rodentia; family Cricetidae; genus Peromyscus; species Peromyscus leucopus. Next base: position 38,446,205 of record NC_051081.1, read on the forward strand.
AGTTGTTCACCCATATAATTCTAATGTGGGCTGCTTATTAATGTGGGAAGCTGGAACAGAAAAAGGGTCAGTGTTGAAAAATCACTTTGGCACATTAGAGTTCTCAGTGTGTATCGATGAGATGAGTGGTTGGGATTAGCATGAGAATAGAAGATATTGGGGTGTAGTCTAGAGAGTGGGACCACAGCAGACTCCTGGGATTCTTCCTGTTGTAACACAGGGAGTGTTTGCTAGAGTGACCTGTAAAGGTACTCTGAGGCATAAGACTTGTGACTCACAAATCTTTCCCTGAGAAACTGACTCTTCTCTTCATAGTTCATGGGAGTTTCAGTTAACAATTGCCAATGGAGAGTGAGTCGAAGCATGTTGCTGCTTTAGTACAAGAGTCTAAGAATCCGGGGGTGTGTGGGGGGAGTTAGGTGGTAAGTGGTGTCTGGTGTTTGTGGTTAGTTTTCTAATGGAAAGCCTGCTTTATAAGTAGAAGTTCATAAAAGCATACTCTGGTCTGGGTATGCATAACACATAGAAAGTTTTATATTCAATGCCTGGTCAACTTGTGGGATGATACTGCATGAAAGATGAAGGGAGTCAAAGACAACCAGCTGCAGTAAACATAGTCAGGGTCCAAGTTTCTGCTAGGAGAGAGCTTGGCCTCCCAGGATGCATATATGGCCTCAACCCATAAAAACGATCAGAGAAATCTAATTTCTTTTCATGGGTCTGAGCATGTAATGTCTCCTCACATAAAAGGATACCCTAGAGGAGAAAAATCAGGATGAGACACTTTACTTTTATGCATTGTGGGTACTCTGCTGAAGGAAGCCAAAGAAGTTATGGGGTTGGTTAAACTTAAATTGTGGTTAGGAATTACCCACAGATCAGAACATTAACTCGTGATTCAAATTCTCTTGTGTCCTTCTATGATATTGGAAATGGGTCTTTGATGGATATGGTCACATTCTGATATGTCTCATTCCAAGCCGTTTTAAGGCCACATCTGTGTTTTATACGGAATACTAAATATGCTGAAAAATGATATGTAGTCTTATCCTATGTGTCCATAAAGTATTAGTTAATGTAACTTGGTATGCATACGTGTCTGCACCTGCAAATGCATGTAGCAAAAGTTAGGAAAAAACTCCATAAAACAGGACCAAGGTTGAAGTTTTTGATTGATGGTTAATGGCAGGTTTGCAAATTACAGTTTGTTCTTCTAAACAGCTGATGCTGAGCATTGCAGGTTGAGTTACTGGCTAAAAACTATGCATCTACTGCTTAGTCTCATGCCTATATGTGACACTGAGGAAGGGTCACCTGGGTCTGAGTGGAGGCGACATGGGGAAGCCCTCCCTTTCTAAAAGCTGGCTTAACTTGAGCAATCCACACAATGCTCAGAGTCCAAATCAGGGCTTGTTGGATCGCAACACTACCCAATCCTTATGGCCTTTGGGTAATATTGCACAGCTTCACCTGAAGAGCATTGAGAGCTATCTATGACCACGCCTTGGGAAGGTGTTAAACAAATGAATGCCACAGCCTTTGCTCAAATAAATGTATTGAATGTGAATTCTGAAGCTTGCTGCTGTTTTTTTTTTATTATTATTACATGTTGCATGATTTTAGTAAACAGAATTTATAGAAGGAGAAATGTATGCCGGGCGGTGGTGGCGCACGCCTTTAATCCCAGCACTCGGGAGGCAGAGGCAGGCGGATCTCTGTGAGTTCGAGGCCAGCCTGGGCTACCAAGTGAGTCTCAGGAAAGGTGCAAAGCTACACAGAGAAACCCTGTCTCGAAAAAAAACCAAAAAAAAAAAAAAAAAAAAAAAAAAAAAAAAAAAAAAAAAAAAAAAAAAAAAAGAGAGGTCATCGGAGAAAGGAGAGGATAGACTGGGGAACAGATTACTAGGAATTCCAAGTCTGCTTCTGTGTGTAGAAGAAGCTGGAACGTCATTCACTAAATTAGTTAGCAAATATTCTTTATATAAAATGGGGAGTTTCTTTATGATAGATATAGATTATATTTTTTGGTCACACCTCCATGTCCTATTCTGTCTTTTCTATTTGCTGTCTTCTTTATCTTTCCAAATACTCTATATTCAACTTTCATTTTTTTAAAAAAATTATTTATTTATTTTTCTTTTCTTTTATTTTACAATACCATTCAGTTCTACATATCAGCCATGGATTCCCTTGTTCTCTCCCCTCCTGCCCCCTCTCCTTCCCCTCAGCCCACCCCCCATTCCCACCTCCTCCAGGGCAAAGCCTCCCCTGAGGACTGAAATTGACCTGGTAGACTCAGTCCAGGCAGGTCCAGTCCCCTCCTTCCAGACTGAGCCAAGCGTCCCTGCATAAGCCCCAGGTTTCAAACAGCCAACTCATTCAATGAGCACAGGACCCAGTACCACTGCCTAGATGCCTCCCAAACATATCAAGCCAATCAACTGTCTCACCTATTCAGAGGGCCTGATCCAGTTGGGGGCCCCTCAGCCTTTGGTTCATAGTTCATGTGTTTCCATTCGTTTGTCTATTTGTCCTTGTGCTTTATCCAACCTTGGTTTCAACAATTCTCACTCATATAAACCCTCCTCTTTCTCACTAATTAGACTCCCGGAGCTCCACCCGGGGCCTAGCCATGGATCTCTGGACATGAGTAGGAGTAATGAAGGGCGAGAGTCGAGGGAAAGAGAGCCTGTGGGAGCGGGAAATCCCAGCTGGATCAAGAACAGAGAGGGAGAACAAGGAATAGGAGACCATGGTAAATGAAGACCACATGAGAAAAGGAAGAAACAAAGTGCTAGAGAGGCCCACAGAAATCCACAAAGATACCCCCACAATAGACTGCTGGCAATGGTCGAGAGACAGCCGGAACTGACTTACTCTGGTGATGGGATGGCTAAACACCCTAATAGTTGTGCCAGAAACCCCATCCAAGGACTGAGGAATCAACTTTCATTTTTTAAAGTTTGGACTCCACCCATGAAACAAAACATGCTAGTTGTCTTCGCTGAGTCAGGCTTATTTCACTTACCATGGTAAGTAAAATTCCATCCATTTTTATGCAAATTACACAGTCTTAGTCTTCTTTATAGCTGAGTTTTATGTACACACCCCACATTTTCTTTATCCCATGGGTACTGGTTTTATTCTGTTTCTGTGACCTCATACCCAACAAGAGGCAATTTAAAGGAGAAAGGTTTTCTTTTGACCTTCAGTTTAAGAAAGTGTACATACAGTTCATCATGGCACATATGGTAGAGAGGAGAAATGTAAGGTGGTAGGGCACATTGTATATTATAATCAGAAGGCAGAGATGAAGAACTCTGGTAATCAGCTAGCTCACTTTCTTCTGTTCATTCAGTCTGGTATCCCAGCCCATGAGATAATGCTGTTCACATTCAGAGTGGGTCTTCTCTGTCAATTAAACCTTTCTGGAAACTCCCTCATGGGAACACCCAGACACATGTGCTAAATCCTATCAAACGGACCATTGTAGGCACCTAGATTGATTCTATGAACTGGATATTCTTAATAGTGTCAGAATGAACATGGGTGTGAAATAAGTCTTTGATTCCTTTGGGGTTATACTCAAGAATGATGTAGCTGGCCATATGCTTGTTCTAGTTTTCTTCAAGTGGATATTGAGAATATAAGCAGAGTAGAAGAAATGAGGATTCAAGAGTACCAGTGTTTCCAGTGAAAACTTTTGAAGTTACCTGAATCTCAGTCCTTCCTAGACTTTCAATTTTGATTGTCCTCTGGGATGGAGGTGGGCCATGTTGACAGTGGCAGTTTAATCCATTGTGAAAAGGGGGCTGCCATCAGAGTGGTTAGTACCTGGGATCTCACCTCTGATTCCTTTAAGTAATGTCCATGTAAGGAGATATTATCATATGAAAGAATCCTTTCCATTTGTTATTATTTATTTCTCGGTAGCTTTGGCAATACAAGAGTAAGGATAAATGAGCACGTATAATCTGTCTAGGGATGAGAGGAACAGAAACTCCAAACATTTACCAAGCACCCACAATGCCAGGTACGGTGTGTGTGATCTGGTTCAATCCTTGTAATTATGCATGTGGCATGTGTGAGGTATGTATTATTATCCCCCTTTTATAGATTAGTCATTAATTAGGACAGCGGCCAAAGGGAATGCATGGTTGAACAGGTTGAGAGCCGAACTGTCAAACATGATGCCCTGGCTAATTGGCGGGTTGTTGATGGAGATTATTTTGCCTGTGGGTCTGCTAATCTATGCATTGAATTTGGCTCAGAAGAGACGACGGGTGAAAACAAATTTATCTGAAATAAACATCACAATATTATGTTTTAAATCTCATGTATAAAAATTCAAACCTAGAGTACATGTATAATTTTCCCCTTCCTTTTAGGTCTCTTTGATTTTAAAACTGCTGTAACAATCACAGTCAATTTTCAAGTGTTGATGATAACAATACCTCCCTGAATTTTTATACAGACTTTTTCTTCCAAGGACCTTGAAGTGCTAAAAATGTTGTCATCTATACAGGCAAACCTTGAGAATATCTAATTTAGCAAATGTCAGTGATAAATTCTTCTGGTGCCATTCTCCATGTCTTTGAATACATTAGAACACCCTGGAAATAAGAATGTTTATTCTACAGCAATTGACTGCTGGTAATATGGTTAGTTGGTATAATTTCATGTGTATTTACTATTTATCATTTAAATAGCTTCTTGGATTAAAAAAAATCCTTTCTGTTTGTTTTCTGTCTTGAACATGGTAGGTATTACTTTTGGTCTAGTGTCTTCTCCAGGTTGCCTAAAGAAATACCAATTGTCTTTATCTAACTTCCTCTTTGATGTTGTGGGATGCCCTTCCTTGCATGGGTAAGACTGGGAGGACTTGAATACAGTGTGGAATTTGAAAGGTTGCTAAACCACATAGAGCTATGTGTTTTCCAACCCTCTTTAACTATAGCATCCTTGCATCTGTCTGTCTGTACTGAGGTGTCATGTACTTTCATGCTCCATGGTCTGAAGGAGGAAATGGAGAGAAAGGGCATGGGAAGTATCCCCAGGATGATTGGCATCTTGTGTAAGTATGAAACAGTGGACACCGTGAAGTCGCATGAAGGCGAAAAGAATGCAGGATGCCTGGAGTAGGTCTGTGCAAGTTTCCCCAGGCAGGATTAAGAACATTTCACCTATTCCCTGAACCATCTAGCCAGAACCTCGTGGGAAGTGACCAAGCCGGGCTTGGGTGAGTGCAGATTATGAAGTCATTCCATGTCACTGAACCATTGCGAGCATTTCCATCTTTGCTCTTTATTTCAATTTTCAAAGACTTAATTAGCTAAGACTAAACTGTCCACAATAGCAGCATTATGTTTAAGAGTCAATTAAATTGCAGGCAATGTCATTACATGGACTAATGCAGATGGCAGGATCCAGGGGAGAAGGAGAGTGAGTGCGAAGCATCCTGGACCTTCACGATGTGTTGGGGGCTTGGCTCCCATGGGCCTCGCTGCCCTCTCTGCATAGTCATGCTTGTCTGGGTTTTACACATCAGTGCTACTGTACTCCGCTTGTCTTGCTTACTGCAAGCCCCTCACAGACCTAAAACATCCTTCATTCTTCAAGTCCAAACTCAGATCACTTCATTCATAAAATCACCCCTTATTTGCTGTCTGTTGCCAGCCCCTTGGTGATAACAAGAATCCCAGGCAAGTTTTGGAGATAGCTACTCATCTCTGTGTCTCAGGGTCGATCCATGAAGTCAGAGCCCAGGCAGGATATGGTCGAGAGGGTGCCTGAGCTGTACAAACCTGGGACATTGTAGGTGGATGGTCGTCTTTCCGAAGAACAGTCTCTTGTGATGATGGCTCATAGCTTCCAACCCTCTTTAACTATAGCATCCTTGCATCTGTCCGTCTGTACTGAGGTGTCACGTACTTTCATGCTCCATGGTCTGAAGGAGGAAATGGAGAGAAAGGGCGTGGGAAGTATCCCCAGGATGATTGGCAGCTGTAGGGGAGCTATGTGTTTATCCCTGTGCCTCTGTAGCTGTCCTTTCAAGGGCCTTGGGCCTTATAATCTGCATTGTGCTGTGTATACAGGATTACGTATTTTTCATACTCAATCCCGACACTGCAGAGACACTGGCCCTGGAGACACTGGCCCCGGAGAGGGTTGTGAGCCTCTCAGAGCCTGGCTGACTTGTGCTTCACAAATGCAGCAACTTGCATGTGTGACAGAGGGTCCCATCTGCTGCCCATTGCTCAGCCCACCAAAATGGCCTCTGGCCTAATAGCAGCACGCAGCCTTTTCTCTCCAGAGGAACCCCTGCCCTGTGGGGCCTTCACGCTGTTATGCTCTGAATTCCAACTACACACGGGGCACGCACGTCACTGGAGTCATTTTCCAAATGAACAAATTGTGTTTTCTTCTTCGTTGAGTCTGATATTTGAGCCAATCTGTGCAGCAATTTCCTCCTCTTTGTTTTGCTGACCCTGAGCGCTTTCTCAGCCCCAACCGTAATTACGGCCTCTCCTGCCACTGGGAGTGTGGCACGTTCAGCCACAGGAATGATTTAGCTGAACATGAAGAGGAAAGAGGCCCAATTCCAGGGCCTCTGTCTCCGTTTCTGATGCTGGTTATTTACAAAGTCAGCTCTTCGTGTAGTGAGTCAGAGAGCATTTCCTAATGTCATGGGAGAAACAGGTCTGTGGGGGCACTCACTTGCAGGCCTCTCACTTCTGTGACACCCTCATGACACTCAAGGCTTACCTGGCTCATCAGCTCTCTCCTCCAAAGAGAACAGGGCTATTTCCAAGGAGCAGTGGGGACAGAAACATCCTTGTCGCCGATGTCACATTCCTTGTCATTGCCTTTCCTTGTGTGAACCACCATGATATCTTTGCCCTTGACCTATAAAGGAATAAAATGAATTGTCTTCTTAAAAATAGGCACTTCCTAAGGATAAAGGAAAGAGTACAGCAAATATGAAGGGTCCAGGACTAGCTGAACCTCATTCAATCTATTCATCCTACTTCCTTCTCTCTCCCCAGCAACCCCTTATTTAGCACACTTTCTCATTTGCTATCCATCCACTTATCCATCCATCCATCCATCCATCCATCCATCCATCCATCCATCCACCCACTCATCTATCCATCTTCTCATCCTTACCTCCTACGCATTCATTAAGCACTTGGACTATTTGTTGTTAAGAGACTGAATTGTACTTCTCTCCAAATTTGTATATTGAGATTTTAAACCCCAGGATCTCAGAATGTGACTGTGTTTGGAGATGAAGACTTTGAAAAGATAATGTGAAGTGGGGTCACATGGGCAGGCCCCAATTCAATGTGACTGGTGTCCTTCTCAGCAGAGGTTAGTGGAGAAAAAAAAGACAATATGAAGACATAGCAAGAAGATGGACGAGGGCATGGTGGCTCAGAACTTTAATCTCAGCACTCAGGAGACAGAAGCAAGCATATATCTGTGAGTTTGAGGCCAGCCTGGTCCTCCTAGTGAGTTCAAGGATAGTCAGAACCACATAGCAAGACCCTTTCTCAAAAAAAAAAATGGGGGTGGGAATATATTATGAAATTAAAGTAGTGATGAGTAGGAACTTCCCAAGTTGCTCAGAGCCTAGTGCGAATCCTGAGTGCTGTAGACTTAGGTGAGTGGGTCAGCCTGGATCCTTTTTCCTTTCCATCATCCAGCCAAGAAGGCATGAAAGAAGGAAAGGCCTTTCACCAGCTGTAAGTCAGAGGTCTCAGCACCGACCCCAGCAGGCCAGTGTAGCCAGGAGCATGTAGCTGGTGACTTGATAATCCAGAGTCAGGAAAACTCATACAGGGCCTTTCCCAGGGAATCCCACAGACAGTCTGAGGACATGCTAGCTGGCTAAGGTAATGCAGCAACATTGCCTACAATTGTGGGACTCTAGTTGATACTTTTAGGCATGTGATGCTTGACACATGGGCTACACGAATACCATCCCATGTTTCTGATGTTAATCAGCAGTGCCTGTTACCGAGAATCTTATTCTTTGAATGGGCTGACCCTGCTAGGGCAAATAGAAGAACAAGAACTCAAGATCTGTCCTCTGGTTATCAAGGCCCAACTGCTTTCGCAGGCATTCAGTCTTGAGAGGGGAGGCTTACCCAAGACAGACTTAGGGCAGGTTCTGGACATGGCGTGAGTGGCTGAGTCAGTGGCTCAGACCATGGCTGCTGCTTGAGGAGGTCAGAGCTGAGGAAGATCAATGTGGGCTAGAGCAGTTCATTTAAGTAGCAATTAGTTATAATTAATCAATTATGTAATTGAGTAGCACTTAATTATTTACTGCCTTGTTCGGTTTTCCAGCTGCTCCAAGTGTCAGCTTTGTTTCCCCAATCGGAGCCGGAGCTCCCTGAGAACAGGGACAGGGTCATTCACTGGAGACCAGTGGGGCCAGGGTCAGGTTCTCACATGCAAGGGCAGTTATATGAGGAAATGGAGACCATGGGGACAATCACTTTGAGGTCAAAGGAGCATGGTTCTGCCAAGAAGTGACTATGAGTGAGTCAACCGCTGAGATAAACACCGAGCAACAAGGGACCAATGTGGCATAGAATGAGATGGGGAAGAAGGTCCCTTTGGTAAATGAATGGGGACAGGGACACTTGCGACATCTTTACACAATGTGAGGGGTGTGTCCTAGGAAGCCACCCTGCCATGGGGATGTGGGCCTCCTAGAGGACCTCAAGCTGGCCCTCTGAACCGAACTCCAGCAAAACTGTGTTGAGATTGCACAGGGCTGTGGAATGTCATGTGAACACAGACTGAAGACAGCTAGTCCACCCTCGGGGGCTGTCAGGACTCTAATGGGGCCGTGCTTTGGGAATAAGAGCTGCCTCATTGACGCCGGTTAGGAAATCAAGGATAATGCAATGATGTACCCCTGGAAAATCGGGGTAGGGGGCCTCAGGACTTCAGGCTTGGGCAAAGAGAGGCACAGCTCAGCCCCAGCCACATGGCAGCCAAATGAGTCTGAAGTTCCATGGAATACAGACTCCCACAGTTAACGCTTAATGGGATCTTGAGCTTGGGGTTGGGGGAGTTCCCCAAACAGGGCAACCTCTTAAATTCCAGGTTTCCAAAGCTGGCTCAGGTCTGGCTCATTTACAGAGAACTATGGTGCCTCCTCTCTCGCCATGAGGTCAGCGGTGTTATTACCTGTATTCACAAATGGGGCAGAACACCCCGAGACTTGCAGACTGATTGCTTTCATTAACTTTAATTGGATTCTTTCGCACATGGAAAGAGAAGTGTAACCAGGGTTTAATTGGAAGAACATCTCAGACCCAGGGTGACACAGGATTGTAAACATTAAAAGTGCTACAGCTGTGTCGGTGGAAAAATGTTGAAGTCACTTGTGGAGTTTGTAAGAACAGCTCACAGATTGGGAAGTCGGCTGGAAGTTCTGGGTGTGTCAGATTTGAGGAGTGTGTGTGTGTGTGTGTGTGTGTGTGTGTGTGTGTGTGTGTGTGTGTGCCTGTTTAGATAGAAAACAACTAGGAATCCGAGATTTGCAAGTGAGATACATCCTAGCTCTCTCTGGTGCCGAGGGAAATCAGCTCTAGCCAGGAGTCCCTCAGTGCAGACCATTCTCTGAACTGCCCTGCAGCTGCATGTGAAGCCTGTAGAGTTGAGTCCAACCTCGCTAACCCATCTCTCTGCTTTACTGAGTTACAACTCATCATGCCGGGGATGTGCCTCTCATTAGAGTGGGCAAAGTCCCATTCAGCCTTCGGGACCTGGGTTTTATGTTCCCACTGTGAAGACTTGGCCAACACCTTTGGAAGAGGTGGCTGCTCAGTGCTCAGTGGTTTCACAGAACTGTGTTCCTGCCGTGAGTCCTGAAGCCACCCCGAAGCAGGGAAGAGAGAAAGAAGGGCTCCCAAGTCCAGAATTCCAAATATCAACTAAAGCATGGTTACTTGGGGGTAGTGGAGGAGCTTCTTATGGCAATGACTTGGGACCCTGGGGTTCAACGTACATTTGGGGAACCTATGAACAACTAGGTCAGTGAACTTGAGGTTTATTCAGGTCTCAGTGGGGAGTTTGTCAGTTAGTGTTGACATTCTGTAGGTGATGGCTCTTGGCCTGTCCTGAGAGAACCTGAATACATTGTTGCCCATGAGACTAGCTTAGCTATTTGCTGATTTCCTGCATGCCTAAACCTGAAGAGTATGTCTGGCATTTCAAGGGCACCCTGGCAATGTCTACCTGTTACACACCGTCTGCCTCTATTTTCTGCACATACATTTCCTGGAGCTTGTGCCTAGATCTTTCCTTCTGTCTGGGTGGCAACACCTGACACCTCCATGGGGTTCCTATCTTTAGGTTTAGGTAGAAGTACTAACTGAGGTATTCAGCAAGCCCTGGGTGGTGATGATGGTGACCACTGAGTCATTTCTGATGCCTAGCAGCCACTCTAGGTACAGCAGGGTCTGGTCTTAATACACATCATCGATTTGATTTGAAGAAATGTCTCGGGCACTTAACCCACTAAGAGCCCACCCGATCTCTTTGTTTTCTGGAGTCTCCTCTACTGACCTGCAGCTGCGTGACTGGTCAGATGAGGGCCTGCCACTCAGTTCCCTAGATGTGCTGAGGGCTCCTTCCAGAGGTCATTGAAAAGTGCACTAACAGGTCACCATCAAGGGCTTGCCTTTCCCTATTTGACTGCTCTTTGATTTAAAATATAGTCTTTTCTAATTCACACAAAGAAGTAAGTCATCCTCTCAGATATTTTTAAAGCAGAGATAAGTGTTTTAGTAGTACACAGACTGATTGTTCCAATGGGAGAGTTGAGATAAGGAGAACCAGCTTGCTGGGCTGAGGGAAGAGTGGGTCCTGGCCACTGGCCAGATTTTCCTGGCTCAGTTTCCTGGGTACCAGTTTGGATGCACAGGTGTGTTAGTTACTTTTGCATGGCTGTGACCAAAATACCCAACAGAAAAACAGAAAGGTTTATTTTTGCTCATGGGTTCAGAGGGTCCCTAATTTGGAAGGCATAACATCACTCTATCACATTGTCCCCTCACATCTAGACAGACCAGGAAAGCAGTGACTATGGCCAGAATGTGTGGGGGAGTAGCTTTCCAAGGTCCACCCCTGGTGACCTCCTCCTGCTAGCTAGGTCCCACATCCCAAAATTCTCTGCAGCCTTCAAAATATTACCACCAGCCAGGAATCTAGATAGCATTTGAAACATGATCCTCTGGGAGACATTTCAGATTCAAAACACAAGAGCAAGTGAAGCACTCGGGCAAATGATAACCAGCCAGGGTGGGAACATGTAGCCACTGAGCACACAGAATGTGGTTAGTCTTAGTTAAAATGAGCCCTACCTCCAGAATATATACTCCAGAGTTCAATGACCCAGAGTTCAATTCTTTTCTAAGAATGACATGAAAGAAAACTTAATAGTTTTTATATTGATTATATGCTAAATGGTAGTATTTTGAATATACTGGTTCAACAAAATACACTCTTCAGTGAATTTTGCTTCATTTTATTGTCTTAAAGGAGAGCTACTGGAAAATTTGAAAGCTGAAATGGCTTGCACTTCTTTGCTATAGAATAACACAGGCCTGGGTCCTTTGACATAGAGGACAGGTGAAGGGAGATAGGTTTCAGGAGTAGAGAGGCTGCTTTTGACCTGGCATCAAATCTTAGAAAGCTGATGGGAACAGAGACCTGGAAGGACAATGTCTTAATTTGTTTTCTACTGCTGTGACAAAGACTATGACCAAAAAAATTTTTTTAAGAAGAAAGGATTTATTTTAGCTTATTATAGATGTAGTCCATCATGAAGGGAAGTCAGAGCAGGAACTCGAGGCAGAAACCTGGAAGCAGGAACTGAAGTAGATGCCATGGAGAATGCTGTTTACAGGCTTGCTCCTCGTAGCTTGCTTAGCCTGCATTCTTACACAAGTCAGGACCACCTTTCTAGGGGTGGCACCACCCACAGTGGACTTGGCCTTTCTACATTAATCGTCAATCAAGACAATACCCTGCAGACTTGCCTACAGGCCAACCTGATGGAGGATAGAAGCATTTTTTTTTCAATTAAGATTCTCTCTTCCCAGATATGTTTATGTTTGTATGAAGTTGACAAAAACAACTGGCACAGTGTATATCTTCATAGGATAGACATCTTTTTGTAGCTTGTTCTGAGACTGAGGTGAAGTAAAGTTCCTTTAGGATATCAACCCCCATTCCAGAACTATGCTAGTGTGAGGTGAAACATGCATTTCTAGACAGGTCTGGACTGTCTTCAGACATTATTAGGGAAGAGAATTAAGTGAGTTGATTTGTCTACTTGTGGCTTCATTATCCTGACCATTGTTGCAAGTTGGGTTTCCCTTATTGAGACGTCCATCTGCAAAAATTCCCCACCTGCTTCCCCAATGCTGTATATACTGGCAACAAACAAGCAAAAACAAACCAAACCAAACCAAAAACCCCATTGTATATAATTAGGGCTGTAGTTCACTCATAAAGTGATTTCCTAGTATGTGTTGAGGACCTAGGTTCAATCCCCAGTGCTGACCAGAAAAAAAAAGTCATAGGGAATGTTTATACTAATAAGAAGTAAACAGTGTTTACTAGTTCATCAGTTTTACTATGAAGGCATGCAAATCCTTTATGAATCTTGGTGTTTGGTTTAATGTCCCAGTTTCCATTTGCAGTGGAATCAAAGAACCCCTTAGAAATGTTTGATATAGACACCTTTCTCTATGTATCCCCTTGCTCTGAATTTTAATGCCTTGGCTTTATTTCCAGTCAATGAGAACTTCTTCTACATTATCTTGTGCTATTCCATGGTCTGCTTAAGTCTGTGCCAGAATGGTCGTTTGGAGACTCTTGGTCTCACCCAACATGGTTTCTCAGGGTCATTGTTTACTTTGTGTCTTTATCCAGTGTGCTTGGCCAGCTCTCCTGGCACAGGCTTCTATTCATACAGGACTTGGGAGCTTCTGTTTCTCACTAAGACATCAGCAACACGTCAACCTTCTCCTTCTGCTGTGGAATTTAGAAATAACTTAGTCTCCTCTGCTCTGTAAAGTCTTTTGTTTTGCTATGGCTGAGCCTCTATAGTCAGTCCTGGATTTGAAGGAAAGGGGAGCCATGTACAGATTGAGGAGATCTGAACTTTCTCTCCCTCTGAAAGGAAATCATCCATTCTTCCCGGCTTCTTAGGCGAATAAGGGAGCGGCTATCACTATGTAATCTGGGGGAATTCTCCCCCACCCCAGTGTGTGTTTGTGTGTGTGTGTGTGTGTGTGTGTGTGTTTGCATGTGTGTGTTATGGACAGATGCATGTGCCTGGACATGTGCAATGTGCATGCAGAGGCCAGAGGTTAGTGTTGAATGCCTTCCTTACATTGTTTTTGTCTTTAGTTTTGAGTCAGAGTCTCTCTCAATGAACCGATAGCTTACAGTTTTGGCAAAGTTGCCTGGACAGTGAGCTCTGGGGATCTTCCTGTCTCCGTTCCCTGCCCACCCACACCCAGGTGGGCTTGTACATGTGTGCCCCTGGTCCTGGTTTTTACAAGGTTCGAGTCAAGACTCAGGTTTTCATGCTTGTCAGAAGCAGTTTGCATACTGAACCATCTCCCTGATTGAGAAGGAGTCTGTTAAACTACCTATTAAAAAGATCTTCCTTATGGATCTATTCCAAGTATATGAATATATCCCAAAGTCCAGTAACACAGGCATGTTTTCTCTTTCGGTAGATTTGTCCTTGACAGAGGTCTAAGTGGGAGAAAGTCGGATACAGCAAGCATGATTAGATATTCTTTTCTCCTGCTCAGTTAACCTTTAGGGGACTAAATGCTAAGCAAACAAAGGATCCCTTGCTATATAATTCAAAACATACATATAAAAACAGAGTATTAAATTTTAAGCATTTACTTTAAAATGATGACCCAGATAGGTTTTGAAGCATTTCAAATGCTGTTTTTTTTTTTTTTTTTTTTGAGCATATATTTGGTGCTCCAGCTTTGTCAGTGACCTGATTGTGCCTTGGGTTGACTAACCCATCCAATCAGTTCTGATGGTTGGAGCCCCATCAGAACTGGGAGGCAGGGTGTAGATGATAGTTCCATGTTGAATCCTTGGCGTCCACCTGGACCTGAAATTTTGAGAGATTCAATAATCTTCAGGAAGGAGTGTCTTGCTATAGGAAGTAGGTACCAGGAGGCACATGTCTGAAGGTCTCAAGTCTCTTATTCTCTGCTTCATGTCCTCCATGAGTTCAACTGTTCCGTCTTCTACACACTCATGATACCGTGGAGTAGCACCTTCTGTGGGCATGGAGTCAACGGGGCCAAGGACTACGGACCCAAATCTCTGAAAACATGAACCAAAATAAATCCTTGCTCTTCAGCTCTTTCTGTAAGACACTTGGTTATAGGGATAAAGTCTGGTTAATACAGTGACTGAGAGAGATAGGTATCCAGGGGAGCTGTTGTGAATCTCCCCTCCTCCCCCTAGTCATCTCTGGCCCTTGCACTTTAGAATGCCTGGATTAAATTTTACTGATATTACAGGTAGAGGAGGAAAACCTTGCAGTTTGATCTCACTCTGTATTATTTTTAGTGATCTATACCAAAGTACTTACTATGGATCTAGCACTAAAAAAAAAAAAAAAGAACAAAAGAACAGAGCATCAGTGTACCATGACCAATGCCCTTCTTTTGGAGGATATGAAAACTTTCACTTGACAGAGATCTGGAAACAGAGGGTCTAAGACCCAGGCATCCTGCTCAGCCACTCATTAGTAAAAAGAAAGTGAATGTTAGGAATTCCTTGCACGGTGCTTGGCATGAATGAGTGAATGAATGAATAAATGAATGGCCTCACCCATAATGGCTTCAGAAATACAGTATCATTTTCAGCCGCATACTGGGATACTCAAACCTTTTAATGATAGACTAAATTTCCCAAAATGAGAATAGATGCCAAATATTTATTTATCTAGTAGATTCTTAGAGAAGCATCCCTCATCCTTAAACCTCAGGGTGCATTCAAATAAAATTACAAATAATTAAAATCTTTTAAAAAAAATCCCATAAAAACCTTAAAAACGAAAAAGATATTTTATGGTTAATAAAGCTAGAATATAGGCATGATTACAATGCTATGTAATCATGTACATAATTATTACATAAATAATATATAATCATCCTAATAAACCATGCAATTCAGCCACTCCTTCCCATGAAGCTTCTCTATTTATAGGCCTGATGTGGTTGGCAGGGAGGGCAAAAGATAGATTTGGGGGATGCTCGAGGATTAAGCACAGTGTATAACTTGGAAGAGTCTTTGTGGCTTACTAATTTAAGAATCTACCTTAGAATGCAGAAAATTAGCTTCAGGCTCAGAGGTACCCTGAAAGGAATAGCTGGGGACCTGTGAGCTTGTTTGTATCTGTCTTTTGTCCCACCCACCCTACTGTCTATTTACGTCTTCATGTTTACTTCTCTGTCCCCAAACACACACCAAGTTCCTCTGCCTTTCTACACGCAACTAAAGTTCCCATCCAGAGATCAATCGTGGGCTCCCTACCCGCCAGCCTCTGTTGCAGGACATAATCTAGTGACCTTGTGCCATTTGCTCATTCTCCATCCAGGCCCTTCATGCTTCCATCTAATCTGTATCCCTCTCAAGCCAGGGAAGACAGTGGCCTCTCCTGTCTGCATCTCCACCCTTCTTCATTTGTTCCTGGCTGAAGAGGCACGATGGACTAAATCAGGCAGTCGAGGTCACAGCAAGGAGGAAACACACGCAGCAAGTTGGCAAATCACAATATCCTTAAGGAGGAAGTACTTTAGTGTATGAAGTAGAGTCCTTGGAAAGGCTGACTAGACACTGATTTCTCCATCTTTGAACTCTTCCCCCATTAAGCATTCTGATTCAGGCATGGAGGGCTTGATAGTCAAGCTGCTGAGAAGACCATTCTTTGAGGAACAGGAGTTCAAATAAAAATCTTAAGTATGGTTTGAAGATTATGATGATTTCCAACAGAAAACAAGCTATGTCCTGCAATTGTTTAGCGTGTTTCTGTAAAATAACAAAACAAAACTACTTTTAAGTGTTTCTGCGATCTTCTGCATATTTCTGTGTACCACATGCATGCCCGGTGGCTGCAGAGGCCAGAAGAGGGTGCTGGACCCACTGAAACGGCAGTTATAGGTGGCTATGAGTTCTCTAACGGGTGCTGGGAACTGAACCTGGGTCCTCTGTAAACACTGCAGATGATTTAATCTGCTGGGCCTTATCTCTAGCCTGAACACATTGCCTTTTCATAGAATGTTTGTTGCGTTTTGTTTATGGCCTGTTTGTCTAATTATAGAGAGATAAGAAGATTTCCCCAAGGCTCTAGATATCAAGCAGAGGGGCAGGAACTATAGCCTAGACCCTCCCTTCCATATCCTAGGGCCTCCAAGACCTGGCCCATTTCTTCTTTGTGTGTGTGTGTGTGTGTGTGTGTGTGTGTGTGTGTGTGTGTGTCCGTCCTGTTCTGGTGGTTTTGCTTCACAGGGAACCCTTCACTCAGTAATGTAGGCAGTGGAACAAAGTGCTCTCGGTACCTTCCAGAAGAATGCTCCATGCATGTTGCAGAACCTGCCGTCACAGTCTCTTCTGTGATTCACGGAACATAGTCTCATTGGAAAGGAAACCAGATACCAAGAGTGTAAGATGAAGCATCGTTAAATGCGGACCCATCTCTAGGGCAGTGAGCAGCATCCCATCCCATCAGGAGACGGGGGACACAATGGGGGTTGTGTTGTGGTCCACGGTTCCTAATTTAGAGTCTCTCCGCAGTGAGGTCAGTCAGGCTGGGCTCAGGTCAGACATGGGAGACCTAGGACTCAAATTATTCACACAAGTTAGCAGCCGTGTGTTTATCATCTCCATAGGCGTAGCTAGGACACTCAGGTCCAGGAGGCACAGGTCACTCCCATCTCCATGGCCCCCATGAACCTAGGAACAGTTACAACACTAATCTCCTCTTCGTTTTTAATTTGAAAGTCCTGTTCTCTCCCCATATCTTCCACTAAAATTTGAGTTTACTTCTATGGTGAGATGGTCTGTTTAGACAGATTTCCCTGTCCCGTTAGAATAGAAATATCACCGTTGGGTGGAGTTTACCAAAAGATCATCTACAGCCCATACTGTTGTATCCTAATCCCAATGTTTTCACACTCAGAGGTACTCAATGCCTTCCAGATCATGGCAGATACCTGTTGTTCAGATCCCAGAGTGACACTCAGCAAAAAGTGAACAGCTGAGATCCGAGATCTGTGTTGTATGTCATGGCTCTATTTTGTCCTGTTTAGAAAATACCAGGACTGAGTGTCTCAGAGATGTCTGTATTTTCAACAGTGATTCTCATACTGCAGGAAAAAAAATCTAATCAGTGGCTTCTAGGTGAAGATAGCCTGGGTTGAAAATCATTTGCAATGAACTACTCAGTCTGAGCCCTCTGCTATGAAGGGGATTCACACATTGTTTCCTTGGCATTGATCATATCTAGGACTCAGAGGTGGCTTTAATTGTCACTGTCACATTGTCCCATCTTGCCTTTCATGGTGCAATGGATGCTGAGCTGTCTGGGCTCAGATGATGTCTTTTTTTGTAGGGCTTACTTATCCTTGGGCTCTGCAGGGAGCTGATGATTCTTCCAGGAAATGCAGATGCCTCTAGCACCAGTTACAAGGGACAGACAATTGATGACCTTGTGGTGGCTGCTGTCCTGCAGAGGGTGAGACCAGGGTTATTCACAGCTTGGTAATTGGCACTGATCCTGAGCTCTTCATCCTCAGCAAATACAGGCATCAGGAGGGCAGCTCCCGATCAATGCAGGGGCATTGAATATATAGAACCCCCAGAAAAAAAATGCCAGAATCAAAAATGGATTTGTGTTTAGCATGCCTTGTATATCCTGGTCTGGTTATGAATAATTTAGCCTTTCCTAGGCTGAATAGACTATATTTAGCAAGCCTATTTTGCTTATAATACATCCTGTCCTTTTATGAAGAAGTGTAAAGCATGAGAGCTGCTTAGAATTGGGGTGACTTCATTTTGTGGGAGCAGGAGTGCAGAGGCATCTTCATCTGCGGTCTCATGCTACCGTGTGCCTGGGAGAACTGAGGCAGAAACTCTCAGGGCCCATGCAGATGAAAGAATCCTAGAGGGTGCATCTTCTCTGTTGCGCATAGGGCAGGGACACTCTCCCTATGTGTTGACGGCTCTTGGCTATGCCATCTGTCTCTTAGAGAGGATGATGGCAAGATTTCAGAGGCGCCAACAGTGTTGGTTCTTGTTATTGGCCCAGTGGAAAAATGATGACAAAAAAAAATAAAATCAAATAACCCGAGGGGACTTTATTAGACTCCTGTCAAAAGTGTAGGAAGGCTGATGGAACTCTTACGGGATAGATCCAGAATAGGAGGAACGAGCTCAACCATTTCTTGGTGTGTAAAAGCACGGGCAGAGAGCAGTTTCCAGAACCTGAGAAGTGGAAGTGTGTGGGTGAGCTGCTTAGAGGAGCTCCATCTTTGCTTAGGGAACTGTCCATGGTGGCATCACATGGAGAGAGCAGAGATGGTAGCCCTGGCAACCAACTCTCCTCTTTATTTCTCGTCTCTTGCAGATACAGATATTCCCCCTTCCCCACCGACTGAACTTAACAGAAGCAAGGGAGCCTCTTAACTAATCCACAGAAGGCCGCCTCCCGGAGAGTGAAGAGTGGAGAAAGGACTTGGGGGGACAAATGAATGGTCTCTGTGCACCCTGTCAGCACATCTTGTGTCCAGAAGGTCCAGCCGTGCCTTGCTGTGGGTTGCACTGCATTCTCTCTAGAAGGCCCTTGTCAACTTGCAAATATCAACTCTGGGAAAGTGACCTATCCTTTAGTAAGTGGCTCAGGCTGTTCCACCGGATTGTCTGACTCTTCCTTGTCTTGAAGATGGAACACTGAACAGGCGTAGGGAGACGCAAGCGCCATTAACGGCTCAGACATGGGGTGTTTCAGCACGGAGCAGTGCACCTTTGAGGGCCTTGTCTAGTTGCTGCGGCTACCTGGAGAGTGGGAGAGGGGAAGGTTATGGAACTAGGAGGTGGACTCTGTGACCTGTTTCTGAAGCTGCTGGAGGCAGATCTTCCACGCCACTGCCGAGTGTCAGGGGTCTCCAGGAATTCATAGCCACGTTGGTTTTTTTCAGAAGGTAGAACATACTTATACATAAACAGCGACAACACTATGAAAACTGATTAAGATTCTCCGCTACTCTTCAATATAGAGTCTATTTAAATGCTGGGTGGTAGGTAAGGGAACGTTTTGTTAAATTGTTTTCTGTTGTTTTCAGTATGTTTGAAATGTATCACATGTAGAAATAAAGTAAATTCTAAGATCATTTTAACACATAAGCCGATCTCCCTGAGCCTGGGGAGAGCTGTTGAGGGCCATGAAGGAGAAGTTGAAGAGGGGAGAATGTGATCCCTTCCTACATTTCTTTTCCTGGACAAAAACAAAAACAAAAACAAAAAACCCTGGAAACAGGCAGATACGGTTGGTCTTGGCTTGCTCCCCTGCTCCCTTTTGCAAGTCCCACCCAATTTCCATCCAACTTCTTTGTTTCATCCAAGTGACAACTTCATCATCTCCCAGGCTCTCTGGCCCCTACACATCTGCACTCTGGATGTTCAGCCTTCAGGATCACTACATGACTTCCCTTGGAAAGTAGGTAGAAGGTATTCCCATCATCTACTGATGCTCAGTAAGCTATATTAAAACTTAGTGGTTTAAGCTGGGCAGTGGCGGCGGCGGCGGCGGCGGCGGCGGCGGCGGCGGCGCACGCCTTTAATCCCAGCACTCAGGAGGCAGAGGCAGGTAGATCTCTGTGAGTTCGAGGCCAGCCTGGTCTACAGAGTGAGTTCCAGGATAGGCACCAAAACTATAAGAGAAACCCTATCTTGAAAAAACCAAAAACCAAACCAAACCAAATAAACAAACCAAAAAACAAAAATAAAAAACTTAGTAGTTTAAAATGGCCACCTCCTGATCGGGCATTGTGGAGACAGTTGCCTGTTTATGCATTTCTAAGTGTCTGGTTTGACTTGAAATGGTATCATGGGATTCCCTAATTCTAGATTTCTGTTTGTTGGGTTTCTTTTGCCGCTGGTTCTGGATGTTGGCGGAGTTCTCTGATTCTCTTTTCTGTGGCCCCTTCTTAAGGCTAACTTAGACTTCCTCACATCATATGGTCTCAGGATAATTAGGCTTTCTACATGGTGTTTGCCTCCCTCCACAGAAGTAGGGGCTGTTGATCTTTCTACAGGGTAGACTAATAAATGCAGAATCACTTTACCTCACACCATATTGGTCAAAGCAAGTGTTTTGGCCAATCGATTCCCAAGGGGAAAAAAAAAAGAGGCATGCATGTCACAATGGAAGACGGTATCAACAGGGGCCATCTTTGAAGACTTTTTTCCCCATCTTTTTAAACCACAAATAAGTCAGGCTGACTTCAATTTATACTGTGGCAGATGATCAATAGGAATTACTAAAAGTGTCTATGAATTCTTTGATGGCCTCTCCATGGAGACGTGATTATTTCTCCTTGAATCTAGACAGGTATGTGGCCGCTGAATGGAACATGGAAGAGATGACTCTGGGTGTCTTCAAAGGCTGAGACTCCATCGCATGGACCATTTGGCTTCTGTGCTGTCCTCTTGGAATGTACACTTTGAGAGAAGGCAGGTGCCATGGGAGAGTCACACCACAAAGTGGCACCTTGCTGGAGAGACACAGCTGAGCTTCCAGATAGCACCTGGCACTGTCTGGCCCCATATGAGCGGGCTAGCTTGGATGTCTAGTTCACTTGAAACTTCATGTGACATGCAAGTCCAGCTGACGTCTCCCTACCAGCACCTGAGAGGCATCAGATAAAAGTACAGAGATGTACTCTTCCCTGAATCCCCACCCACAAGATGGGGAGTGAAATCATTGTTTAAGCCATTAGGTTCTGAGGGGAGTTGTCACATGGTGATGTTACTGGGATATTTCTGAAATCTCCTGGAAGTATTTCTGTTTAGGGACTTGAAATCCAACCATGAAGTGAAAGTTAAGGAAGTGAAGGAAGGGCGTCCCTGTGGGCTGATAAAAGTGACTGTCAGCGATAACAGGTGGCCTGACAAGCTGTGACTATGGGTCAAGGTCCCCCAAGAACACTTAGGTTCACAGATTCTTTTCTTCTTTCAATTATGAACCCACAGGCAGAACCCAAGCCACCTCCCCTATGGAATCTGATGACATCATCTGAAAACGGCCCCATTCAAGAAATCCCTGGCCTGTCAGCTGGCATGTCAGTGCCCACCAACTCAGTCATCTAGCATGTATTGACCGAGCAAATGGTTTGTGGAATCTTGGGCTAGTTCTCAGAACCAGAGTTTGTCTTTATGTCCTGATTGCTTTTCACACAGCTGCTGTGCACACAAGGCTTCCTCCATCTTGGGTTTCAGGTCCGGGGTGCGGAGAAGGAGTTTCATTTTTAAGTGGCAGCTTTTTTTTTTGCCTCCACCTATAAAGGCATAGATGAAACATGTGGTCTAGAAGAACCCAGGGCTTTCAAGCCAGGAAAAGATTAACCTACTGATTCAGAGGCTGAGCATGTGAGGTCAGAATACAGGAGCCCTATGCTGGGGCGTTTGCCAACTGGACACAGACTAGAGTCACCTGGGGAAAGGAGTCACAGCTGGGGAGTTGCTGCTGTTAGACTGGCTTGTGGGCATGTCTGCGGGGCATCTTCTTGGTTGACAAAAGAGATGGGGTAAGAACCAGCCCACCACTGTGTGCAGTGTGGTCCTGGGATGGATATATATATATATATATATATATCTGTGTGTGTGTGTGTGTGTGTATACACATATGTATGTATGCACACTGTGCAAGTCATGGGAAGCAAGCCAGTTAGCTCCTCTGTGGTCTCTGCCTCAGTTCCTGCTTCCAGGTTCCTGCCCTCCGTTCTTGCTCTGGCTTCCCTTGATGATTCACTATAACCTATAAAGTCAAATATACCCATTCTTCTTTTTCAGTTACTTTTGGTCTCTGTTTTATCACAGCCACAGAAAAAAACAAACTAGAAACAGGCCCCAGTTCCAGAGTTTGCACTTATTAGCTGATTGAACTTGGATGAATTATTTAAGCACTCCAGCCCATCATTCCCCTCCCCCCACTGCAGGAGTAATAGCAATAGTAACTGGTTCTATAAGACCTATTGTAAGCCTTCAAGCTGAGCGTCGGGAACATGCTAGCATTTAGTCTGGGCCAGCCTAGCTCTGAGGATAATGATGATATTGTCATATTATCATTGTCATTATACTTGCCCTTGAGAACTCACACAGACAGGAACAGGCAGGTTCTGGATCCAGGCTCTTAAGACCCTGATCAGGGTGGAGTGTAAGGAGGCACAGACATTTCTGTGTTATAGGAAAAGGGGAATTTCTAAAGTGAGAGAATGGCAGGATCACTCCCCTTCTCTCTCCCTCTCTTCGGCTCCCTCTGCTCTTGTTTTCTCATTCCCTCTTCTCTCCTCTCCTTTAAAATGATGACAGTATGTTCACGTTGTGCAAATCAAAGGCACAGATTAGAAACTGGAGGATGAATGTGCTTAGCAGACCCCGGAAGTCTCCAGGGGACTGGAATTGATTACCCTGAGTGTACCACACAAAGTGATTAGCTTTTTTCTGCATGTGGCGAACAATAGGAATGAAGTTGAGGGTTGGAAGTACCTCTCTACGCCAAGCTTCTTAACCCCATGGGCTTCCTCGTGATGGAATGGAATCATGGAGCGCACAGGCAGAAGCTCTCTTAGAAGCCTCTTTCTGGAAGAGTCTATGGTAGAGGAAAAGCAGAATGTTTTTCAGCAATTTGGAAAGGGTACCCCATCTTTCTTGGGAGATGCTGGGATTTGGGAAACTTACACAAATGAGAGAATTGTATATTTTATAGGTCACCAAGACCTATAAAATGAATACTGATTCCTCTACCTAGATAGGAAAAAACAAAACAAAACAAAAAAAAACCCACCCCTTAAGTGGACTCTGTGTGGACTCACTCAGCTCCTGTTGTCATCTGGTCTAGTTTCCACCCTCTGGAAGTTAGCAGGATTTAGCAGGACTAGAGATGACTTCCCTTGTTAGGGAACCCTGGCTCAGGATTGGGCAGAGGCTGGAGGATGCCTCCCAGGCTAGAGCTCGTTTTAATGATTGGTTTTAGATTGGCTGTGGGAACCTTGCTTTAGCGAGCTGAAGTCACTGTGGGGGATGAAGTCACCCTTCCTAGATAAGCTGCTTATCCACCCATCTCAAGAGGCAAGATTCTGATTTCCACCTGCCGTTCACCTCTTTTCATCACAAAGGTCGAGATTCATTTGAATAAAGAGTGAAAAATAAACCCAGCTCCCAGCTTATCTGATTCCTTGGCCCACATTAGGAAAGCAGCACCCCTCCAGGACATCCGGAGTTCACCGCCTCAGAGCAGGAAAGGCCTGTATATTACCTTTGTAATCATCTCTTGATCATGGATAATTTACGGAGTGCTCAGCTTGGGCATCCAGATGATGACAGGCCTCTATGGAGGGAACAAAAAAAAAAAAAAAAAAAAGCCCTAATAATACTCTGAGTCAGACAGGCCTAAGTAGCTGATTCTTGGGTCCTTTGAATCCTGACATGAATTTCCTATTTGTCTATGGAAATAGTTCTTAAAGTGGAGCATGTCTCAGTGTGTGTGTGTGTGTGTGTGTGTGTGTGTGTGTGTGTGTGTGTGCATGCCTGAAACAGACTAGCTCCAAGTCGTAGGGTTTAGATTTGGTGGAACGAAGGTTGAGTCTAACATGTGGATTCCTAAGTTCAAAGTGATACCGATGCTCTTGGCCTAGGCATGCATTTTGAGCACCTCTTCGTTGGTTGCTAAGTGCTCAAGCTGGGCTGTCCTGCACCCAAGCACTGTTTACTTGGTTTGCTTATGGAAAACCAAAGATGTAGTGCTACAGGTTGGTCCCCAGATCTATGGCATCACTAGAACACCCTGAAAGAGGTTCTTTCTATTTTTTGAAAGAACAGTTCTTTACATTCTGGGAGCCTGGTAATGGATTTGGGGAGAGTATGACACCTCAATTGGCTGAGTGGCATAGAATCTGGACTCCTTCTCCACACCCCGAAGGCTCATTGTACATTCTTTCTCTGAGCATTGCATTTTGGACTGAAGCGTCACCTGCTTGATTTCAGTCTAGACATCTTTTTTTTTTTAACAGTGTGCAGAAAATATGCTCTGCTATTTTTTGTTAGAGTGTAAAAAAAAAATCACAAAATTCAGTGTGTTAGGAATTCTGTAGAATCAGATAGTACACAGAGAACCTAAAATAAGCAATCAGCATATTCCTACACACACACACACACACACACACACACACACACACACACACACACACAGAGGCAAAACCACACATAGTACACATGTACTCTGTGTTATGTTAACTTTTTCTGAGCCACTGTCACCCCAGATAGGGCAATGATGACAGACTAAAGAGACAATACCGTTCAAGTCCAGTCTAGTGAATAAAGAGTTTACCGGGCGTACAGAGGCATGGTACAGAATTGTTTACAGGAGTGTGATGATGCTACCCATCCATCTGTACTACTAAAAAGCCACTGCAGAATGGGTGACAGCTTCCCTATAGCTGCAGAGACCCACCATCTCTCCTTCATTTAATTTCCTGTATACCTCTAGCACCTCCCAAGACTACATGCAGTGGGGGCCGAATCATGTGCTATTGAAGGGACATAGGAGGGAGAGAGTGGCTGTCGGATGGTCCCCATTTCCTTTCCATGAAGAAATGTCAACAGACTCAACCTTATGAGGGTCTTCCGTGGTTAAACACAGTTTTTGTGACTTCTGGAAGGCAGAGAACATGTATGTATGTATATATATATATATATATATATATATATATATATATATCACAGGTTGTCATGTGTATGCTCAGCTGTG
Organism: Peromyscus leucopus; assembly: GCF_004664715.2. Taxonomy (NCBI): domain Eukaryota; kingdom Metazoa; phylum Chordata; class Mammalia; order Rodentia; family Cricetidae; genus Peromyscus; species Peromyscus leucopus. The sequence continues at coordinate 38,471,304 of NC_051081.1, forward strand.
TGTGTGTGTGTGTATGTGTGTGTGTGTGTGTGTGTGTGTGTGTGTGTGTGTGAGAGAGAGAGAGAGAGAGAGAGAGAGAGAGAGAGAGAGAGTGCATGCATGTGCTTATAGGGGGGTTATGTGTTTACTATGTATACATTTGCATGAGTACTATGAAACTCTGTCCAGACACACACACACACACACACACACACACACACACACACACACACACACACAATCACACACAACACCAACTCCTCTAGAGACATTGATAAGTGAAGATGAAGGAATAATGGGCTGTCTGGGCATTTACAAATGCAGCCAATGGAATCTGAATCACTGGGATTTGGTTGTTGGCGTGATCATTCTCCCTCTGGGCTGTCAGAGTGAAGCTAGGACACTCATTTCTGGAGCTGTTGGGGTTTTGAGCTCCTCTGTGGTCTTGATCGTGGCTTGGCATGCGTTCAGCGGTGGATGGCTTTCTCTCTGGCTCTCACGGGTCCACAGGACATTTTTTAAAAGGTTGACCACCGAGTCACCATGTCTCGTTAGTGGCAGCAGTTATTTTATCTGTGAGAATAACTGTCCTTCTTAGCTTCTCAAGCTGTCACCTGGGTGGTGATTTATTACCTTCCAAAGCTGCAGTAATTGTATAATGATGCAAAATAATGACAAGCCGTTCTGATAAACTTTATTACCTGCAGCATCTTGCATTCTAACTGCATTCCGGCATGCACTATGGGATTACCGAGCACCCACAGGGCTGACAGGCAGTGGCAGGGCAGCTTTCCTGGCTTGAAGAAAAGAAGAGGAAAAAAGAAAGGGGATTCAGACCTAGTGAATGGAGGACTAGATCTGGGCTAATGTGAATTGATTCTGTTTGGGGCATACGTGCCAAATGCGGTTGCGTACGGTTTTTGTTAAACACACACACATACACACACACACACTCTCACACACATGCACACACATACTCACACACACAGCACACACACACACACTCTCACACACACACTCACATACACACAGCACACACACACTCACACACACACTCACACACACACTCACACACATACACAGTTACACCCACACTCACATACACACACAACACACACACTCACATACACACTCTCACACACATACACACACATTCACACACACACACTCACATACATACACAGCACACACTACACACTCACACCCACACTCACATACACACAACACACACACACACACATACACAGACATACTCACATACACACAGCACACACACACTCACACACACTCTCACACACATACACACACATACTCACATACACACACAGCATACACACAATCACACATACACTCTCATACACATACACACACACATTCACACATACACACACATTCACACACATTCACATACATTCACAGCACACATACTCTCACACACATACATATACACATTCATACACACACACACTCACGTTCACACACACACATACACACACAGCACACACACACACACACACACACACACACACACACACACACACACACACAGTACTTGTTTTCTATTAAACTGGGAATACAGAATTAGCCCTTAACCATTTGTCAATGAAACACACATTCAAAACAATGGACGTTAAGTCGTGAGCTGCTGGATTTCAGCTTTCGCCTTAGCGCTCACCTTTGGCCTTCCTTTATGAAATGACTGAGCTCTTGGCAACAACTCAAACTCAGACCCATCTTCTCATGAGCGGAGGGGGCAGGCCCCATGCAGCTTGCCAGTGCTGAAGTACAAATGACTCAGGAAAGTGATGCTACAGAGGGATTTTCAGCTTTGCTTCTGGGTTTTGGAAAAATATGTGTGTGGTATTGTGTTCCCCCAAATATTGTGCATGCTAATAAACTTATCTGGGGTCAGAGACAGAACAGCCACAATTTAAACATAAAGGATAGGCAGTGGTAGCACATGCCTTTAACCCTAGCATTCCAGAGGCAGAAATCCATGTGTTCAAGGATACAGACAGGCATGGTGACTCATCACGCCTTTAATCCCAGGGAGTGGTGGTAGAAAGCAGAAAGGTTTATAAGGTGTGAGGACCAGAAACTAGAAGATTTTGGCTGGTTAAGCATTTGGCTGGTTAAGCATTCAGGCTTTTGAGCAGCAATTCAGCTGAGACCCATTCTGTATGAGGACTCAGAGGCCTCCAGTCTGAGGAGACAAGACCAGCTGAGGATCCCGCGAGGTGAGGTAGCTGTGGCTTGTTCTGTCTCTCTGATCTACCAGCATTGACCCCAATACCTGGCCTCAGGTTTGATTTTATTAATAAGAATTAAGATTCCTGCTACATATGTGCAAGTCACAAAGCCATTCCTGTGGAAACCAGAGACAAAGTTTCATCCTAGCATGTCTGATAAGATGTCCTTGCAGTTGCCATAGTTTACCTGATTTGGGCCTGTGGTTGTTGGAAGGTCTCCTGTAATCTTCTAGAATCACAGAGTAATGGCCTTGTGGAACTAACTCACTGTGGAGGTAGACTGGATAGGAGCCCTGCCCGCATTTTCTCCCTGCTTCTTTGTGGTCACCTGTCAGTGACTATGGGTACCATAGAGAGTTATGTTGGCATTGTACGGGTGGGCACAGGCTGTGTCTGGGTCTTGATTTTGCAGACTTAGTAATGAGGGTAAAAAAGGGGACGATACCAGAGTACTAATGTTAGTGCTGACCAGTGGCCACTCCTTTTGTCTATATTGGCTTGTATTTGGATTCTATTTCCCTCTGTGTTTGTCTATATCTGTGTCTGTATGTCTCTCACAATGTAGCCCAGGAGGCTTCCCAATGGTTAGGATTATAGGTGTGTGCTGCATAGTTTTGTGTTAACTTGACACAAGCTAAAGTCATCAGAGAGGAGGCAACCTCAATTAAGAAAATGCCCCCATAAGACTGGGCTGTAGGCGAGCCTGTAGGACATTTTCTTCATTAGTGATTGATGGGGGAGGGCCCCGCCCGTTGTGGGTGGGGCTGTCTCTGAGCTGGTGGTCCTGGGTGCTATAAGAAAGCAGGCTGAGCAAGCCATGAGGAGCAAGCCAGTAAACAGCACCCCTCCATGGCTTCTGAACCCAATCTCCTGCCCTGCTCGAGTTGCTTTTGTGACTTCCTTCAGTGGTGGACTATAACGTGGAAGTGTAAGCTAAATAATCCCCTTTCTGCCCAACTTGCTTTTCTGTCATGGTGTTTCATCACAGCAATAGAAACTCTAAGAAAAACAGAAGGTGGTACCAGGATAGTGGTGTGTATTGCTGTGACAGACCTGACTATGTTGCTTTTGGGAGGACTGTTGATGGAATTTGGAACTTTGGTATAGAAGAGCCCTTTGGGTGTTGAGAGCTCAGTAAGTTGTTCTATAGGAGCCTGGAAGATAAAAGTGTTGAGGGCAGTGCAGCTGATGGAGGCCTGGCTTGTGAAGTTTCAGAGGGGAGCAAAGACTACCCAGCCATTTGAGTTAAGAATCTGTGGTTCTGGTTAGTGGGAGCTGAAGAATCAGCTGTGATTAGCCAGATACTAGAACCACTAAAGTGAAACCCTTTGCTTTGCTGGGGTAATGGATGCTGATCAACTGGGGCTGAAAAATCAGCTGTGATTAAGAAGAGACCAGTATCATTGAGGTGAAATCTGGCGAGTGTGCTCTAAGTGTCAACACGTGGAAGCTGTTTTCCAGAGATGGCCAAGGTTGTACCTCATGCTGGCAGCTGAACTTGGTAGTGTAAGAGTCACCCAGGTGGTCCTTGTTTTGAAGGCATGGAGAGGGTCTTGGAGAGCAGCTGAGGCTTTCACTGTATGACGGGGTTGGAGGCCCCAAAACGAGCCCAGGAGAGGCGATTGGTGAAAGTGCAGCCCATCTGTAGCAAGGGGTCCCAGCAGTTTTTGGCGATGTCAGTGCCATGGGATGACCACCAAGAACAACAGCAGCAGTGGAGTGGAGCCAGCTGGGGCCTAGAAGACAAGCAATGTGTGCTGCAGTGGGCAGAGCTAGAGAAGTCACCCAAGCACCCTGGAGGAGCCCAGAAAATTGTGAGTGAATCCCAGATAATTGAACATGGAGTTATTTACACTTTTGGAGTATGGTTTTTGCTTTGTTCAGATTGTAAACGTGCCCTGGTTCTTCCATCTTGAAGTAAGAATGTAACTTAATTTTGATTTTTACAGGCGCCTACAATTGAGAGATTTTTGAACTTTTAAGAGAGATTTTGTAATTTTAAAGAGATGATATTTTAAAGGGACTGAACTTTTAATGCGTTTGAGATGTAAAGACTGTGTTACTCTTAACGTTAGTTACGTTTTTAATATGAGATCTAGGGGATGAATGAGAAGGAAAGGTTGTTGCTCAACAGTGATGTGTTTGTGTGTCAAGTTGACGAAGGGTCTAAATTTCATGAGTTTCCACTAGTTTGGTTTGGTTGTCTCTATAGGTTTTCCCATCATGATCTTGATGCCCGTTGCTCATAGAATCCTCCTTCTCTCTCTTCAACTGGACTCCTGGAGCTCGGCCTGGTGTTTGGCTATGGATCTCTGCATCTGCTTCCATCAGTTACTGGAGACAGGCTCTATGATGACAGTTAGGATATTTACAGATCTGATTCCACTATTGCTATTAATTTAAGCTGGGGTCATCCTTGTAGATTCCTGGGAACTTCCCCAGCACTCATTTTCTCCCTAATCCCCATGATGTCTCCTTCTATCATGGTATTTCTTTCATTGCTCTCCAACTCTATCCATGTTCCAGCTCTACCATCCCGTTCCCTTATGTTCTCAACCCCCATCCCCTACCTTCCATTGCCCCCCCCCTTACCCCCAGCTTACTCACGGAGATCTCATCTATTTCCCCTTTCGAGGGCGATCCATGTGTCCTTCTTCGGGTCTTCCTTGTTAGCTTCTCTGGAGCTGTGGGTTGTAGTCTGGTTATATCTAGTATGCACTTAGGAGTGTGTACATACCACGTTTGCTCTTCTGAGTCTGGGTCACCTTACTCAGGATGATATTTTCTAGTTCCACCCATTTGCCTGCAAATTTCATGATGTTAGGGATTTTTACTGCTGAGTAGTACTCCATTGTGTATATGTACCACATTTTCTTAATCCATTCTTCAGTTGAGAGGCATCTAGGTTGTTTACAGGTTCTGGCTATTATGAATAATGCTGCTCTGAACATAGTTGAGCATGTGTACTTGGGATATGATTACGAATTCCTTGGGTCAAGTGTTCTGGCTAGTTTGATGTCAACTTGACACAAGCTGAAGTCATCTGAGAGGAGAGAGACCTCTATTAATAAAATGCCTCCACAAGATTGGACTGTAGGCAAACTTCTGGGGCATTTTCTTAATTAGTGATTGGTAGGGGAGGGCCCAGCCCATTGTGGATGGTGGCATCCCTGGGCCTGGTGGTCCTGGGTTCTATAAGAAATCAAACTGAGCATTCTATGAGGAGCAAGTCAATAAGAAGCACCCCTCCATGTCCTCTTGCATCAACTCCTGCTTGAGTTCCTGTCCTGACTTAATTCAGTGACAGACTAAATGTGGAAGTGTAAGCCAAATAAACCTTTGCCTACCCAAGTTGCTTTTGATCATGGTGTTTCATCACAGCAGTAGTAACAGTAGTAACCATAATTAAGACACGTTAGACAAGGTATGTGCTATCATAGCTGGCCTTTCCTGCAGGTAGAGGTGGGCTCATGTCACTTACTTATTCTGACAAATGGAATGGTAGGCATTTCCAGGACTGGACAGGACATCATCCTAGCAATGTGCAGCTTGTACCTTCTGTCACCTTCCAGGTTGGGATACCAATATGACATAATACACAAGACAGCCGGGCAGTGGTGGTGCACACCTTTAATCCCAGCACTCGGGATGCAGAGGCAGCCGGAGCTAGGCTGATTGAACATCCCGCAACATGGCAGCTAACTTCCTGAGACTGTGTCGCAATGGTTAATGTTGACTGTCAACGTGACAGACTCTAGAATCATTTTAAGACAAGCCTCTGGGAAGATCTGTGGAGGAATTTTCTAGATTACGTTCGCTATAACTGGGTGGCACCGCTCCATGGGCTGCAGGTCCAGCTTGCATGAAAAGGGGAAGGTCAACTGAGCGCTCCCCGCCCTGCTTCCTGACTGCAGGTGGCAATGTGACCTGCTGCTGCATGTTCCTGCCACCAAACCTTCCCCCACCATGGTGGACTGTCGCCCCCTGAACCCTTCCTGTCTTTAGTTCCTTTGTGTCAAGGGTGTTTAGCACAGCAATGAGAGAAAGTACCTAATACATATGTGATCCAAGAGAAAAGGAGGACAAGAAAGAAGCCTCAACGCCTTCCGTAACTGAGACTCTGAAGTCACGTGCAGCCGGTGTGCTTTCTTTTATTCCTTAAAAGCAAGCTGCCCAGCCTACATTCAAGGGAATGACTTCTGTCCTCTACCTTGAAAGCACCCAAGAATCTGCGCTCACAGCTACCAAGCGTTATGAACCCTTCCCCCCATATAGCACAAAGGTATCTCTTTTTATAAGCTGGGTTGCTGGCCAGTCCTAGCTACATGATTTGCACCTCCCTCTACCAAACCTGCTGCTACAGAGAGGCGATACAGAGTCCCTGGCCTGTGGCTGTGGTCCTTTTAGAAACACCATCTGATAAATGTGGACAGTTACACATTTAGAAAGTCTGGAAATTGACCTCTCCCGGTTCTATAGGCCATTTCTCCTGAGCATTTCTGAGCCCAGCTTCAAGGCTGGCGGAGGAACCTAGGTTTGTGTTTCCCATTCATAATTTAAAGTGGTGAATGGGGAGTAAAGGATGGTCCAGCCGGGACTGACATTCTCAGCTCTTGCTTATATCTCAGAATATGGATGGAAGTGATATGCATCCTTCCTGAGTATAGCCTGAAAACGTGGCTTGTCCCTAGAGGTAGATGCCCTGTGAAGAGCACCAGAGGCTGCCTAGTGAGAATGGGAGGTAGAGCTTCTTTCAATAGAGTGCTGCATGTCGCCTCCTCCCAACTACCATCAGGCTTTTTATGAGTGAGATACAAACACTGACCCTTTCAAATCTAGACATTTTCAGTCTTTATTACAGCAGCTACCATTATCTGACACTCACTTTTGTCCTGTATAGCTTTTAGGGAAGTTACAAGTCTTTCCTGTCTCCTCTAAAATTTGGAGATAAAGAAGACCATCACCTCTTAGGATTCTTATAATGGATAAATGGAGTCAAACACAATAAAAAGTGCCTGGGTCTTCATGGTACATGCTCAGTTAGGTGACCAATTCCTTTCCTTAGTAGCTAGACTAAAATGCCATGTGCCCAACTCTGTCACGTGGGAAAGATGTTTGCTTCCAAAAAGTTTCCTGTCCTGCTATGCCAGGTTCCAGCTAGGGTTGAGCTGTTGTATAGTTGGGTTGAATGAAAGTTCTGGTGAGTGGCTGGCCTAGGGCCATGGGATTTTTCCTTTAGTGCCCTCCTCGCTGCCACAGACTTGAAGGGTGTTTCTTACAGGGTGCATAGGAGATGTCCTCATTTAGACAGATGTCTTCTGAGATCCAACCCAGAGCACTGAGGGGACAAGTGGCTTCTGTGTGTCTGCTGATGTCCACAGGGCCATGTGGGAGCCCTTGCCTGGCCTCTTCATGCTCTGGTACACAGAGGCTGAAATCACCCTTTGGTTTTCCCTGTTCCACAACCACGGTTGCCTAGCTTAGTCTGAGCACCTACGTGCAGAACTGTGCAATGGGCATTTTTTTGTTTGAACAGTTCAGCTGGGGGCGGGGGTGGGCGGTGGGGAAGATGGGTGCCAGGGAGGCAAGCACTCAATTAGCTCCAGTTCCACTCAGCTGGCTGTCTCTGGCACTCGGCTGGTGTTTGTAGTATTGAGCTGGGAGAGGCACCAGGGAAGTGCTTGCTACCTCAACATTTTGGCTACTTCTAAACAAGCTGGGGATTTACCGAGGTCAGCAATGGCCGGATGATCAATAAGGCATTTCAAATAAAACCCCCCATTTTTGCCTCTAGCAAATTCCTAGCGTTGCTTTGCCTTTGTAAACAACTTCTTAAGGAATGCTGATTGTAAATCATCTCTGATGCACCTTTATACCCCTCATGCCATGTATTCCTCCTAATAATTTTGTATGGCAGGCAAGAAGAGATACTTGTACCAATGAAGGCACCGAAGCCCAGAGGATGAGGTTGGTTCATCTAAGGTCAGTGTGAGTTTGTGGTGGGGGAGCAGATTAGGACCCCAGGCTTTCAGATCCTGGACCTGCCTGGCATGGTGTTCAGCATCTTACTTAGCAATACGCTCAGAAGCCTCCCTGGCCTGGGTCAATGCTCACCCCTCCACCCTCACATCTGAATAGCAGCAGTGTTCACTGCTGGGTGGGCTGCAGGCAGTCACATGTTCAGTGACGTCACAGGGCTGGGGGGTTATCTCACCTGCTCACCTGCTGTCTGGGCAAGCTGGTTAGTGATCACATTTTCCTCTGGACCTAATTACTTGAGAAGAAAAGACTTTTTTCATCGGGACTCCATTGAGCTGCCCGCTAAGCAGCCTGCAGGCACACACACGCTGAAGCTGAGTCTTGGCCAGGAAGGAAAAGAACACGCATGGACGGTCTGCCATGGAGGACCTCATGCTAACTGTACGGGTCCGGAACATCTTCTCGGGTTTCTCACCAGCCCAAGGGAAGCATCTTCTGAACTGTGCTCCGTGTGGTATCATCTGGATTTGATGATGGAGAAAGGGCTAGACTTATTCCTGGGACACTCACGGGGAGGAGAGCTGGGGAGTACGCTGACATCCTTGGGCTTGGCTTGAAGCTTTCAGGACAGGGGCTGAAGTCCTCTCTGGGATCTGCTTCTCAACTCTTACAGTTTCCTGTGTCTTGGAGTGAGTGGTGCCAGCTACTTGGAGAGACAGGCTGAAATCCCGTTGTCATTAAAAGCTACAAATTCACCTGTGTATAAAACACATAGGTACCTGGGTAGATCAAACATTGAGCAAGAGAACATTTATATCTTCTGGCCTGCTGTGGCCAGGGAGGGGCAGATGCAGGTTGTAGACAATGAGTATCACCTATTGTGGTTTGGATGCAAAATGTTCCCCAGGGGCTTATGTGCTTGAACACTTGGTACCCAGCAGATGGCGCTGTTTTGAAAGATTGGGCAACCCTATAGGAGGTGGAGCTTCCCTGGAAGAAGCCGGTCACTAGGTACCTACCTTGAGCTTATGCTAGGCCCCACTTCCCATCATACTCTGCTTCCTGATTATAGGTACAATGTGACCAACTACCTCACACCCCTGCTGTCCTGGTGTCTCCTTCATGGTGGACTATAGTCAAACTGCAAGCCAAAATGAGTCCTTCCTTGCTTAAGTTGTTCCCTATTGGTGGTGGCAATGAAAAAAGTAATGAATGCCATCCTTTAACAGGGGCTCACTGTCTTCTCGTCTGTCAATTACGATTCAGCATGGGTTGGAGCCAGTTCCTAGGCTCACAAGAATGGGCTCTTTAGGAGTTTGATGAACTTTCCCTCCCTCCCTCCCTCCCTCCCTCCTTCCTTCCTCCCCTCTAGTGGGAATTGAATGCAGGGATTAAGTATGCTTGGCAAGCACTGAGCTATACCCCCAGTCCCTTTCTACATTTTAATCTTGAGGTAGAGTTTCACTAAATTGCCTGGGATGAGTCTTTTTGAGTATCTGTAAGTACCAGGCCCAGCAAGCAGAGTTCTTTACCACCCCCCCACCCCACACACACCACACACTGTTGATGGTTCTGGGGATTGAACCCAGAGCCTTGCAAGTGCCAGGCAAGCATTCCAACTGAGCTAATCCCTGACCAGATAGACTCTTCACTGGTTCTAACTGGCCCCAGTAGGGATGCGTGCAGCAGGAGACTGATAATGCCTCCAGGGGTCAGTTGCTAAGCAGCAGTGTAGCACTAAAGGTTGCCCGGGAGGACCCTTTCTGAGCTCAAAGCCGGGTATCTCTAGATTCTGCTGAGCCTTACATTTACATATGTCCTATCAATGACTTCCAGGAAACCTCACTCCTGATTTGGGGTGACCTATGTTCATTCTCTTCTCTACTCTGCTCTGGCAGGTGCACGGCAGGTTGCCGTGTGTGCCCTGCAGGTTGGGAATTCTGTGTCCTCTCAGTTAGGGGAGAGGCCCATCAACCTTCAGGTGACGGTTGCTATTTCTCTTGGCACTGCCTGTCAGACATGTGCAAAGCTGGTGGCTCTGACCTCCAACTTCCCCTTTTCTTCTGGCCATGAGCATGTTGCCTCCATCTAAGCCCTGTTGCTGATTGCCACCATCTGCTCACTCCCCTTCCCTGCTCCCAGGGCAGTCCCTCTGCTGGGCCAGCATACGCTGCCAAGGACCCATGGGGTTGTGTCACTGACCAACATTAGTTGCAGCTTTTGGACGTATTTATTTATTTTTACTCTAAGATGATCGAAGAAGGAAGTTCTCTAACTTTGTTCTCGTTGGTCCTTCCTCAGGGACTATACATCCTATCTCCTATTTGGGGAACACTCACCATGTGTAATAATGGACCCATGGGCATTCTGTTCCATGCTCTTCACAAGGACTCACGAAGGAGACATTTCTCTTAGCTCCATGTTGCGGAGAAGGATCGATCGATCGATCGGTAGCTGTGAGATGGGGTTTCTAACACAGGCCTGGGTGGTTTCACAGCTTGCACTTTTCATACCTGCGCCACTCCATCTCTTGACTCTAGGCTCTGTCCGTGAGATGGCATGATGGTCAGGAGTGAGGTAGAGAGCTGACTTGGCTGCACCTTCAGGTTGAAAGCTCTTGGTGACTAGTGGGGTTTGGTGTCCACGAAAGATTGAAAGGTGGCTTCTCTGGGAGTTAGGATGGGCACCGAGTGGGAAAGTCTCTAGATCTTTCCCTTGCAGGGAAATAGTTATGTGGCAGTTGTAACAAAGTTTCATAAACTAGGTGGTTTCATGCACATAGAGTTGTCTGCGTGTGGTTTTCAGCTGTCCCACATTCGGGTGTCAATAGAATTGGCTTCTTGAGGTCTGTGTCTGCTCCATGTCTCTCCCCTGGTGGTAGCTTAGCGGCTGGTAGCTTGGTGACAGCCTGTGGTCTTCCATGGCTTATAAAACATTGCTCTAATCCCTGTATTCATCTTCTGTGGTGTTCTCTCTGTGTCTCTGCATCTGTGTTTAGATCCCCCCACTTTTATATCGACACTAGTTATAGGGGATTAGGACCCACCCTAAGGATTTCATCTTAATTTACTGTTTCTTCATTGACTCTCTTCAAATAAGATCACATTCTGAGGCACTGGGTGTTAAGTCTTCAATATATACATTTTAAGGAGACCCATTTCAACCCATAACATGTTTGTTCATATGAGCCCTCCAATGGAGAGAAATGATTTAAAGGCAATCTTGATTTTTTTTTTCCTATTTCTTATTACAAACATGTTTCTGCATTGCAATTTTTGGTCAAAATGAGGTAAATACATGCCTCTCTTCTGGGATGATTCCTGTATCCTTAAGGTCACACAAAACAAATCCTTAGTTATCTGGTATGTCCCTTTAGAGCCCCTGGGCTTCATTTTTGAGGGAAGAGTGAGACATATATGAGCAAAGTTATCCCTCTCCAGCTGTCTGAGGAGATTCCTTCTCCACACTTGGTGGATTTTATTTTGACTTTTTCATTTTGAATATTTTCTGTCTTGTTGGCAGATCACTCAGCAAGTAGAGATCTTTGGTCACTAACATGCAAAGTAGTAAAACTTGGGTAGCTGCTAGGAGCCATGCCTGTGCAGTGTGGTCCCACTGATGGACCTGGTAAGTGATAGACCTGGTAAGTGATGGTCACCTGTGGGAGTCTGTTTTCAGGTTCCTCATGGCTTTACTCAGCAGGTCCACATAGAGAGGATGGTTAGGACCACGGGCCTGAGTGCAGGTGTCTGAGATGGTCTGCACTTGGCTGTGCTGGGGGAGGAGGTCTTTTGCTCCACTCCTTGGCATCTCTATAAATACCCTGGGGGCAGAGACAGTCGGGGCCCATTGGAAAAGGTTCCAGGCCCTCTCGAGGCTATCCTTTATTTTCTATCTGTTTATCTCTGCAATACAAATCCTTCTATCTAATATTTCTTGCTGCTCACACTCAAGAAAACTCTGGGGAGCTGTGGGGTTGGTGGGTAAATGGCCCACAGTCACCAAGGGAGAAGAGGAGAACCCTTGGCCAACTGGGAATGCTGTTTTCCAACTGGGACTGAGGGGCTTCAGAGAAATGGGAGCCAGGGAAGGGATGGAAACAACTTAGCTTCTTGGTGCTTCTGAGCTCATCATCACAAATGTCCTCTCCCAGGGACACACACTTGAGGCAATGGAAGATCTCCCCATCCGGCAGATTTCTCTTCCCCTCATAGGCTGCAAGACCTTGGAGACTCACGGTGACTCTCAAGCTCTGAGGTCAACTGTTTCTTTCTCCCAAACACTCACAAATGGACATTTCCTTATTCACCCACTCTTTACTCAGCCAAGGACAAACTTGGCCCGGAATGGGATGAAATGCGGGAGGAGAGAATATTCTGGACCAAGGTACAGAGGGGCAAAGTGTCAAAGGTGTTAGAAAACATGTGGATGATGAAAACAAAATTGGGTATAGATCTGGCTGGGTTGAGAGGGACAGAACCAAGAGAACTGTTTGGGCCCTTCAGGAAAGCCAGTCCTTGAAGACTACATTTACCCTGAAAGTGCGAAAGTTTCACGTCTGAGAGGGGTGTGATGGATCCCTCTGGATTTGAGACAGGGAGGTATTGGGAGTGGAGATGGGATCATTGTCAGGTGGTGATTGAAGAGATTGTTGCAGTAACACAAACATTGACCTACTCACTCACCAGCTTCTGAGTCTCCACGCTGGGTCTGTGGTGGGGGAGGTGTCAGGTGGAGGTGTGTGTGTGGGGGGTAAGTTCATTCACTGCTTGTAGGTTGCTCAGCCTTCCCTTGGACTGGCCAGCCTGCTTCAGGCCAAGCCCTGCGCATTTTTCTCATCCTGGCAAAAACCACAGGGGGATCAGGAGGCCGTTGGCTGTGTTTCCTGCTTCACAAGGCGAGCTTTGTTTGAAGAAGTTTCAGAGTGCAAAAGTCAGATTGAATACAATGGACACACAAAATGAAATTGCTCTTTACAAGAAATACCGGTGCAATAAAATGGAAATACACTTGTTTGAACACGACAAATGTCCTGAGGATTTCTAAAAGCTACTGAGCGGGTTAAGCAGAGGTGGATGGGAAACAGGAAGGCTGTTGGGAGGAGTTGTGGGAAGATGAAGTGTGCGTGGGGGGTGGGGTAGGGGGTGCGCTATGTTATTGGCAAGTGTGGCTCCCTCTCATACCACTTAGAAAAGCCAATCCAGCGCAGAGGCTGCTCTGGGGCGTGAGAACCAACCACAGTTCCTCAGCTGCTCTCTGTTCCTTGCTTGCTGTTCTTCCATGTCAGACCCAGCTCTGTGCTCAGCTCGACTGACAAGTGGCTTTTATGGACACCTTCATGTCCCTCCTTGGACTCAGGGTCTCGGAGAGAAGGCAGAAAGTTCTGCACACCGTACATGGAAATGGGAGTGTCCCTCTCTGAAATCACACACTTTGATAACTGGTTAACTGGCTTCTTTCTGGGGCCTGAGTGTGTACTGTCATCTAGTCTTCATCTGGCAAGAAGCATTCATTAAGTGCCTGCTGTTTTCCCCCCACATTGCTGGAAGGCTCATTTTGCAATCAAGACTCAAGCTGCAAACTGGCACTTTTCAGGTGTAGAGTGTTTTGTTTGAGTGGAACGGTGCCATTTATATTTCTTCATTTTAGTCTAAATGCCATTTGAAGGAAAAAGCATTTGCCGGCAACTCGTAGCCACCTGACCTTTGCTGGTAGTGTGTGTGAGGAGAAGATACCCAGGTCTATGAACAAGGTGTGTCCCTTCCATCCAAGGTGTGAGTCAGGGCTCTGGGTAGACTGCTTGAGCTGGCAGCAGGTGCCCGAGAGAGCCTCAGGGTGTAGCGGGGAGACAGTAGCAGCGTCTTGACTCTCTGAAGTCAGAGCGGATAAGGAGCCACTGAACTTTGTCCTTGATGTGGCTTTCATTGCAAGAGCTTTGGACTTGGGTCCCCAGACAAGTTGAAGTCGAGAAGTGGTAAGCGATTGGAATGACTAAACAGAAGGCTTCTGAAATGAATTTGGGTCTCTTTTCCAGAGGAGGAGGGGTGGGGACTGATTGCTCAGCCTGGGTCTCTTCGGAGCGGATTTCATCCTTTTCCTGCTTCATTCTCGGCTTTATCTTGTGATGAAAGACGGGAGCTGGTGTTTGGAGCAGCTGGGTCACACACCTCCTGCTCGGGAGTTCTTGTGCCTTCCCATTCATCCAGGCACTCATTAGGCATATGTTCATTGAGCACCTGCTATGTGCCAGACACAGTCTCAGATGCTGGAGTACAGCAGTGAAAGAAACAACACAATAAACCAAAACAAAGCCTTCTCATGTATATATAGGAAGGGGGGGCTTCAGGAAAGAAGTTCGTAAGTTGTGTGGTGTATTACTCTTCTCACTGATGTAACAAAACAGCCAGCAAAGGCAACTTAGTGACAGAGGGGTTTATTTTGTTTCATAATTATAGGGAGTTATGGTCCAAGGTAGCAGGGAAGGCACAGCAACAAAGGTTTGTGACGTCTAGTCACATTGTGTCTGCACTCAGGAAGCAGACAGAATTGATGCTCGGGTCATGTGGTACTTTTTGTTCAGTCTGGAACTCCAGTGCATGGAATGGTGCTACCCAGAGTTAAGGTCAGTCTTCACACACGGATTGACCCATGATATAAACTCCTTCTCAGAAATGGCCCGAGATTCATCTCCCAAGTGACTGGAGATTCTGGCGGGTTGGCGATTAACACCAGCCATCACATGGGTGGAAGCCAGGAGTCAGTGGAGGGGGGGTGGCTGCAGCAGGCCAGGTTGGAGATGAGGATGGCCAGGTTGTGAGCAGTACAGGGCCTCTAGGGAGAAGAAGCTGAGTCACCGGTGGATGTGAAGATGGAAGGGCTATGGACCTCCTGCTCAGTGAGGTAGGCAGGGGTTCTGTTCTGCATCTCTCCACGCCGAGCACTTTCCTGGACCCCACATGGAGTATCAGCTCCTTTAGTCGTCAGGCATCCCGTTGAGTTTTATTTGTTTGTGTCACACTTCACAGGATTTGAAGGCCCCCCCACCCAAGGTTGCTGAATGGGTCACACAGTTTCTAAAGAGCAGGAGTGGGGTACATTTTTACCCTCACTCAGGTTGAAGCAGGTTTCAAGGTTTCTAGTCCCGATGAAAAGACAGGGATGTGATGCTGGATGAGATCAAATGCCACTCACCTTGGCAAGGCTGGGGCTATCACAGACATGGATCAACGTCCTGAGGGTACCCACTGGTATTCCCAGGTTCTCATGTCCTGCAACCAAGAATTAGATCAGGGATATATGGACAATGGTTAAAAACAAAGACTGTTTATTGAGGGGGAAAAAACACTTCTGAGAATGTAGTGGACCAGTGATGAAGGAAGGTCCTGATGCTCAATGGTGCTGGACCATGAGAGCCATACATCTGCCATATCCTGCATTTGGATGCTGGGGGCCTTCCTGAGCATGTTTTACAGCCCAGGTGGGAAGGTGTTTCCAGTTTTTCTGCCAACTGGTGTCTTTCATATTCAAATCTCGATGCATCTCTTCACCCTACTCGTCTGCCACAGGATGGAGCCTTGATGGGGACCTAGATGCCTCTACCATTATATTTCCTTCTTTCCGCACGCCCCCACACTATGCCCATCCTCTCTAGTTTGGCTTTCAGTGGGCTTTACTTGGCACTGCTTCTTCTTTCTCATGTTTCTTCTTCTTTTTTTTTCTTTTGCTGGTCTTGGAGCTTCATATTTTAACAAAGGCCCAGACCACATGAAACCAGAACTAATTCTGGTTGTGAACCAAAAGAACCAAGTCCAAAAGAAATAGAGGTTCCAATTGGACACAGTAGTCTAAATGTATACAGATGACAGGAAGCTTACTGCATTTTCCCTAGGGCTAAAACAGAGGATAGACAAGTCCTGGGAGCTAGTGAACCTGCTCATACGTCGGGACAGCTCTCATGTTGCTGCCAGCAGCCTCGTCCTCTGATTCTCCTCAGTCTCTATATGAGATTTAGGAGGAATGAGAAAGCATGAGCTCAATGCCATTATGGTACTTGGCTCCTCAGGACAGGAGAATCTCTCATCTTTTATTTCCCATCCCCAAATCAAGTAGAGAGGCTTAAGACAACAGAGTGCTTCCAACCAATGTAGCAACAGCTAGTGTTCTAATTCCCATCTTAAGTGTTGCTGGTCACCAGCTTTTTGGTCAGGTCTTGTGTCTTCCATGGCAGTAGGAGGAAAGGAGGCAGGGGTGGCCAGTGGGAACACAGAGTGCCTGGAGAAGAGGTCACAGGTGTTTCTGTGGGTGTTGTGGAAGGTGGGTGGACCGGACATGTCCAACCTATTGTGTCACCGGCTCCCCGGGGCTTGTACACCCTGCCACAAGAGACTAAAGTGTGTGGTTGTATATAGAGACAAGGGGAGGAGCCTGTCTAACATCTAGGAACATATGCAGGGAGGGCAAGGACCCTGTTGAGAAGTTCCTTGTTGACAGCTGAGGTTAACAGAATGGAATATCGAAACTGGCATTTCTGTTCCTGGCACTCTGTCCTGATAAGAGAACTTCCAGATCATAGAAAAGGTAGTAGGGACTGAGGGACCAGAGTCCCTAATCAAATTGCCAGGATCCCTATCGGCCTTGTTTGGAAGTGGCAGAGGAGAGAAGATGAAATTTAAATTAAGTTTGAGGTTAAAATTTTAAGCTGTATCTGTGACTTTTAATAACCACAAGTGATCAGAAAGTTATGAAATTTGATGAAGGTACTGTTAAAGGATGGAAATAGGAGAGGTGTTTGATTAAAGGTAGAGAACTGGGAAGGTGCCTGTTTGCATCCAGCATGCTTAGAGAGGCATTTTACAAACCCTGTAATGGAACAAAGATAAAGTATTCATCATTTCTAATCTACCCCAGACTGACCTCAGTTGCCAGTGAACAGTCTGGGTCCCTTCAACTGCATCAGCTACCTAAAACCCCTAGAGTGCATCCTGCCAGAATGTAGGCTTCATCATCGCATCATCCGGGACACAGAAACAGGGGGTCAAGATCTGCACATGTGTTCCCTGAATGCTGATTGATTACTACACGAGTAAAGTATATCCCATGGGGAGGCACCAAAGCCAGGCTTGCAAAGGCATCTTTACGTTGGGAAGACTCCAAAGAGGGAGCAAGCAGCTGCCCCATGACAAGAGCCTTCTCCACACAGGAGAAGTTTCCTGGGGAACCTGTTAGGACTGAGTTTTGTGGAATATGTAGAAAGTGACAGCTAACGGGGGCTGTCTGAGTTCTAAACCTCCCGTATGAGGGAGTATATCTAAACATCTGGGAGCTGTCTATGAAAGAGGTTTGAAGACACGGCTCTTCCCGAGGAAACAATGATGGATTTTTAAAGATGGAGAACATACTTTGAATCCCTCAATACCCTCTCTCTCTCTCTCACTGGATTCTTGGCATGTGGTGTGTCCTGGCCACAGTGGGCATGTTTTTATATGGACACAGTCATAGCTGCAGATGTAATCTCAGTTCCTTTAACCCTAAGTGTAGACTTACAGTCATTTCCTCTTCACAACTGAGGGATATTCTGCTATAAATTGCAAGCACGCTAAACAATTCTCACATGACTATGACAATTTTTGAAGATGACACATGCCACACTACACCAAGTCTCTTTCAACCCATGGAATTTCTTCCTTTTGCACCATCTCATGGAGATCCTTCTTGGCTATGGGATTACAAAGCCTGACTGGGTCGCTGTGGTTACCCATGGTGGCACTTCATAGTGGTCATGACCCACGCTAGGTACCATGAGCAGAGACACTACTGAAGGTGTAGGTGGTGTGTCCTGAAGTGACATTTCATGGCCAGAAGACATCATACAGAAGAAAGAAATGCTCAGACCTATGTAGACAACTTATTTACCATGAAGTGTTTGGAAGGAACTCTTCAGGTTCCTGTATATAAGTAGGTTGGCTTTTATGTTCTCTCCAGGACATTTATCAATTCCTTCCTCTCACCTGTGATCAGTTAAACTCTCTAGCACTCACCTTCTCTTTGTCACTGTAGAAGCCAATGTCCTCTAGAAAAGAGGGCCCAAGTCTCTCATTCACTTTAAATTGTATTTAAACAATGCTTGTGCCTAGACTAGTGGTGGGACCACATGGAGGAGGGATGTGTTGGTTTACCTTTCTATTGCTGTAATAAAATACCATGTCCAAGGCAACTTAAAGAAGGAAGAGTATACTTTGGCTTATAGTTCCAAAGGGATAAGAGTCCATCATGGCCTGGTGGTGGTGGCACGTGCTTTTAATCTCAGCACTCAGGAGGCACAGGCAGGAGGATCTGTGAGTTTGAGACCAGCCTGGTCTACAGAGTGAGTTCCAGGACAGCCAGGGCTACACAGAGAAACCCTGTCTCAAAAAAAAAAAAGAGTCAATTATAGCGGGGAGGCATGGCATCAGGTAGGTGTGGTGGCTAGAACATCCTCAACTGCAGATGCAAAGCAGAGAGAACAAGTTGGAAATAGCATGAGGCTTTTAACTCTCAAAGCTTGTCCCCAGCCACATACTTCCCTCAGCAAGATGACACCTCCCAACAATCGAGTTTTATTGAGACACAAAGAAGGATAAATAAACAAGACCCACCCTGCCTCAAAAAAAAAATTAATGTCTCTTGTAGGAAAATTGGTAGAAATGCAGATCATGTTATGATAAGTCAAACTCAAAAAGAAAATATCTCATTTTTTTCTCCTATTGGGCCCTAGATTTTATATACAAATAATCATGTATGTGTATACATATGTGTGTATGTGAAAGTAAAATAATTCTTTCTGATAAAAGAGAAAATGTACAGAAGAGGGAATATAGTCAAAGTGCATGATATACAGGGATGAAGTTATCTTACAAAGCCCACCAATATGTAAAATGAATACAAGGTAATAGCAAAAGCAAACCACAAATCCAGACCACCAGAGACCATGAAGATGCAGATCATCACCAAAAAAATAGTCCAGAAAACTTAGAAAATATCATAAATAAGAGGATGTATAAATCATATGTATCCTCAGTACCCAGACCAGACCATCAAATGGCTTTATATCATTGATTCAAATAAACATCAATTGTATGTGAAACTTGTGTCCTTGATTTTCATTTATCCTAGTAGAAACATTTCCTCATATCCTGACCTTTTCCTGAACTCCATTTCAATGAAAACACACACATATGCACATACACACATGCTCACATACACTGACACACGTATGCATGTGAGCGCGCGCACGCGTGCGCGCGCGCACACACACACACACACACACACACACACACACACACACAGGATGTAAATATCATAGAGGAACATAGAAACAGTTTGTGTTTTATACACACTGCCCAAGATCTTGGCAAGTTCTATTGGTACTTTTCCTAGCTTGGAGACTTGGTTTCAGGTAAGATGGTATCAGTAGATGTAAAACTACATTATGATTTTCTTTTTCCTAAATACAGATTAATGTGGTACAAAGACATCTTGTCTTTTGTGTTTCTTTGAAAGCTTTGAGGAGCAGAGTGGTATGTACTACACGAGAGGTGGTTGCAGTGTTCTAGAGATGGAGAGAGCATCACTGTGGAACTGTGGTATGGTGTGGTTCGGGTTATACTGCCCAAGCCACCCCACAAAGCTCCACAGCTACTGCCAACTCGGATATCTATGCCAAGAGGCACAGGGCATGCCACTTCTGACCTCCACGGGACTAGCCTGAGCCCTGGTCAGTGGCCGCTTAAAATTAAAGACCTAGATTGTTACCTGAACCTCCAGATCCCACCCCTGCCATTGCTCACACTATTCCCAGCTCCTGAAACTTTGACCAAAAGGTGTCAGTCTCAGGCAGGTGGCCTGTTCATGTTCTCACTGTGTATCTTTGCTTCTCCCCTTGAGGCCGCACATCTGATGTTTCCTTTTCCTACTGTGGATCACACAATGTTTTGGGAAAAAACAAGAGTATTACTATGTGCCTAATTTGAAGATTCTCAGAAGTTTTAATACAGTGAGTGAAGGAATAGAAGCTTGAGCTGCCTCTGGATCAGGCTTTGCTTCAACCTTGTTTGGTGAGTGTCTTTAATATAGATCCATACATCACATGTATCACTCTTACATTGTTTTTGCATAACTGTACTTGACACCTCATTTGACAGTGTCAACATTCACAGTGATTCTTCAATACATTCGACAGTATCGGCCCTTAAAATGTTTTCACAATACTTGCCCGTAAGCACCTTTGACAAGATCAGCATTTGAAATGTTCCACAGAGCTGCGCATTCAGTTTCCGACGCCAACAACTCCTGCTTTCACAGCATCCACACACAATGCCTGCCTGTTCGTTCAGTGAACTTTTCCTTTTGAAGCATAGGAAACATCAGGCTTTGTGATATATCTATGCACGCGCACCCACACACGCGCGCGCGCACACACACACACACACACACACACACACACATTTATTTTTTGGACAAAGATCAAGATTTAACCAATACTTACATAAAACTTTTAGCACACTCAAAATCAAATAACCACCAACCAGCATTTATTAAACACTTGGTATATGTCAGGCAAACAGGTCCTGTGTTGCCATATAGCAACTCACTTAATTCTTCCAACTAACCGTAGACAGGCCAAGTCCTGTTACAGTCAATGAACTTGAGTGACTGCTTGGCTTAGCAGTTCAAGCACACGGAGTTAGAGGTGCACTTGAGCCCAGGCATTGTTCTTAGGACTTTGGGACTCTTCCTCCTATTGTGAACTTTTGGTCACGTCATCATTATGAGAGTACATGAACGAAGAAGTGCTTTAAGAGCAAATTAAAACAGCCATTTATTTCCTAAGGTATTGAAGGAGGGAACCAGGAAAGGGAAATATTTGATGGAGCTTCAAAGGTTCAGCATGAGTTGGGCCAAGCATAAAGGCTGGGAAAATGAGCGCATATAAATTTCAGATAACAGTTAACAGGTGACATTATCTAGGTCATGGAGTCATGTGTGGAGAAAGCAGAGAGTGCATGAGATAGAAGCAAGATTAGGAAGGGTTTGACCTTGTCAAGGCTCCAGTCCTGCATAATAAACTAATAAGAGACGGGTTTACAGGCACACAACTTTTATTGATATTGGCATGAGCAGAAATTCACAGAAAAGAAATGAAACCCAAAGAAGCTTGAAGACTCTAGGGCTCAAATATTATTTTAACAAAGGAAATAGAATTTGGGTTTCAAAAGGAAGATAAATTGTAGGGAAAATGCCTAGCAAATATGTGGGGGGAAGTAGTGGGTAGGGCCTAATTCTGCTTATAAAAATTTATCTTCCTGTTGAGTTCTTTCTCCAGGGATGAGTTCCTTGACCCTTCTGGAACAGGATGGGAAAATTGGTGCCCTGTTTGCAAGCAGATGCGGAGAGGCAGAGAACTCTTTCTGCCTCTGTGGATTCCCTTCTTCCTTCAGTGAACATTCCTTGTTGAAAAGTGGCCTGTTTTGGGGGTGGTGCACTCTGATTCACTTCAAAGACCATGCTAAGGAATCAAGGTTTTATGACACAACAGTGAGAGATTTTAAGCTTTATGGTCATATTTGTATGCATGCAAATGCATTCTGCTTGTGGCCAGAAGGTGGTAGTCTCTGAGATGTTGGAAGTGGGGAGGGCAATCTCAGTCTGGGCTTCACCCTGTAGGGGCCAGGGAAGAGGGAATAAGGGAGATGTGTGTATGTGTGTGTGTGTGTGTGTGTGAGAGAGAGAGAGAGAGAGAGAGAGAGAGAGAGAGAGAGACAGAGACAGAGAGACAGAGAGAGACAGAGACAGAGACAGAGGCAGAGGCAGAGAGACAGAGACAGCCAGCCAGCCAGCTAGAGAGAGACACAGAGAGAGACAGAGACAGAGAGAGACAGAGAGGGAGACAGAGGCAGAGGGGAAGGGAGGGGACCTGTAATTTCAATCTCCTTGTTCCTGTGAGGCTTCTGTGGCCATGCCGTGTGTGTGTGTGTGTGTGTGTGTGTGTGTGTGTGTGTGTGTAGGGTTTCTCACTACTGCTTTCCAGACTCAGCCCCGGAGAGGCTCTTGGGCTTCTCAAAGACCGACTGTAGAAGATAGTGCACATTCATCTCCCTAGCCCTTGGTAGGATCTCAGCAGCTGCACACCAGAAGCTGCCTCTGTTTTGTAGACCTTTCCTGGTCCTCAGCCAGCCCCGTCTTGCTAAGTGCTGCTTCTAGGGTCCTTTGTTGCCATTTTGCAAGTGTTTAACACAAGGGAGACAGGGCTCTGGGTGGCATGCAGTGACAACTTCCACTTTGTTGTTCATTTTAGGCCTTGGGCTATACCCACAGATGCAAGTGGGCAACAGGAAGGTGGAGTCTCTTTACTCCTTTCTTGGCACAGATAGGAATAGATGACTCTCTACTCCTTTCTTGGTCCCAGGACTGCTGTGGGATGGTCTGTATGTCAAATTGCTCTGATTGGTCAATAAATAAAACACTGATTGACCAGTAGCCAGGCAGGAAGTATAGGCAGGACTAACAGAGAGGAGAATTGAGAGAACAGGAAGGCAGAGGGAGTCACTGCCAGCTGCCGCCATGACAAGCTGCATGTGAAGACGCCGGTAAGCCACAAGCCACGTGGCAAGGTATAGATTTATGGAAATGGATTAATTTAAGCTATAAGAACAGTTAGCAAGAAGCCTGCCACAGCCATACAGTTTGTAAGCAATATAAGTCTCTGTGTTTACTTGGTTGGGTCTGAGCAGCTGTGGGACTGGCGGGTGACAAAGATTTGTCCTGACTGTGGGCAAGGCAGGAAAACTCTAGCTACACAGGACAGCCGCAGAAAGTCACACTTCCTGCATCTACCCCCACCTCTCCTCTCTTTTCTTTAGCTCGTGGGAGACTGAAAGCTCAGCCTAGTGCAGTTCTCTGGGACAAGCTGTTTTCCTCCTGGAGAGAATTTCTCTCTGGAGCTGGTATTATAGCTTAATGATGTTCCACCAATAAGGAGAAGGTAATTGATTGTTAAGTGAAAATATAAATTGTAATTGAATCTGTCACATTTCAGTTTTTCATTATCCCGTGACAAGTCTCTTAGTGCATTGGCAAGGGCCGCAGGGATAGGAGAGGGATTGAGAGAGACAGAGAGGGATGGGGACATTTGACTTCTCTTCCAATTCCTAGCACATGGCAGTGGTAGACATGCCCTTTCTATCCTGTCAGCTGCCACACTATGACTCTTGCACACTTGAGTGTACACAGGTGCATATATAATCACCTATGCCATGTGCGAGAGGGAGTCATATGGAAGAACACAAGAGGGGTTCTTGCAATCTGTGGTTGCCACACGTAGGCCTGGTCTGCACTTCTGAGTGGTGTTTTTAGCTTCCTCTTGCTTCTGAGCCTTTCATAACCGAATGTGATCAGAGGCTCTGTGTTACCATGCTTATTGATTTGATCTCATTTAATATTAAGGAGAAGGTACAGCATGGGCTTTAGGAAGTAAATAAAAACCAAGCTGTGTGGATTTGATTTATCATTTTCTTTTGCACCAACTGTTGCAACCTTGGGCAAGTTAATGACCTCTCTGGCCTCTGTTTTGTCTCCTGTAAGATGAGGATGATAATACATCTTTATCATTTAGAGCTTTGTGAGGATCACATAGAGTTAATGTAGGTAAAGCACTTAGAAAAACACGTGTCAAAATTCAACAGTAATGAAAAACAACTCATATCATTGGTTCCAATTCCAGGTGTTCAGTGTTAGTATTAGCCCAGAAGACAGAGCCTGAGGCCAAACTTCTCATCAAGCAGAAGCTTGATTGAGGCAGACAGGGTTCATCCATGGTTAGCAGAGTGAGATATAGTCAGTGTCTCTGTCACTAGGATTTCTTTGGAGGGGCCCCATGGAATGAGGTTACCTCTGAGTAGAGCTCTAGGGTCAGAAGGAAGGGCTGAGCTGGATTTTGTGGCTTTTCTGTTCCTTCTCTTTTTGCAGTTAACATTCATAAGGCAGGGTTTTGGATGTCTTGGATTTCTTGGAATATAGCATCTAGCTTCTCATAGCTTCTAGAAGATATGTTAACCAGAGCCAATGGTGTGTCTCCTCATGCCACTGAAAGTGACTGAGCTGTTCTTGTAAATTTGTTCCCACTTCTTTCATTTCCCTCCTTTTTAAAAATCACATATGATAAACAAATACATACCCTTAGTCCTCAGATAAAAGAGAAGCAGCTAACACATATTGCCAAAAGGATGACACCTCAGAAAGAAAATACACTTCCCTACACACACACACACACACACACACACACACACACACACACAGAGAGAGAGAGAGAGAGAGAGAGAGAGAGAGAGAGAGAGAGAGAGAGAGAGAGAGACATACAGAGGTACACACAAAGACACAAAAACATTTATATAACATCTGTCTTTATTTAGTATAGTATCTATCACACTAAGATGTCCAGTAAATGTGTTGAATAATAATATTCTTCCATATGTCCACCCACTTGTATTTTGTTGATATTTGATTACCATAAAATGAAATGCTTAGATCTTTCAGATTTGAACCAATGAATGCTGGTAATTTTATACTCTTGCACAACCACTATTGAAAACAATATGTAAAAGAGTGCTATCGTTCTGGAAGCTTCTATCATTCTCCCAGTCCAATATTCTCTGACCAAAGCACCCTTCTCCTGATTTTATCATTTCAATCATCTTTGATTGATTTTTATCCATTCTTGTAGTTCATATAAGTAAAATGATACAGTAGCTGTTCCTTTGTTTCTGGACTATTTTATTTATCATGATACTTCTGAGATTCATCTGTGTTATTGTGAGTATCAATAGCTTGCCATTTTTCTCATGAATAATATTCCATTATATGAATATATCCAGATTCTGTTCATCCATTCTTCTGTTGATGGACGTTTGGCTAGTTTTCAGTTTGGAGCTATTATGAATACAGCTGCTATGAAAATTCTTACATAAATCTTATTGTACACATATGTCTTCATTTCTTTTGAGTGTATGTTTAGGAATAGAATTGCTGTGTCTTAGGGTGGAGATAGGCTTGCTTTTTTTTTTTTTTATAAGGGATTGGCAAACATTTCCTCAAAATGGCAGCGCTGTGCAACCACCCTACCACAATGTATGGGTCCAGCTGTTCTGCGTGCTCAAAAATGTTAGTTGGTTTTGCTTTCATCCATCTCAGCAGATACAATATGGCATCTTACTATATACTTAAAGCGTAGTGTTAATGGCTAATGATATGAAGAACAGTTTCATATACTGGTTGGACATGTCTATATCTTTTAACAATTCATCTCACTTTATTTTCTATATAAAAATCCTAATATAAAGGTAGAGAGGGAAAAGGAGAAAGGAGATATCTTCAGTGTGGAGAAATAGTAGGATAATAGGCTAAGCCACAAAAAGAGGGCAGGGAATGTCACTTAAAGCTTAAAATATTCTGTGGGAGAGTTGAAGGAGTCTCCACAGCTCCGGAGACAGGGAGAGGTCACCTTTTCTGTAGGGCTCTCTCCAGTCAAGTTTGCAGAAGTTGGAAGGGCAGCCACTTTAATGGTCCCTCCATATAACCTTCTCCTTAGGCAGATGAAGGGTGCTGAAGGGCACAGAAGGCAGAGATTCTTTTATAAGAGTTCAATGTCAGCAACTCCAGAACCGCTGTGTGCCAGACTCCTCTGTGTCCATTGTCACCTAACACTCCACATGTCCACAGGTGTTACATATAGATTGTGGGGTGTAATAATCACAGATAGAAGAGCCATCTGGTAGCTGTAGATATGTAGGCCAAAATAAGCCAGCTTGATTCTCCCATTACTTGTCACTAGACCGTTCTTTGGCCCTATATCTTGGTGGAAATTTTGTGCAATTTTGCATGGAGGAAATCCAAGCCTCTTAGAAACCAATGCACCAAACCCTTGATAGGCTCAGCTGGTACAACTGGTAGAGGTGCCTTATGCAGATGTGTTCTTAAGTCTTGGTCTACGAGCTCAAGCAATAGATCATCTTGGTTTCCTGGCCAGTTTGGGAAGACATCCATCAGTGTGGCATCCTTGGGATGCTCAAAAGTTCCAGCCACCTCAGTAAGGTTGCCTCACAGACCATGTTGATGGAAGGGCCTCTCTGGCTCTGACTCTGTGGTGAACTCTCATAGTCTTGAGAGCCACAAAGTGGCTGATTTTCTTTGTTGCACATCTGTTTCCATGGCATTGAGTTTTATTCTCATCTATCATTTTATTTGTTTTGCCTGCTTTTGGCTAATTCACCTTTTTCCTAGCTTATGATGATGGCTTATATTTTTTAATGCCTTCCACTTTTTTTGGCTATAGGTCTCTAAGCACTGATTATATATGCTTATATATATATGTATGTATATATTCTTTATATTCTGATACTACTACCTCTTCATTTGAAACATATTTTTCTTATAATTTCCTCCTTTATTTCTTCTTTGACCACTGTGCTGGCTGATTTTGTCAGCTTGACACTTAGACATATCTGGAAAGAGAATTATTTGAGAAAATGCCTCCCTAAGATTGTCCTGGAGACAAATCTGGGGGGGCGGGGTTATTGTCTTGATTAATGATTGATGTGGGAGGGTCCAGCCCATTGTGAGTGGTGCCACCCCTGGGCAGGTGGTCCTAGATGGTATAAGGAAGCAGGTTGAGCAAGCCAGGACAAGCAAGCCAGTAAGCAGCCCTCCTTCATGTCTTCTATTTCAGTTCTTGCCTCTGGGCACTTTCCTTTTGTTCCTGCCCTGGCTTCCCTTCATATTGGACTGTGACTAGAACATATAAGATGAAATAAAACCTTTCTTCCCAAGTTGATATTGGTTAGAGTGTTTTAATCCCAGTGACA
Organism: Peromyscus leucopus; assembly: GCF_004664715.2. Lineage (NCBI taxonomy): Eukaryota > Metazoa > Chordata > Mammalia > Rodentia > Cricetidae > Peromyscus > Peromyscus leucopus. The sequence continues at coordinate 38,498,404 of NC_051081.1, forward strand.
GAAACCATAACTAACACAATGACCATGGCTATTAAGTACTTTTCCAAATATTCAAAAATTTTCTTGATATGTGATTGTTATTAGTATCGAACTGAATGCTATGCTTATCACAGAAGCAACTCTTAATATTGTTGGTCTTAATTTCAACCTGTTTTATTGCCCAGTAGATTATCTTTTGGAATACTTTCTATTTAATTAAAACATGCTGTGATGGTTTGAAGAAGCATGTCCCACATAAACTCATAGTTTTGAGTGAGTAGTCCCCATGGAGTGGAACTGCTTGAAAGGTTTAGGAGATGTGGCCTTATTGGAGGAAGTGTGTCACTGGGGCTGATCTTTGAGGTTTCAAAAGACCACACCAGGTCCAGGTGCTCTTTCTCAGCCTGCAGGTCTGGATGAAGCTCTCAGCTACTGCTCTACCACCATATGAGCTGCCATGCTCCCTGCCATGATGACAATGGACTAAACCTCTGAAACTGTAAGGGACAAAAATCAAAATAATTCTCTTTTCTCAGATGATAGAAAAATCTGCCATTATGTAGCAATTTTGTCATTTTCATACATGAATCCAATGCATTGTGGTCATATCCCCCCCCAAAATACCCTCTCTCATTCTGCTCCTAACGACCTCTTTCTTCCTCTTAACTACTCCCCTTCCAACTTTTATATATTTTTGTGCAGGTTCAGGTCTTGGTGCAGATTTCCACAGTGGTGGTGTGCTCATAAGCTGAATGACTGTGTTATTGAGGTGATAACATTTCATAGCGCTCCTCTCCATCCTCTTGCTCTTTCTGATCCTTCTTTTGAGATGTTGAGTCTTGGAAGGGGTGATATAAATTGTCCAATTTAAGCCCAAGAACTCACAAATCTCTTATTCTCAGCATTTACAAATTATGAGTCTCTGGATTAACTGTTGCTTCTGAGCAAAGAAGCTTCTCTGATGAAGTGACACCAGTCTATGGGTATCCATATCTAGAAGACAGTTTGACTTCATGTCCATTTAGCATAACATCAATAATATATTTCTTCCTAGGACTTGTGACCTCCCCATCTATAACTTTGATCAGGTTTATAGTCCCAAGTATATATTTTTCCCCCAGGTAATGGCCTTCAGATATAATGAGAAAGCTGTTGGTTACTCCCTTAACAGCCATGCCATTATTGCGTCAGTAGACATATCTTGCCTGACAGGTTGATATTGTAGCATGCTGTGCACACAGCTAGATAAACCATTGACAAATTTTCTCCCCTAGCATAGCACCCTCTGGAATTATGAAGGTTAGATAGCAGAGAGGAAGCTTCCAGCTCTGTTCTAGCTTGGTTTCTCCATGTCCTATCTCCAAGTATGTGGAGCCTTTGGCAATAGTGTCTTTTCTAGTTCTGGTGGGCAACCGAGAGAGAGAATTTATTCCCTTTGTCACTGTGGATGTGTCTATCTATCCTCTTTGTGCATCCATGTTTCCTGATACTTGAAGCAAATTTTAGGTGCACACATTTAAAATATCTTTATTTCCTCAGTGAATTGAACTTCTCATGATGGTAAATGTTCTTTGTGTCTCCATTGAACATTTGTATCTTGAAGTCTACTTTGTTTTTCATTCATTTAACCACATCATTTTGTTTTGTGCATACTCTTTCTATGGTATAGAGTTCTCCATATTTTTTACTTGAAACCTATGTGTGTCTTTATATTTAAAATATGTTCATTGTAAGCAAAACACAGCTTATTATGCTTTTCATTCAGTCTTACAGATTTGGGATTTTATTACTAATAGTTCATTAATATACATACTGATATGGTTGATTTCAAGTCTACATTATGTCATTATCTTGTATTTTCTGTTATCTTCTGTATCTTTTTCTGTTTAACACTTTTTTCTTTGTTTTGTGTAACTGAAACATTTTTAGTATTCCATCCTATTTTTTTCTATTGATCTTTTTTTCTATTAAGAATTTTTTTCATTTTACACACCAATCAGAGATCTCCCTCTTCCCTCCTCCCACCCCCAGCCTTCCTCTCCCAACTGACCCCCCCATTCCCCCCCACAAGAAGGTAAAGCCACCCAGAGGAGGAACATCTAGTAGAGGCAAGTCCCAACCCTTTACCCTGCCTCAAGGCTGCATGAGGTATCCCATCATAGCTAGTGGGATCCAAAAAGCCCCTCATGCACCTGGGATGGATTCTGATCCTACCGCCAGGCCCCTCAGTCCCAAGCAAATCAAGCTACACAATTGTCTTGCCATGCAAAGGGCCTAGTCCATTCCTATGCAGGCTCCACAGCCATTGATCTAACTTTCATGAGTTCCCACTAGTTTGGTTCGGTAATCTCTGCAGGTTTCCCCATCATGACCCTGATGCACTTGCTCACAGAATCCCTCTTCTCTCTTGGACTGGACGCCTGGAGCTCTGCCTTTTGTTTGGCTGTGAATCACTGTATCTGCTTCCATCAGTCAGGAGAAAAGCTCTCTTGATCCATTGAAAGCTGCTTCTATTGATCTTTTAATTATTCTTATTACTGATACTTGAAGAATAGTTGTCCCAGATATGTCACCTTTACCTTGTTATCAGTTTATTGTCAACTAATTATTAATCCCTGAATGATACAAGGAACTCACAAGATTAAATTCCTTTTTTCCTTCCTGTTATTTTTTTAATATATTTTTTATATCTATATAGGCTATAAGCCACATAGTACCTGTGAAATAGTCTGTGAATGTTAAAACTGTATATACATTATTTATACATAAATGAATGCATGAAGGAGGGGAGAGAGGAATTAATAAGGAAGAAGAGAAAAAAGAAAGAAAGATGTGTATATGTAAGAGAAAAAAAATTGGAAAATATCTTAGAATAATTACACATATGTTTAAGCTTTGATAGTCCTTCTTATGTTCTGAAAAGACCCAGGCTTTTATTTTCTATCTTTTTCTGCAGCTAGAAATAGTCCTTTAAATAGTTTTATAGTAAAAATGTGCTAACAAACTATTCTCTCTGATTTTTGTCTATCTAGAACAGTCTGTATTTTGCCCTTACTCTTAAGTGATATTTTTTCAAGATATGGAAGTCTAGGTTAACAGCATTCAATTTTAAAAATAATTTAAGATATGTCATTGCCTTGTTTTATGAACTATATGGTTTTTTATATAAACAGCCACTATACCATATTGGTGATGTATGTGTGCGCTGGGTTTGCTGTATGCATCAAGTGTCATCTTTGTTCATTTTGGGCTGTTCTTGCTGACTTTGACTCTTGGCATGAACTAGTTTAGTAGGCTTTTTGGAACTTCCCATTTGATATTTCTATTAAGTTTTATGAAATGCTTGACCATTATCTTTTCAGATATTCTTTTTTGCTTTACTCTATTTCTTTTCTTTTTCTGGAACTCTAATTTCATTTTTGTTATATCACACAATTGTCTAGAGATCTCATGTACTTGGTTCCTCTCACCCTTCAGCTTTCTCTATATATATTTTGGTTTGGATAATTTCTCTTGTCTTGTTTTCAAGTTCACACATCCCCCTTTGTAATGAATTATTTATTTCTGAGATTGTATTTCTTATTTATAGCATTTCCACTTTGTTCTCATTTGTACCTTCCATTTCCTAATGAAATTCTCCATCTTTAAATATATTGTCTGCAGTTTTCTATAGCTTTTGAAAACATGTTTATCATACCTTTAAATTCCCTATACAATAGACGCAAGCTCTATGTCTTCTCTAGATCTTCTTCCATTGCTTTTTCTTTGACCATAGTCATATCTTGCATTGTGTGTGTATGTGTGTGTGTGTGTGTGTGTGTGTGTGTCCCCTAATTTTTCACTTTGTCCAAGAACATACATGTTAAGGACAAAAGAAATAAATCAACTTTCACCCAGAATAGGGCAAGCGTCTTTATTCATCAAGCTAGTAGTATGGAAAGATAAGTTGATTCACTATGCAGTTGAGCAGGGCCTGAGAGTTTCTGTAACTTTGGCTAGATTGAGTTCTGGTATACTGCTAACTGTTTTGAGAATATGATTGAAGCTTTCCCTGAAGCAGCGTTTAGATCTGTGAGGAGATGAAACTTTAGCGATCTCTAAATTTTATGGCTCTCTAAACAAGATAGTCTTTTTTTTATAGCCCGCCTGCCTTTCTTAGGGGTCATTTTGAAGAATTCTCTACCTTTTCAGTACTTCTGGCTCTCTTTCCTTTGAGAGGTCTCTTTCCATCATGCTATCACACTCCCAGCTTTGGAGGAGGGGCACATCCTGTGTTGGGCAAAACTCTCAGATCTGGAGTATTTTCCCAGATATCCTGCCTGCCTTGTTACATACCTGCCTTGCTGTATACTAGATATAATCTTTGGTGTCCAGTTTCTGCTAGCGCTTTCTCCTTGCCGCTCAACACCTTCACCAGGTCACACTGTCTTATATTGAGGGCAATCCCCACATGCCTTGTGATGGGGAGCCTTCTTTGTCCCATCTCTGACCTTTGGTTTACCACTCCCATTGATTTGATGCAGGCCAAGCAGGGAGACCTGAGTCATTCACTGGAAGTGATGGTATGGACTTCTCATTTCCCACATGGCTATGGAGATGAGATGACCCGGTGGTCCTTCTTTACTTTTGTGGAGTTTCTCCTTCTACAATTTCAATAAGGATGAGAGTGGCTCCAGATCTTATCCATAAGGACTTGCTCTTTCTCAAATGTAGTTGATTTTGACTTATTGATACCCTCAGCTCTCTATGGGCTTAACATTACAATATTATAACTTAGATTTCTTCTAATGTCAAGATGGAATGGCATTCCCTCACAACTCTAACTCCTGGACAATTATACCTATTTTGTTGCTCTGCTGCCTATAAGCCTTCATTGAGGACAATAGGTAGTTTCATATTTGAACAACAAGAGATTATTTGATTCTAACCAATGGCCTCTTTGCTTTTCTGACACCTAAAAGTCCATGCATACTGATGAAGACATCAGCCCTCTTAAAATAAAAATTTTTTGCATTTCCAGGTCATTGCTTGTAACATTTGGAAAGCAATATTGGGAGATATATTCATTTCAACCATCTGATGTTTGACTCTGTGGCATTTAATACAGCAAGCTTTTCTCTTTGGTTTTAAGCAGTGACTTGAACTAGTTCAGAAGAAGTTCAGTGGAGACCAAAGAATTTCCTTGTTTCTTTCTGCTAGGGCTACACCCACTTTCTGGGGAAAGAAGAACATTCTCATAAATCCAAAGAATGCTCTAGGTCATCTTTTAAAATTATTATTATTATTATTATTATTATTATTATTGAGACAATGTAGTTTTGTGCCTGTCCTGAATCTCGCTCTGTAGACCTGGCTGACCTCAAACTCCCAGAGATCTGCCTGGCTCTGTTTCCCGAGTGCTGGGATTAAAGGCGTGCACCACAGACTCCTGGCCATCTTTTATTATTTCTATAGGTGGTGATAACTGGTCTTAAAGATTCCCACTGTCCACCAACCATTTGCTGTAAGAGCTCTCTTTCCTCTCTCTGTGCTTTGACTTCTTCTGGAGACTTCTTCTGCCTTTGTTTGAATGTAGGACTCCACTTCTCCCCCGTTCTTTGACATCCCATGTTGTCTTTTGCTAGGAATGCTGCAGAACCATCACACAGGGCAGTTTGAGAGACAACTGGTCTCAGAAAATTAGGAAAGAAGAGTCTGTGCATACTGTCAAAAGTCATACTTACTGCCAAGTGTGCTACAGACCCTTGAGCTCCATTAGGGAAAAAACACTGAAGGTAGGCATGGTTACAATGGCAGAGATAATGAGATACTTTTCAGAGTGTGTTAATAATAACTTTAATTAATCAAGATGAATGTGTAGCCCTTCACACTTTGGGATGTGACCACTCATCTAAGATGTGCTCAGGAGGAATTATGTCTGGGCACAGGCAGGCTGGCTTTTTGCACTTTGATTGACTATGTATCGAAGTTACCTTCTTTGATTTGTGTTTAGACTGTAATGAAGCAGGGGAAACTTACTCCAGGGCTTATTCCTAGTAGAAGATAGCAACAGTTTCTTCAGTAGGAGACACAAACACCTATGAAAGCCTAGGCAGTCACAGCCTCCACACTCCATTGTGAAAGTATGATTGTCCCAGGATAATTAGCATAAACTACTATTGAGATGTTGTTGATAACAGAGCATGAATCCTGACTTCCACATTAATTTGGCACCAGATGTGATAATTGTTGACATTATTACAAGTAGTTTAAGATTTTCCACTCTATAAGTTTTCTTAATTTTTTTTATGTATATGAATGTTTTGACCACATGGATGTATATATACTACATGTATGTCTGATGCCTGGGAATGCCAGAAAAAGCCATTAGATACCCTAGAATTGGAGTTACAGACAGTTGTGAGTTGCCATGTAGTTGCTGGGAATCGAACCTTGGTCCTCTGGAAGGGCAGCCAGTGCTCTTAACTGCTGAGCCATCTCTCCAGCCTCCTAATTTTCCTGAACTTTTAGGGAGTGTTAAAGAAAGCATTAGCTATGTTTCTATTATCATAGCTGTATTTTCAGAATTCTATCTGATGTCCCCACACTACTATACAACCGGTACAACCGGCTTCATAGGCTTAATGTAGAACTCTCACTTTTCCCCCTTTCCCCCACTCATCTATTTTTCTCGTTAATGCATTCTAAAACCACAAATCTAAGAAGTCTTTGGACTTTTTAAAGAATTTGATTCTCTATATGTAATAAGTAAATCTTGCTGGTTTTACCTGTATCCATTGACGATGTGAATTCATGTGTGTTTTATATACATGCACAAGTTTATGTTTGTGCTGACCTGCTTTCTATCAGCGTGAGAGATACACAAGGCTGTTCGCTTACAAACAGAAAAGATATCCTTTAGCTGACAGTTTGGGAGGGTCTGGTCCAAGGTCCATTGGTTCTACTGCTTTGGGGTTATGATGAGTCCACACGTAATGACAGTCACATGGTGGAGCAAGACCTCTTGCTTCAGGTTTGGATGCAAGACAGAAAGAAGATGGGGCTGAGGTTTCACTGTCCCCTCTGGAGCATGTTTCCAGAGACCTAAGACCTCCCTCTTGGCCCTTCTTGGAGATCTGATATACTTCCCAATAGCACCATTCTGGGGGAAAACCTATAAGACATGGGTCTTGGGGACAACAAACCAGGTCTAAACTGTAGCAGCACTGTAGGTCCATATGGATATAAATTTTATGTTAGTCTTTCTCTACCAGCCTTACTAGAGTGTGACAGGAAGAACCTTGAAAGTAAGTGTGTGTGTGTGTGTGTGTGTGTGTGTGTGTGTATGCACAAGCACATGTGCACACCTCTACATTTGAGTGTGGAGCTCAGAACTCAGTATCAGATGTCTTCCTCAATTGTTCCTTACCCCCTTTCCATTTATTTTTTATTTAATTTATTTTTATATGTATAAGTATTTTGCCTACATGTATGTCTGTGTACTATGTGTGTACAATGCCAGAGGGCATCCGGCACCCTGGGACTGGTATTACAGATGGTGGTGAGCTGTCATGTGGGTGCTGGCAATCAAACCCATGTTCTATAGAAGAGGGGCCAATGCTCTTAACCACTGAACCATCTCTACAGGCCCTCTACCTTGTTTTTTAAAAAAAATACATCTATCTATCTATCTATCTGTCTATCTATCTATCTATCTATCTATCTATCTATCTATCTATCTATCTATCTATCTATCCCTGTCTGTCATCTATCTATCTATCTATCTATCTAATTATATGTGTAGGTATGTGAGTGGGTATACAAGTATCATAGCATATGTATACAGGTCAGAGGACAACTTCCGGAAGTCACTTCTCTCTTTCCACCATTTCTGTTTCAGATACCTGTCATTTCATCAGATTTGATGTCAAGTGCCTTTAACTGCGGAGCCATTGGCAATCCTCTCCACCTTAGTTTCTGAGACAGAATCTCTTGCTGAAACTAGGACTCACAAATGGCTGTACTGGCTGGTTAGTAAGCTTCTGGAATCCTCTTCTCTCTGCTTCTGGGAGCTGAGACTTAGGTGAGTAATTCCACACTCTGTTTTTACGTTCACTTTAGGATGTGAACTCAGGTTCTGATGATTGTGTAACAAGCACTTGACTCAGTGAGCAGTCTCCCCAGCTGAAGGTCAAGGTCCTTAACAGCCAATTTTGCATCCCTAAGTGATTAGGATCCAGAATAGCTGAAGACACCTTGAAATTTCTTTGTATCATTGCAGTTGGGAATGAATTTTTTTCCAGACGGGGGGGGGGGGGGGTACCATGTCCTGAGAGGCAGGAATGTTTATCTAATTTTATTGTTTATCTAATTTCATCAGTTTAGATGGAATCTGCGTGATGATGGTCAAGGTCATAAATTTAACAGACATTGGATCAAGTTGGCCTACTGATGTCCCTATCTACACAGTGCTTTAATGTTTTAATTACTTGACAACATTACACAGACAAGTTTTCTGGATCTCCAGAGAGCCTGGGCCATCAGGCTGCACAGAACTTACATTCACATTTAACAGCACATGGATGTTGCTGCCCTAGGGCTGGATCCCTGATTTCCAGTTGGCCGAGGAAGGACCTTTCTCAGCTCATTTCACTTCTTTGCCAAGATAACTGCCTGGCTGTTGAGGGCCTCTCAGACCAAGACCCTAGCTAATCAGGCTTTCTAGACTATTGTGAATAGTCAAGTTCTTCAGTTCCCAGCAGCCTGAGGTCCATCTCCAGTAACGCATGGACCCACGAAGATTTGAGGGCTAATACTTGGTTGCCATTTCGGCCTGTGTGTGTAGGGTACAGCTAATATCTTTTGCAAGTTCTGACTATGCCCCAGACATTTTCAGAGAATCATGTTGGGGAGAAAACACATGGCAGATGTTAACTAACCACAGCCTCTACTCTTACCAAATGACTCAAAATTCTGCTTTATGGCTATTGCTAGGACCCATTGACTAGAAGAACTCATGGTCCAAGCACCATCTGTAGCCAGAAAAATTTCGCCTTCATGTTTCTGGACCAATACATCACTAGCATCAGGCATGTGAGTTTTTGAAATCAACTGTCCACCCTGCAGTACTCTTGTGCTCCAGAAGTTAAGATCCTTCTGGAAAAGGTGCTATCCCATCTGGATCATAACTTGGTGTCACTCATGTCTATGTTCTTGTCCTCTTCAATATATATATGTAGCTGATTTCCCAGAGATTACATATTTCTCAAGGGTGGCAGGAGGTCAGCCTTCTGTGAGAAATTACCCTGAAAGATGAAGTTGCAAATCAGAATTTCTCTCAATGTTTATACAGCCATAGTGTATTGCTGTGGGGTTCAGGAGATTTCCCTTGGGTTAGAAATGCCTATTCATTTTGTTATGTTAGGGAGTGATTTTTAAGGCACAGAAGGAATACAAATAGACAACCCAAAGCCAGCCCATGCACAGCATAAAGCTAGGACCCTGACGTCAACTTCGGTATTCCATACCATTATCATTTATCCAATTGCTGTTTTAGAACATTCCAATGATCAATATGTATAGTGTCTGTCTGGGGGGCTCCAGTGGTGAACACGAGGCATTGACTATGGAGACACCACTTTCTATGTCAATGAGTCATTTTCTGTTTTTTTTTTTTTTCCCAGAAGAAAACCTTTAAGAGGGTTCCATGATATGTCTTTGTTCTTTCCACCAGTATCCTTAGCCATTGATTAAACTCCCCATTTTCCATTTGTAAATTTGTTAGAAACTCAAATAACATGGCACACGACAGTGCCAGCTACAGGGATGGCGTAGCTTGAGTTGGTCTGGGATGTGCTCAGTGTCCAGCTCTTTGGAAAGCAGCGCTGATTAGAAACGTTTGCCTGCCTTGGGTCCTGGGTGTCTGCAACACCTGTGTGTGTGTGTGTGTGTATGTCACTAGCGAGGCTCATCTTTTATGTTGATTTCTATTAGTGAATATATAAATACAGCCTGGGGAATGCTACCTGTCCCTCAGCTCTTGAACCATCAATACAATCCCGAATGGTGAATTCTTTGTAGAAGTCACCTTGGTTCAGTTGGGGGAAAAAAAATTACTGATGTTCTTTGAAAAGGTAGCAAGTTTTTTTTTTTTTTTTTAATGTAGCTGAATAGGATTTTAAGAAAGCAGAATTATAATGTGGAGTGAAAAGAAAAGCGAGAGGTTGGGTCAGAAACTGGGTTATCAGTACAATGCAGAAAGGCAAAATAAATGCTAATAGGCTGCACATGTGCCCTTCCTGCTAGATTAGAGACCAGGAGGGCGCCCGCTGAATGCGGACCATTGTGTGGCCGCACAGAGCAGAGGGTCTGGGCTATTATCCCCTGCTCAGCCCCTTGTGCCACAGATGGTTCCTCTTGCTTCTCTTATCAGGGCCCTGCATTCAGTCTCTGCAGCTTGATCTCTTCCTCCCTCTTCTGCTCATACAAAACACCCGGATTGATCTGCTGAAAGAGAGGGGCTAGGAGAGGGGCTGTCTCCGAGGAAAAGGGGGAGGTTCTGGAAACAAAAAGAACGGGAGGCCAGGTGCAAGGATGGGGTGGGGCAGGGGATCCAGACGCTCTCTGAGGTGATGGGGACAGCCCCGTCAGCAGCAGCCTGTTCCCTAGGCCTTTGAGCTCAGCCACCTGGAAAATGGCCTTGCCTTTTGTGCTCTGGAGACCTAAAGCTCTCAGGTGTTGAACAAGCGGTGCAGGCTCTCCTTACTTCCCTGGGGATCCGTGGCTGCCAGACCAGTCTTGCTGTCTGTCTTCTCTGCTCCTGTCCCTTGAGACGGCTTCTGAGCTGGGTGATGGAAGCTGCAAATTCAGCATAGAGGAGCCAAGGACCGAGGCCTCTGAGAGCCCCTCCTCCTAAGACAGCTGACCCGGAAGAACAGAGAGACCATTCTCAGGGTTGAATCCTGAGCCCAGGCCAGGCTAGATGGGGCATCTTCCTGGTTTGAATCTACATGTGATGGCAGGACTTAGCCAAACTCAGGCTTTGTCATCCACCAATGGTGGAATCTTCAGAAACCTACTGTGCTTTTCTTGTGGCTGCCTTTTCAACTATAAAATGCTACTTAATTCATAGTGTTCTTGGGAGGGTGATAGGAGTTAATTCACACACAGAAAGAAACTTAGGAAAATGAGTGGCTTAGAAATGATACCATAAGAAGTTAGCCGTTGCCATCATTATTGTGATTATTCCAAATTTGAACTATTATTATGATTGTCTACTTTAACTACATGTTGTCAGCATGGTAACATAACAATCTAGAGGACATGATGATATATTTGAGCTTGGACTTTGGGGTCAAGGCCATCTGAGACTTTATTCTGACACATTCATACAACAGACTTCCTTGGATTTGGGCCTATCGCTTACCATTCAAACTTTGGTCTCCCAACTGGGATGCAGGGTTAACAAGAGTGATGCTTGTGGGTGGAGGGATGAGATGATGAATGTGAGGTACCAGAGAGTGTGATCACTGGGGAAGCTCAACAATTGAAAATGAAAGCCGTTACTATTTCTACAAGCCTGTGCAGTCAAATATTGTACATGCCGGTGTGCTATTTGGGTCTTGCTGATCAGTTTCTGTTTGCCTGTGTTTTATGTATATGTGTAAGCTATGTGTGTGTGTGTGTGTGTGTGTGTGTGTGTGTGTGTGTGTGTCTCTGTCTGTCTGTCTGTGTACACGTTAGAAGGGCCCATGTTGGAACCATCAGTTAATAAGCCAAGTCCTACCTGCTCATGGCTCCTGTCTGCCTTTGCTCAAGTTTGCACCTCTCTCAGAACGAGCTGCCTGGTAGAACTTGAAATTCCATGATCTACTTCTCAAGGATGAACCTTGGTCAGGTCTAAGAGGCCTGATCAATTCTGGCTTCTCATCAGTGGGAAGTCAGGCAGAGGATACTGTGTTTCCCTCCATATGTTTCACCTCCTATAAACCAGAGGACCGGACCATGTGAACCCCGGCCCTTCCTGTTTTCTACGAAGATCTAGGATGTTCTGCTGCCATTGTTGTCTTTATCATCATCTTTGTGGCTTTGTTGTATTATGCTTTGTTGCATTGCGATCCCCCCTCCCTCCCTCTTCTCCCTCCTTCTTTCCCCCTCTTCTTCAGTTTTCTGAGGCAGACTTAACTCTGTAGCCCAGGCTGGTCTCAAACTTCCAGGGAATCCTCCCGCCTCCATCGCCTGAGTACAGTGACAGTAGCTACAAGTCACCAGGCTCGTTTATCTGGTTTTCCAAGCACCTCTTTTGCTGTGTTTTATCAAGAGAAATTGTGAATGTCAGATGGGGAGAAGAACCAGTTATCTTTCTTAGTCGATCTGGTTGAAGGAGAGTCTGGTGAGAACCAATACACTCAGAGACAAAGAAATCCGTGCCCCTGCCCATTGTACAGGTTACGTCCCCCTCCACCCCTTGGGGATTAAAGTGCTCATATACTCCAAGATTCCTCTCCTAGTGGGAAAGCTTGAATTTCCCCAGGTCCCAGATGCTGTCCTCTTAATCAGCTATGGAGCTGTGCCTTGGATGCTGGGCTTGCCGAAGACAGGCTCCATCCCTGGTCATGCACTGTCTCTGCACAACCCCAGAGAGCACTACTCATATCCACAGCCATCCTAAATTTATCATTATTTATAAGAATTTCCAGCAGATGGCCATAAAGGGTCTTGAGAAAGCAAGGCCTGATTTTTTTTTTCTCCTCCGGTTTACAGGAGGTCACCATGTTGGCCAGCAAAGGCCCTGTGAGACTCCATTGTCTTCCGTGGTACCCTAAAGATAGGCCTGCTGCCCCCATGCTCTCTGGCCCTTCTTACACGGCCCCATTTCACAACACCATTTCCCCCTCCCTCTTTGCTCTTTCTTAGTTTTATCTCTATGGTTTCCATTTAGAAACTGTGGGGATCTGTTAGGTAAATTTTAATCATCACTGGGTGGTGGACACCGAGAAGCTTCGGTGTGCCTTCAGGCTCACCGTCCCCCTGGCTGGCAGGAAGAAATGGGCCTGAGTCACTTCCTTGAGGGTCTCAAGCCTCATGTCCCCCTCCGTAGTTCTAAAACTAACAACTCTTCTTGCTATCAACCTCTCAAATATCAAATATTCCAAACCAGAGGAAACTTGATCACAACCCCCTTCCAGGATGTATTGCTGTGTTGCTTGCCCTTGACTATTAGAGATACACATAGACAGATAGATAGATAGATAGACAGACAGACAGACAGACAGACAGATAGATAGATAGATAGAGATAGACTATTGTGTATGCAAATCTTAATGCAAGGCCTATGGATCTAGAAGTCTTAGATGAGAATGGGTTATAGCAAGATGAGGCCCTAGGCTGTCTCCATAGGACTTAGCTTATTCACTTAGACTCTGACCCAGGAGGTTCTAAGAAATGAAGTTATGAAACCCATAGGCAAGGAATGCTGTTAAAATCAGTACCCTGAATGAGTGTATATGCAGCTCTTGGTCTGCTGTGCCCTGGTTCATAGTTCTTTTAATATTTCCTTTTGGAAACACTTCAGTTAGGAGCTATTGAATTGAAATCTGAGTATTGACTTAGCCATTTCCTCCTCTGGCTACCTTTGGCATCATAGTTTTACATTTTGAATCTTCCAGTTTCTTACAGTTTTCATTATCTGCAAACTGGGAATATAATATTTAGCTTGCCTAAAGAACTGAGGTTTTTTTTTTTTTTTTTTTTTTTTTTTTTTTTTTTTTTTTTTTTTTTTTTTTTTTTTTTTAGAACAAGTAGGCAGAAATTGCAAGAGAATTTGGGGGATTAGGTGAAAAATGTCACAATTGTGTCAGGAATTCCTAACCCATTCCCTTACTTACTGTGCTTATGTGGCAATGTAATTTTGAGGCCCAACAGTCTTAGACAGACTGTCTTCACCAAGAACAAGCAATCATATTTATGTTTGATCATTTACACCTTTATCTCTCCAACATTTGGTAATAATCTGTGAAATACAGAGCTTGTCATAAAGACATGTGGTATGCTCACACACACAGGGAGTGCCTATTGTAGCCTTTGATCCCTCCAATTGTCTTGGACCAATGTAAAGATAAACCCAAAATAATTGTAAAGATAAACCCCAAATGAGGTGCAACTCTCTATTTTTCACATGGTACCACTGATCTCAGATTCTACCTCAGGTAATAAATGTGCCCATCTCTCTACTGTATGTTTTGTATACTTCCCAGTTCATTTTCACAGGCCAAGTCTCTGATTGAGAGATAAAATTTATACATTGAAGCCCATGATTTTCCTTCTAAGCTTTTCTCTTCAATTAGTTTACCAAGCCATGAATCTGGAGATGATCCCTTTCCTATATCCAGAGCCTGACCCTAATGAGGCCAGACACCTCATTCATGGTACTTGGCTCTGCTGGGGGATTCCTTTGAAGGATAGAGATATTTGCCTAGAGGAACCAGGAGGTTCCACCCATCAAATAATGGTATCACTGTGGGGCAGGCCATGAATGCACCTGAATTACTTTTTATCTTTGATTTTTCTACAGGATCACATGCCAAAGCAAAACATATTCTGAGAGGAAAAGAAAATTCCCCAGCATTTTGAACACACTGATACATAGGTAAAACAAATCAGTCTCAATATTCTCTACACTTTCAACACTTTATTTCTGAATAATAATAAAAAGTCCCTGAAGCAAATACTATTTTGAGACTAATTTCTGGAGATTCCTAGCAGGCAAATCACTCCCTTTTCCTCACCCTGATGTTCTTTTTGGTCTGAAAAAGAAATGATTTAGGGGAGGATGATGGCTTTTATTCTTCAAACATTGAGAAGATGTCTTCAGGAGGAAATTCCTGGATCCTATGGTAGCTCCAGGGGGTGGAGCAGTGAGCAACAGGTAAGAAGGATGACAGAGATGTAGGTGGGTTGGAAAACAGAATATTCCAGTTCAGCAGCTCCTAGCCAGGCTGTACAGTAGAAGCCCCTGGGAACACTTTACACATTTCAATTCCCACACCTCTTGGATTTAGCTTGTTTGCTGTAGGGCCTGGGGGCCTGTAGTTATGTAGAGCCCATTCTTAGACCTTAGGAATCAGAATGGCCATAGAAGAAATATAAGAAACTATTTAAAAACTGGCCCCAGTGATTCTGGGACAGCCTGGTATCAGCACACAGAGGCATTTTCCAAAGATATCTCTGTATTTCCAGTTACTCTGTAAAGGCTTTTTTTGGAGTGACGTGTTCCATCATGTACTAGAGGACTCTAGTAGGCACTCCTATGTGTAAAGCTTGAGGATGGATCTCCACCTCACTCAAGGGTGGAACTAAATGTAGGATTTCAGAGACCTCATCTGACTTTGCATTGACACCGGCAGGCATCCTTCTTATTCCCAGAACTCTGATGTAAGGCCATGTTCAAGTTCACGGGCAAGGCAAATGGAAGACACAATTTGTTGGAAAGGAAGAAGCCATAGTAGAGAAGGTGGTGGTGGTCTTTAGCCCACAACAACTTTCACTTCTTCTGGTCTGTCCACCCTGGACGTTAACTCTGGTTTTACTACACTAGCAATTTTGTTTTATGAGGTCTTTCTTCATGATTCAAGTACAGTGTGCTTCATCCCCGGGTTTGCATTTAACTACCCCTGGAGAGTCACCTCCTGTTCCAACTCTCCTGAAACTACTTTTATCATCTGTGTCAAACATGTATCCCCGTGGAAGAATGAGCCAAAGGACAGTCAACAATTCCCCTTGTTCACTCAAAGCCTAAGAATGGCACTAGCCTTATGAGATGGGACTAGGTTCTAGCTGGGGCCTTTGGATGTAGGTTAGAGTCGGAAATCCCTGGGTATCTGGAAGTCATCACACCCAATATACTTAGCAGTGTTGACTGTTTATGGTTGATAATGAAGTACCTACATCTTTACCTATTACAGACAAGCAATGACGCCTCACCAGTACCAGGTGGCAGGCAGCTTACTTCATTAAACTTCAGGAGTGGGAAATGTTTTAAAAACAAATAGCAGGGCTGAGGAAAGATTGCAAGTTCAAGTTCATCCTGGGCCATGGTAGTCAGCCTGAGGCTGCAGTGGGGAACTTAGTGAGACCTTGTTTCAAAATTTTATACACACACACACACACACACACACACACACACATATATATAAAACACACACATATATATAATACATATATAAATATATATATATCAATTTATCAATATCTATCTATCTATCTATCTATCTATCTATCTATCTATCTATATCAGTCTTTAAATCCCAAGTTCTATATTTGGGCCAAAGTTACATTTTTTTTTAACCACAGGTCAACCAAAGTTTCAATTATCAAATTTTTATCTTTAATATTGGGATAACAGTATATAATAAGGATGTTGAAAGAGGTGACATTGTATTCACTCTTCCCTAAGTGATAAAAGTCACAGGGGTGTGAGTTGTTGTTACCTACATCTCCAGTCCTGGAAGAATCCCAGAAACCCAGCATCTGCATCAAAGAAACTCATAACATGTTTTGGATCTTCAGTTTCTGATACAAATTAGCCTAAATTGTTATTTGGGTCGTGGCAAAGGGATGCCTTGCATTCAGGGAATGGGCAAAGGACGGAGTGGTTGAGGGTAGGAACAGGAAGATCATTGGAAGGAATTTTCTGGGAAGATGTGGAGGAATGGAGAGCATCTCTTATAGAATATTTGGTTCAGATTGAGGAAATAACCTAAGCATGGATCAGGATTGTATAATGAGAAGATGGGCCTAGGTTAGCAATCTGGGGGACTCTGGCCTGGGAATGATCATTGTGTACTTGTGTTCTTCACATCAAATAAGATGAGAGGACTAGAGTGAGGAGGGGGTCTTAGAGGATTTTGACAATGAGAGGTGTTGACTGTAACAAAATGGGGTTTGACACAGACCCATATAAGACTGCTTTTGTATCCCAAACCCAGCTGCCTATGAATAGGGTAGAGGAGACAGCGCCAAGTGGAGGTATGCACTGAAAAAAATCTAGTACTATACCCCAAATGATGATGTCACCTAAAAATATGATTTACCCTCAGAAGTCATCATATGTATGATTCTTGTTAAAAAAAAATCTTCCTACAGGATTTTAAGATGTAGTCATGGTAGAAAACCATGGTTATATAATCCAAGTGATCAACCCAGTAGTGCTTGCTTACAAATGATTAAAACTGTCAACTCTCTAGTCACTAATGTATCACTGTACAGATGAAAGGATGACTGCCCATCTGAGTCCCTACTAGATAGCTGTACAGGCTGCATCCTGATGGGAACCATCTCATCAGAGAGAGCAGTGGACTGCCTATCATCTGTGGAGACTGTGTGCCCAAAGCCCCACGTGTAATGGCAGAATCGTCCATTTCTTCCTTTAATGAGGACAAGTCTCTTTGTCTTGTGTATTTGAGACAGTTACCGGACGGACAGGCCTTCGTGATTGTTACATTCTCCTGAAAAAAAAAATGGACCCTTCCATGAAACCAATTCTCTTTGTGAATTTAAAATCCGTGTTTTAAAATCAACACCTGCTCTTGATCTATACACTCCAGTCCTCGTATGCTCAGTGAGAAATATTTGGTCAGCCATTTATTTTCAGTCCGTCTGTCCCTTTACCTTTAAAACTGATTTCTTCCATATACTTACATATAGTAAATGGTTGCGTTTTGCTTTTTTAGCCATTCTTACCAGTTTGCTGTTTAGCTGAATGTGATATCTACCTGTGACATTTTACTATTTTCTGTGTTTGTCTGTCTGATTAGTTCTTGGCTCATCTGGTTTTTTTTCCTGTGAATTATTTTGAATTACTATCTTACAGAAGTCATTTTGAGTTGATTTCCTTGGATCTTTAGTTCCCCTCTTCATATAATTTTCTTTTCTGGTGTTGGTTCTTCAGTATAGATAATTTTGTCTTTTAGGGGAACTTGGAAATGATTTGGTTGTCACAATGGACAGTACTATTGGCATCTAGCGGGAAGAGGCTGGAGACTGGTACAATATCCTTCTCCTATCTAAAGATCAGTAGCGGTGAGGTTGAGAAATATTGTTCCACAAATTGCAACACATATCTTTAATTTTCATAAATTACTTAAGAGTTACTATTTATTTCATGAAAATAGCCTTGAAATTATAGAGGTACGCATATTCCTGCAATTCTTTATGCTATGCACACTTAATAACTTTTGCATTACGTAATTATATGTATTTTGAAGAAATCAAAGAGGGGCTGTTGTGTCTATCACCATATTGACAATTTCCAGCATTCCCTATTAATTAAAGATCCAAATTTTTGTCTGGTATCCCTTCTTCTGGAGTTGAAGGACACTATAACAATTTCTTTGGTGAATTTCTTTTATTCTGGTTATACATTGTCTTGTTTTTGTTTATCTAACAATGTTTATTTTGATCAAAATACACCATATGAGATTCTCAAAGAATCAACACAAATATATTTTCAAATATGTATCTGGTTTCTGCTCTTGAATGATATTTTTGCTTGCTATAGAATTCTGTATTGGGTATGCAAAATGAATAGAAAACCTCTTAATAAAAAAATAATTCTGTATTGGAAGGTTTTTCTTTCAGCATTTTGAGGGTGCCACAATGGCTTGTATGAAATGCTAGCATCCATCAAATACTCCTCTGTGTGTGATGAATCATGTCTTTTGGCTACTCGGAGTGTTTTCTCTTTTCCTTTGGTTCTCACAAACATAACTATGAAGTACTTGCTCAATTTTCATGATATTTATTCTGTTTGTGGTTTGTTGAACTTTATCCCTTGACCCTAGCTTCACTGATGTTAAAAAAAACCTCTGCATATTTAATGTTTATAATTTAGTGAGATTGAATGTTTATACCCTCCCATGAGCCCACACTGTAACCATATATCAATACACCCACCTCCTTCACAGGTTTCCTGGGTCCTTGTCTTCTTGTCTGTGGCAAGACATTGCCTCTAATTATTCCACACTGTATAGCAGACCTCTAAAACACATTCATCCTATATAGGTGGAACTTCATAGCTACTGGACATCACATTTCCTCTCCCTCTAATACCTGATCATCATTATTCTATTTTCTAGAATAGGTCTGTTTTCAGTAATTCATGAGTGGAATCATGTAATATTTTCCCTTCTGTAACCAACTTATGATGTCCTCTTGGTCTTTCCATGGTATTGAAAATAATACGGCTTTTTTTCTCTTTAAAAGGCTAGATAATACTCCATTGTGTTTATGCCACGCTTCACATCCTCCGTCCATAATCATTTGGGCTATTTCTGGATAGGGATGATTGTGACTACTGCAGTGAGTACAGGAGTGGGCACTTCACATCACTCCCAACAGTGGACCAGTGTTCTAATTTCTGCGCAAATGTGGTGGTACTTGTCTTTTTAATTAAATAGCTATCCTAAGAGGTATTCAGTGATATCTCACTGTGGTCTGGGATTGTGTTCCCATTTTGGTTGGTGGGGCTTAGTGAGTATCTTCTTTCCCTGTATCTGTCAAGCAAACTCTATGACGTTTTTTTAGAGAAATGCCATTCATACCCCTTTAAATTGTTTTCAGAAACATTTATAGCTATTGGGTACTAGGCCCCTTATATATTTTGGAAATTAATATCTTATTCGATGAATAATGTTTACAAATATCTTCTTCTAATACTGGTGGTTTTCTCTGGTGTTGTTCCCCCCACCTCTGTATGAGTATTTTCTTGTTTGCACTAGCTTCTTGAGCAGAGAAAACACATTTGATAAAATGAGGGATATTTTTCCACAATTACTTCTTGGAACTACTCTCGGTTCCCTTTAATTCTCTTCCCATTTTTTTGTTTGTTGATTTGTTTGTGAGGATGACATTTAGATGGTGTCACATAGATCGGTAATATTTTTCTTTATCCTTTTAGTAACTTTTCTCCTGTTCCTTAGTCTGGATAATTTCTATTGATTTATCTGTGGGCCCTTCCCCCACCCCTACAATATATGGCTAAGTGTTTTTTGGTGGCTGTAATGTTGGTTAACAGCTACATTGAGGAACAGATGAAACATAACAAACTGCACACACGTAAAGTATATACTTTGATAGGTTCTATCATCCAAACACACTCATCCATGAAACCACCATCATGGTTAAAATAATGAACACAATCGTCAGTCCCCAAAGCTTTCTTATAGTTTTCAGTCACACTTCTCTTTTGTCCCCCCATCAGCCCACTGGGTGAAAAAATGATTGGTTTTCAGTCACTATTGATGAGTTTCTATTTTCTTTATTTCATAAAATGGTGTGAGACAGTTCTCTTCTCTTGTCTGCCTTTCACATAGTTTTATGTAATCTTTTCATATATTTGTGTGTGATGACTTCATTTATTTGCCACACCCAGTAACACTGTGCTATGAGAATATATCACAGCTTGTTCACGTGTGCATACCTTAAACACTCCGTTACTTTAAGTTTTTGGCTATTCCACATCAAATTACTAGGAACATGTTCAAGTCCTTGGATGGAAATATACTTTCATTTTTCTTTTTCTTTTACTGAACAATACCTTATTTCACACAGAATACCAACCCCAATTAAATAATTACCAAATTGAACCAAAAGGATCAAAGACACTTTTAGAGATTTTGTGTTTGTTCTTGTTTTTTGTTTTTGAGATGAGTCTCACTATGTAATCCTGGCTGACTTTGAACTCATAGAATGAGTTCTGCCTCTCAAATGCTGGGATTAAAGATGTGAACCATTATGCTCAGTTACAATCCCATTCTTAATGCATGTGTGCATGTATTTAGACATATTCATATACACACTATGCACACACACACACATAAACACTGATGAGAATGGTAAACATATATATTGATGTAACACAGATACTATCAAGGGAATAAGACTAAGAGGATGATAGAAAATACCTGCAAATCATGTAGCTTGTAAGGGTTAGTATTTATACTATACAAACTCCCCAGGCATGGTAATAAACACTTGTAACTCTAGCACTAGATAGACTGAGGCAGGAAGATTACAAGTTCAAGGTCATCCAAGAAACATGCTCTCTCTAAATAAATAAATAAATAAATAAATAAATAAATAAATAAATAAATCAATAAATAAACGTCTCTCAACACTACCCATACCCTCACATACAAAGCAGCATCTGGGAATGTAGCTCAGTGGTAGAGCGCATGCTTCGTGTGCAAGCTTTCATTTTTCATGATCAATATCTAGATCTGAGTAAGTGTGCTACACATATATATTAGGTGCACATTTATGTCTTTCAGAAATAGCAAATGTATTTGCCAAAGTGATTGCAGCATTTTATACCAGTCATCTGTATATGGGAGTTTCAGTTGCTCTATATACCCACTCTCATTTGTTATTGGAATGGTCATTATTTTTAATTTTAGCCATTCTAGTTGACATGTAACAGTATCTCATTGTGGCTTAAATTTGCATTTCTTTAACAGCTAATGAGGCTGAGCTCCTAGAATGTGCTGTGGGAGTTTCATATATCATTTTGCTGAATGGGTGGCTTCCATCTTTTGCTATTTTTCATTATTTTGTTTCTTATTATTGAGTTTTGAGAGTTCATTGTGCATTCTGATACAAGTCTTTTATCAAAATCTGTGTTGCAAGTATTTTCTCCTGGTCTGTAGTTTGTCTTTATATTCTTGTAGCAGCGGTGTTGTTCATTGAAAGGTAGTTGTTTTAAAATTTTGATAAACACCAATTTATCAATTCCTTTCCTTTTTACGGATTCTTATTTTTTATGTCATTACTAAGGTAAATAAAAACTGCTGATGTTTTCTTTTTTAAGAGAAGTATAACTTTAGATTTTTATACTTTTCTTATGTCCCATTTTCATATGATTCAGTCCTCATGGTTAAAGTTTATAGGGCTGATGGAATGCAATTAATTACCTACTTAATTGAAGCATGTCGAGGTCTAATTATGTAGTTACATTTGTAGGAAAGACTATCTCTATTGGGTTGCCTTCAAAGTTTTTCTCCAATACAGTGATAATCAATGTGCCGATGCCTGCCTGGGTAATCTAGTGCATTTCATGAGTCTATCTGTTATGTGGCTTGTGCTGCACTGTCTCTTTTTATAGCTTTATGCTATGGTTTGGGGCTAGAATACCCCTCAAACACTCATGTCTTAAAGGCGTTGCCCACAGCTTGGGAATAGGAGGGGTTGGAAACCTTTAAGAGTGAAACCCTTTGAGAGGTTTAAAGTCATTGGACAGGGTCCTACTTTTAAAATAAACGTGGAGTGCCTGTCTTGTGCCCTGTACCATTGCTTGACCATGCATCTCATACCATAATGGGCTAACTTACTAAATACCCCAAAGCAATGGGAGACACTGACCATGAACTTTAGCCTTTGAAATTGTGAGTCTCAGTAAAACTTTCACCCCCTTAACTTGGTTATTTCACTTACTTTGTTCCAGCAACAGAAATCTGAATTCTATACTTTATCATAAATTTTGGCACCTGGTAGGATGCGCCCTTCGATTTTGTTCCTTTTGAAATTATTTTGGCATTTTATAATCTTTAAGTTCTTATATATGAATCTTAGATCTCCTCTCAACCGAGCTATTTTTATGAAATTTGACAATTAAATTTTCACTTCAGGCCTTCTACTGTGTGTGTGTGTGTGTGTGTGTGTGTGTGTGTGTGTGTGTGTTTGAATCTATAGATTATTTAAAGGGAATTGATAGCTGAACAATCTTGTGTCTTCCAGCTCAAGAAACAGTCTTCATTTGTTTAGGCCTTCTTCAGTTTCTCTCAGCTAAATTTTTGATTCAGATTTATCTATAAGAATTCTATGCTGGGCGGTGGTGACTCACGCCTTTAATCCCAGCACTCGGGAGACAGAGGCAGGCGGATCTCTGTGAGTTCGAGGCCAGCCTGGGCTACCAAGTGAGTTCCAGGAAAGGTGCAAAGCTACACAAGAGAAACCCTGTCTCGGGAAAAAAAAAAAAAAAGAATTCTATAGTTTCAGTCACCACTGTACATTATTTTGCTTTAGAATAAAAAAAAAAAGGTTACTTATTACTAGCAAATTCAACATGATTGATTTTTATACCAAGCATATATCCTCTAATGTATTTGTTTTTAGTAACTTTGCCCATTGCTTCTGTACGATTTTCTCTGATTCTGTTAGCTCCACTCAGTGACTATGGACTGACTGTCCCGGGATTATGAAGAATTTGAGTTATAAACTTCTAGATTTATGATGGTTCACAAGTTATACACATTCATTTAGTAGAAAGTGTGCTGTGGGCTTCGAATTCTCCTTTTTCCTAGACTTTGTGGTACAGGGCAGAGGCAGCGAAGCCACAGACCCTCGCCAGCTCTACACCACTGTGTGGGTTAACGGCCAATGCTCCATGCTCTAGGATGTGGCTACGCTGTGGTGTTTGTCTATGTTAGCTGTATTAGGGGCATTTCCAGGCTCTTATATTGTTGCTTTACAGTGATACTTAATGGGTACAACCTTGTCCTAAGTTAAGAAGCATCTGTACTGTGTTTCAGTTGACTTACATTTTCAGTTTTGTAATTTCACGTGGCTCTTTTTTTTTTTTTTTTTTGTAGTCTTTTTCTATGCAGAGGCTTTCTGTTTTTAATTACTTGGTGAGCATTGTTCTTTATTTCTTTGGGTATAGTTACAGCAGCTGATTTAAGGTAATTTTTCCTTGAATGTCAACATCCACTCTGTAATCTCAGGGTCTGCCTCCATTTTGCTGCATTTTAATCTGTTTAGTGATTTCAGATTTTATCTAGGATAGTCGGTAGGTACTTTAGATTATTTTCTCTACCTTTTAAGAAAGTTTTCTAATGCATGCATACATGTGTGTGCTCTTAAAAAGACACATTTTATTATTTCTCTCTTTCATGTGTGTGCATGTGTGTACACGTGTGTACGCTTGTGTGTGTGTATGTGTATGTGTGTGTGTGTGCACACATGCGTGTATGTACCTGTCTGTGTGTCTGTGGCATAGAGCTGGACTTAGATGGTTGTGAGTTGCCCAACATGGGTGCAGACAATCAAACTCAGGTCCTTTGCAAGACCAGCACATGCTCTAAACTGCTCAGCCATCTCTGTAGCCCCCGATTTGCTTATTTTTAAAGCAGAAAATTTGGCTTACTGGGCTGGGCAAAATTATCTCCCCTCATCTGGGCTTCCTCTTATCTGTCCTCTATTTGTGTAGCTAAAGAGACAGACATTTTAAAAATATAGATATAGGTCCTCCCCAATATCCTCCTTTTAGAATTTTTGAGAATTTAATCCATGAGTGCTGTATTGACATAATTTCCATGTCTCTGTTTTGCTCCTCCTAGTCCTCCTGTGCCACCTTGCTCTCAAATTCATGACTTCTTCTTTAATTATTATTCACACTCAGATACACACAGAGACATGGACACACTCATACACACACAGATACAATCTGATGAGTCCACTTAGTGTTTCTTGTATGTATACACACACACATATGTATATATGTATGTATGTATGTATGTATGCATGTATGTATATACTTGGGATTGGATAGCCTATTAGGGGCTCATCCCTGGAGGAGACCTCATCTCTCTGCATCCATTAATTGCCTGTAAGTTTTCATCTCGGGGCGGGGCCTTGCAAGATCGCCCCCATTCATGACAGCATGTCAACTGGTGTTGTGATTACGTAAGTCTTGTTTAGGCAGCCATATTGTTGAGGTTGTATGGGTGTACCTTCCTTGTCATACACAGAAGGTTGTCTTTGAGGACACATTCTGGTCCTATGGCCTTTACAGTGTTTTTGTCCCTCTCCTGTGGTGTTCCCTGAACCTTAGGTATGGCAGCTGTATTGTAGATGTATTTGTTGGGGCTGGGGTGCCCCATGGTCAGTTGTTCTCTGCATTTTGATCAGCTGTGGATTTCTGTAACGGTCGCCATGTGCTGTAAAAAGAAGCTTCTTTGATGAGGAGTAAGCTTCACACTTGTCTGTGGATGTAAGGAATGTTATTGAGAAGGAAGTTGGGAATTATGCTGGTTGACAAAAATTGCAATAGTGAGTTCTCCTCTAGTGACCATGACCTCACCAGCCATGTACTAGGCATGAATTATCTCCCATTGAGGAGGCCTTAGGCCTAAATAGATGGCTGTTGGTATCACAAAGAAATAAATGCCACCATTTTGGCTAGATTGGCTGGGCAGTGAGCTCTTAGGATCTGTTTGTTTCTTGCCCACAACCCATGCTAGATTATAGGCACATGCAGCTATGTCTGGATTTTAACTTGAGCATGAGAAATTCGAACTCAGGTTCCCATGCTTACACAGCACAAGCTCTTACCCACTGGGCCCTCCCTCTAGCCCCTCTACCCATCTTCTTGAAACCTCTATCATTGGTATGATGCAAGTTTCCTCGGGGCTGCCATTGCCATTGTAGCCCGGGTCCCAGATTAAACACAAATAAAACCTAGCAGAGCACAGCCTTCATTCGAGATATTTCAAACACAGCCTACTGTGCAACTTACACTAGAGCTTTCCAGCCGAGCCCAAAACAGGTTAACAAATTCGCAGTACACCTACACATTTAAGAAAGAACTACTTGTTTTTCTCTGTAACTGAGCCTGCGACTGTTCATTACACAGAGCTGGCTGACCATTACAAAGCTGTTTTATTTTTGTTTCGTTGTATCTCACTTTATATCTGCCCATCTTTTTTCCATCAGTAAACAGTGGACCCTTACCTGTCCATCAGAAGTGTCAGTGTGGCTGCTGCATTACTATTGCATTTACTTACAGGATTGCTCGGCTTCAGATAGCGTTTATTTCATGCTGACAATGGGGGGAAAGGCAGCCAGTTAATCTAGACACAATTGAATTCAGAAATGCCTCCACTCTAATTTTACTCACTTCTTTTTTTTCCCCCAAGTTACTCTTTCTGCTCCCTTCGGTTGTGTGTATGTTTCAAATCATTTCCCACGGTTTATTTTTAATTTCTACTTTATTTTAATTATTTAATAGGTGCCATCTGTGGAGCACCTGTCATTCATTGAACAGAGTGTTTTCTGCTTATGAAATGTCAAAAGTAGTTGATGTGCTGCCTCCTTGGTGCCACTATTTTTTTTTTAGGCTGCAGACCACAGGACCCAGCTCTCCTTCTCTTTCTGAGTGCTCGGAAGGGACAGGACACTTCAGAGATACAGCACCAAACCGTATGTGAGCAGTAACAGCAAGCCAAAAAGTTCCTCATTGCTCACCTGCTGGCTGTGTACAAACATGGCTTTTTAAAGACGTCACGGGGTGCTCCATCACTGGTATGAGGGGTCATTGCACTGAGTGACTAATATTTTTCCAAGCAAAGTCATTTCTCTTCCTACAGTTGAGTTCACTGGTTAGGGTCATGAAAATGTGGATCTGTGTGATGATATCTACGTATGCACTAGAGACATGGCCCTAGAAGCCATGTTAGCTTTGAATCATGGAAGACAGATTTCACAAAGGGGAAGAGAACAAAAGAAGTGGAGAAGATGCTTCTAGAAGTCTCAGAAACAATAATAGCGATGGTAGAGTTTATCAACACCATTCCAACCATTCCTGATAAATTTTGCAGTTTTGCAGTTTAGGACGAACCTGTTTCTTGGGGTTCCCTGTCTAAACCTATTTTGGAGGCCTCAGTTCTCTCTTTAAAGTGAGTCGTCTCAGTGAGACATCCCTTTAGCACTTTGCCATCCCAAGCACTGGATATATCTGAAATGATGTTAGAGTTAAACTCAATACTGTTGTGTAGCTATTTCCTCTGATCTGCAACATTCCTAACTGGGGGTTGGGGGGAGGTTCCTTAAGACTCAGGAAGTAAATCAACTTAGAAGTCTCAGGAGGGTCCTAAAACTGAGAAGATTTACAAGGCTTCTCTCTAAGACTGTATAAACAGTGATGGTGGCGGAGAAGAGATTCTGACTGACAGAGCAGAGTTATAGAGGGAGCTGCAGGGGTGGATCCTCTCATGAAGCATGTGTTGGTGATGAACATTTTGGTGATGTAGCTACTTTTAAGTTATCCATGCTTCTGTAAGTAATCTCTGACTCTATAAATGACCTGAGTTGGCTTACTTGTTTAACTGAGCTAGGCTTAGGTAGAGTCTTTTCTTTGGCCTGTCCTTAGTTCCTTATCTCAGATGGAGAGATATCTGTTCATACCTTCCCAGGAAAAGTCACATGACATATGTTCTCATTTTTTTAAAAAAATCTTATTTTACGAAGGGCCCAACATCATCTAAATACCTTGTATGATATTTGTTGAGAATTCTGAACGGATGGATGTTGCCAGAGATCCATGCTTTTGTATTAAGCACTGAAGAAATGTCTCCTGAACAGGTTTTGGGATTACACATGCCATACACATGAGATTATACTTTAGGAAGAATCCAGTGTGGGAGATTAGGAAGCTAGTATGGCACCATTTGAACAGAATTTGACCATAGAAGCAGACAGATTGAATGTTTGAGGACAGAAATGAAGCCAAGGAAGTGGTGGGGTGGGTCTATTTGGTAGGGTTACAAAGAAAAGGAGAACACAGCAGCAGGGGGATGCAGGGAGTTGTTTTTTTGGCTCTAGAAGGTTCTTGGGAGCCAAACAGCGGGGTTTCCAGATAGACAAGAACAGTCTGCCCTGGAACAGACTCCAGCTGAGATGAGAAGATGGCACAGAGGAAGTGGCAGGAACCAGCAAGGGGGACTATTGTCTGTGCTTCCAGCTCTTGGCTGTGCACAATCTGTTCTGTTTCCAGAGCAGCTCTCGTGAACACTGCAAAGCTTGTATCCAACAATGGATTCCTCAACAGGTTCCTAGCACATCAGCCATGCAGAGTACCCTTGTCTGCAGGCCCTTCCTTCCCTAATATCTGCTTTGTCTCCAATTTTGCTTCTTCTAGGCTGCCACTGTTTTTTGGCTGTTCAAATCTTGGCTTTGTTCAATTGTTGTAGAAGTAATCCCCTCTCCCAGCCTTGGAATGAGGGGGGGGGTTGTTCCCTCAAGGAAATACGTCCTTTCAGATATTAACACTCCTTGTCTTTCTATTCAGATCTCTGCCCAATTGTCGCCTCATTAGACTCTCTTTCATTATCTGTACTTTGATATGATTTTATCTTTTCACAAATCAAATCCCACTGCCTCATCTTGCATGCATGCTTATTTCTCCTTAGGTCTTCTATAGTTAGAGCATAGGCTTACCGAGCATAGACACTTGGCTTGTTTGGATCCCTGCTGAACTGCCAATCTCAGAAACAATATCTGGTGTGTTGCATTTTCTCTGAATTTAGGAGTGAATGAACAAATGGCTTGATTGTCTTATTGTAAGGTGTGTGTGTGTTTTTTTTTTTTCCACCACTGTGACAAAATACTAAAGATAAATCAGCTTAAAGGATGACAGATGTATTTTGGCTCACAGTTTTAGAGGCTTCATTTTGTATTTGACTTAGCTGCCTTTTGGAATTGCAAAGAGCTAGAATATCATGGTGATAGACATGTGTGGTGGAGGAATTTGCTCATGGCAGCAAGGAAGAAAAGAGAAAGGACCTGGCTTCCCCAGTCCTGTTCAAGGGCACTTGTGTTCAGTAACTTACTTTCTCCAACAAAGTTCTACCTCCTAAGGTCTCTACTTCCTTCAGGGGTTCCAATGTCTGAGTATCAAGCCTTCAGGACACAAGCTTTTGGAGGGATATTTAAAATTCAAGTCATAATATAAGTCTATTCACTACCTGCATTTGGGAATACTTAGCTTGCTTAAGCTTCGTTTAGCTGGTTAAATACTAGCCAAGTTTGTCTAGATTTGCACAGAATGGGCTAAAATGGGGACTTTGTAATGATAACTGGGTTTAATTGGCACCAAATTACTGAAGCAGATATTAATAGTGGATATTGTTCCTAAAAATCATAGTAACCAAAAATATGCACTTCTGTTTTTTTTTTCTCAACCCATTATGTCACTTAAATGGCTGAACCTGTGATTTCGTTTTGTACCTTCTTAGGACACAAAGTAGCCAAAGAGTCCTGGGGAAATGGCAGTGATAATGGCAAAGAAGATTTTGATCCAATATGGCAGAGGACTTTTATTTTATTTTATTTTTCTGATCACAGGATGGTAGCTGCAGCCTCTGATGACCAAGATTTGTTGGGTTAGTTCAAGATCTCATGAAAATCTTGGCTCTCAAAGGAAAACAAAGTATATAAACTTAACAGTTCAATCTACAGCCCTATAGAGAGCTGAGAATGGACATTGGCCCTTGCTCTCTAAATGGCATAGGCTTTAACCTTGTTGAAGGAACTTGAGTTACAAAATCGTGTAATAAAGATCCTTTACAACCTTTGCCTTTTAAAGGTACATTGTGTAGTCACTGGGTTTGTTAAGCTTTTTAATGCGGTGAAAGTTATTAAAATAATTTGTCTTGGTTTCTGTACTTTCTCAGAGTGGTGAACACCACAGGATGGAGCCTGACAATTTTTTATTGGGCTGGTTGGGTGAATGCACTTGATGGAGGCAACAGAGTGGAAGTAAACAAGAAGCCTGCAGAATCTGGACTCTTTTATGCCTCGTGGTATTTGCCAGGATGGACCCTGGAGTTGACTCAGAGGTAGTCTCACCCACTGGGCATATGCGTAGACTAATTAAGCTGCTGAATTCTTTGTCACTAGCCCTCTTCCTCATGTGGCTATGGAAGGATGAAAGCCCACCTGGAGGTCACCAGGGTCACAAGACTTACGCCAAGACTTTCTCTGTTTCCTTTCTCCAATGGTGTGGTCACTTTTGGGGGGTCTCTGAGGAAGAACCCCGTAAATAGGTTTCCTTTTGCCTGCTAGAGTGCTGAGCACTTTATACATTTAGGAGTAAGGATGGATCCTGAATGTTTCATCTCTAACAGCTAAGTTAGAAGTCATGGATATAACTCCATCAAAGTCCCAGGATGAAGTGTAGTTATCCACCCAGCCCAGGCGGTTCTGAAATGGAGTAAATTGTATATGCACAGAGGCAGACTGCCAGTGTCAGTGTTTGGGCAGAATTCCTGCTCTCTGTGGACTGGCTGGCTTCTGAAAGTGATGAAGTGAGAGCATTCTCAGATAACTTTTTGAAAATTCACTAATAAACCAGTCACAGAAGAGGGAGAGGGACAATGCGTCTCCACCATGTACAGTCTACTTGAAGACGCCCATCTCCATCCTTCAAATTAGATTGTACAGGCAGGTCCCTCTTGCTGAAAAACCAATTTCTCTCAGTCCTGTCTGCTCCATGTGTCCACCCTCTCTGTTCTGCAGCCTCCAAATTTGTAAGGTAGACAGTGATGCTCTATCTTTACCCTACTGTGCTAAACATTGGTGCCCAGGTACCCAAGGCAAATAGAGGGATGCATAGCAGGAAGGTGGCTCTTAGCTCCTCTCTCTGCTGTGTTTCCCAAGGCCTCTGCCACGCCATGGACTGATATTACCTCCCATTTGCAGCCAGGTACCTGCCTTCTAAGGGGCATCCTGAAATTCTGTCTTCCACACTGTAATTCACACTGCATGCTATCACTGGGCTAATGTTCTGAAAACATCACTCTCACTGAGTCACTCAAACTCCCCAAGTCTCCATTTCCTCATTGCAAAATGGATATGTTTATGTTTTCCCTGCTTTCCTACCTTATATCATTGTAGAAAACATCAAAAAAGACCATGGTAGAAAATGCTTTATGAAGAGACGGATGATGCGCATATGGAAGTAGATCAGCCTATCTTGGAGATGGGGCCCTCCTATACCCTACTGCCTACCAAATCAAGTGCACACAGTTGGACTTGGTATTCAAGGCTTCCACGATGCTCCAAATGTATGTCCTTCGATTTTCTACAACCTTGGTTGTCTTGTCCTTCCCCACCTGTCATTTTGGGAAGCCTTCCCTGAATGCTGCTCCTCTCAGGGACCACCCCCGCTCCTTCCAGGCTGGATAATGCAGGCTGTGTAGCTAGAAGGCATGGCTCAGTGTGGTTGTACATTTAAAGGTCTCAGAACACTCTCAAAGGACACCACCCACCTATGATTGAATTACTTTGGAATGAGGTCAGAGTGGCTGTGTTCCCTTTAACATTCCAATGACTCTAATGTACATCCAGGTTGGAGAGAGCCTAGTTTAGGCCTTCCGTTCAGCACTGAGCTGTTTTGGTTTCTTGAGTGAAATATTCTCCACCGTTTCTCTCAGTTTTCCACAGACCAGAGGCTCTGCTTCATCTCCTTTGTTGAACGTTACTTTCTGTCAATTCAGGACACAGCTAGGTTGCATACCTAGGACTGACCAAGTCTGTGCGTGAGCACACTTTGATCTGTTCATTCTCCTTGTCCCTTCCCTCTCTGTGCTCTGTGGCAGAATCCAGCATTCCTGATCTCTGTGGGGGTGGGCCAAGCATGAGCCTCATCTGTGCTTACCAATGGGAATTTAAATCCGACATCCTGGTGTTGGCTTGGTAGACCAGTGGGGGACACCAGCAGGAAGCCTGTTTATCTGGGCTGCTGATTACAAGTCTCTTTCTTGGGTCAGGGTCTGTTTTGTGGTGGTGGGAGTTAAACAAAAAACAAAAACAAAACCCAAAAAACAGAAGTAAAATTTTAGAACCTATCATCCAAAATGACACAAGGAGACAGTATGAGGCATTTCCATGGACAACCAAATCAAAACCATATTTTCTTCTGGATACGTGTGTTTAGGGCTGACGTACTCGAGACAAATGTCTCTTAGTGATGACATAGTAGTTTATTAAACTGTGTTCTCTGACCCTCCCTGATGTGTGTGCGCCAAATTCACTGTTCCCATTTGCCACAGGAAGCTTATGTGGGGTTTTCTCAAATCTTTCTGTGGACTGGATGGTTTCAATTATGGGCGGGAACTAGGGACTCTTGGACCTCAAGAACGGGATTATTGTTAACAGGCAGGTTTACAATTACTCATAGACACTACTCACATGCCGCACAGAAGTGGTTTCCACACCCACTCCCTCTGCCTTTTGTGTGTGGAAGCTGTTCTTTTTTTTCTTCTTCTTTTTTATTAAGAAATTTTCTATTCACTTTACATACCAACCATAGATTCCCCCCTCTTCCTTCTTCTCACCCCCCCCCCAGCCTTCCCCCACCAACCCACATTTTCCAAATCAAGGTCTCCCATGGGGAGTCAGCAGAGCCTGGCACACTCAGCTGAGGGAGGTCCAAGCCCTGTGCAAGGTGTCATATCCTAGGAACTGGGCTCCAAAAGGCCTGCCCATGCACCAGGGATGGATCCTGATCCCCCTTTCTGAGGGCCCTCCAACCAGTTCAAGCTAAACAGCTGTCTCCCACATCCAGAGGGCCTAGTCTAGTCCTATGGGGGCATGGAGGCTGTTCTTATTGTGGCTACTCAATCTCAACCAGTCAGTAGCAGTGGGTTGGTTCCAACATCCATAGAGTGTGCCTGTTCATTTCTGTTATTCTTAACAAGTTTTAAAAAGTATATTTTGTGTGTGCATGTGCCCAATACACATATATGCTAGAGTGTGAATGTGGAAGTCAGAGAACAACTTTTGGGAATCCATTCTCTCATCTGCCATGGGACCAAACTCAGGTGATCAGGGTTGGTGGCAAGCACCTATACCAGTTGAGCCATTATGTTGGCGCAATGAGTTATCTGGATAAACTATGCTCATACCCTAATGAGCACCTTTCATGCTGGGAACTGAACTCATGACCTCCACACACTTTGGACAAGCATTCTAACCACTGAGGCACACTCCAGCCCCTCTGTTATTTTTTTGTATGAATTATAAGCATTAGATATTGTGCCATCTACTTTCCATAGTCTCTTTGAATATTTCTAGCATTTAACTTCTTTCCAGAGCACATATGATCTCTCCTGGCTTTGCTTAGTAATTTTGCTTCAGGCCATCTCCTTTTTAGGGGCCCTTTTCCTAAGAAACCTTTTTCTAGTTTATGGAGAAAAACAACATAAAGACAAAATAAAATACCACCTTGATTATACTGTGTTATGGCTGCTGAAAATTTATCTTCTCACAGATACAAAAACCCCAGGCTGTCCACTGTACTTCATATCCAGCTTTTCCTATCATTCTTTAAATCTCTCTCCTAATCAGTCAGTTGGCAAGAACTCAATAGAGGACTTGATTTGACAGGCTCATTGTTAACAGTGACCAAGGCAGCTACGGATGTCAGTTGTGCCTGCTACAAATGCCTTGCTTTGTCTCAAGCCTGGACCACTCTGTATTTGCTGAATATATGATTTTTAAGGACTGAAATCTGGTTCCAAGAGTGAAGATGACACTTTGGTTTGTAGTGAGTCCAAACTGTATTTGCACTTGGTAGATGGGTGGGGTGAGTCGTTCAGATGCACATTTCTTGGTGTTGTGGGGGAGATATTCTGGCTATGGACTCCCAGTCTTTGTGACTTGAAGATTTGGCTCTGGTGTGACAGGAGCATCGATACTCTTCATTTGCCCTGACATTACGCATGTGTGCGTCTGTGTGTGGTCTGCAGTAATTACAGTATATGCCACCTGCCGCATCCCGGAAGCATGAGGGGGTGGCATGAGAGCATTTGTGCATTTGTGAGATGCTTTTCAAAATTCATTTATTTCAATAATTTCTCCTCCCTCTCTCAGGGTCAGTTGGCACATCTGCCATGACTACACCCCTCGTTTCCTGGCACTGGTATCATCAAAGACACCTGGTTTCTTCCTGCTCTGTGCAGAGGGAGAGGCATGAGGGTCTGTGGGCTCAGCATCGAGCATCTGAATCTCACAGAGACATTTCAGCAAGTGTGCCGGGAAGACATATGCTGGGAGTTATTTTCCCAGAGTCGGGAACACAGCCAAAAGTACTTTATTTCATTCATTCCTTTGTTCAATATGATTTAGGTTACGCATGTATGTTTTTCCTTCTGTGCAGAGTTATGGGGGCAGGGAAGGCAGAGCTTCATAAAGCATATCTCCCCTCAAATCTGAGAACACACACACACACACACACACACACACACACACACGCACACACACACACACAGATGCTCATTAGTCCCAGTGATAGGGGCTGTCAATCTAGAGAGCAGGCCCCCTGGATGCTACCATGATTGAGTCTTCAGCCCTATATTCATTCACAGGCTGAGTCTGACTGGTCTAGCCATGAATAACATTCTGCACATGGAAGGAAAAAAGGAATACTCACATCTATGTTGAATACCAGAACCTGAGCATGAAATAACAAAGGCCTGTTTTGAATCAGTGTCGTGGGACTCTGTTGTATCCTTGGTAAATTCCTTTTGAGGGTAGCCTACAGTGTTTGGGCCCTGGCACCAGCAAAGAGGTTTTTGATGGAAATTCACATCCTTTACAAAATATAAGCAATAGCTTAAGGCTGTTGAGTCATCAACCATCCATGGGACATCCATAAAAATGCCTCTAAAGACTGGGAACATCTTAGAGGAGAGAATGGAGGGAACAAAGGACTCAGAAGAAGTGGAGTGTTGAGGAACACTGTCTTCCAGAGGTCTAAGGAATCCAGCTGTAGCTGAGCTGCCCCAGGGAATCAAGGAAAAGGGACGTTGCTAGGCAGCCCTCCTCACTAGCCCTTATGACCCCACAGAGGGCAAGAGGTTACCAGGGAAGTGGTAGTGGTGGGTATCGGTTTCATTTCTTTTATTTTTTTCTGAGACAGGGTTTCTCTGTGTAGTCTTGATGCCTGTCTTGGATCTTGCTCTGTAGACCAGGCTTGCCTCGAACTCACAGAGATCCACCTGGCTCTGCCTCCAGAGTTCTGGGATTAAAGCGTGCATCACCACTGCCTGGCAGGCATCAATTTCTGGGGCTGCTTGGTTTTGAGTGTATAGGGCTTTCCTGTGTAGCTTAGCCTGATGTGGAGCTTATGCTTCTCTTATTTCTGCTCTTTTAGGTTGCAGGCTTGCTTCACTACACCCAGCAAAAACAGTGATTTTATTTCTTTTTTCCCCCCCAGTTCTTGGGATTCAATCCAGGTCCCCCTTCTAATGCCCAGGCAGCATTGTACTACTGAGCTACATGGCCAGGTGAAGTTTTTATTTGTATAGTTCTTATATGTTGTAGTAGCTGGGGGACCCAAACCAGGGTGTTCTGCATGCTAGACCAGCATGCTTTAGCAATCACCTGCATTTCTGACGGGGCTGTCTTTTGTGGGTCCCTGTACTCTGGAAAAGTGCTAGCACTGGTAGCACAGATCCTGGAACTGGAGGGAAATGCAAGATCAGCACGATGCCTGTGCAGGATGACCCCAGTATTCTGGAAAAGAAGGAGCCGAGCGGGTATCCCTGCTCTCCACTGGGAAGTGGCTCTCTAATGGGTATTCACTTTCTGATCTTTATCAATGCTTATCATTTGCTAGGCTCTATCTTTGGGAAATTACTTCTATTTAGTAAACTTAATTGCTGTGGGTTTGCTGCACTTTAAATAACTCGTTAAAAGATGTGAGAAGATTGACAATAAAATGTTTATCAGGTGAAATATTCTTCACAGATTTCACACACCCACGTCTGTCTTGTAAATGCTGAATTTGAAGGCCTAGGAAATAGCTGGGAGGATATTGATTTTTTTTTATCCATTTGTCTATAGAAAGAAAATTATAGAAACAATAACAATCATACGTGTGCAGTTTTGAACACCTACACTGTGTTAAACACTCAAATTTTACATCAAACTGAACAAAGATGGAAGAACAGGTGATTCTGTTCCTAGAGACTCTGATCAGACAGACTTACATGCTGCTTCCGGAGTTTAGTGATGCCCATGTAGACAAGTGACAGGGAATTCTGGGAATATTTCTCCTTGGCCCTCATGTCCTGTAAGGATTCTCTAGTTAGCATTCAAGACCACAGCTGACCAAGACGCTAAACCAGAGAGGTTTATGTCCAGCATGGGTGCAGAACTGTCACCGACCCTCAAACCTCAGTAAGCTGGAGCTGCCAAGCAAATAGGAGAGAAATGACCACAGCATCTGCAACAAGGAAGCTTTTGAAACTTGGCTCTGTGTCCCAGATGTGACATTCAACTGCTTCTAGCTGTGTATCGAAGGGTGTGTTCCCTTTTTTATTTCCAGTTCCTGTTACTTGAACCTGCTGACCTCTTTCCAGAAAACATCTGCATTTGTTAGAGCAAATAAAAAAAAAAACTACCTGCTCATTCATTCATAATTTTTTAATTTTATACTTGTTTTATTTTTAATTACTAACAAATGATTCTATTGTTAGTAGTATGTACAATAGATCACATGTTCAAATCAACCAAATTGACTTTTAACATCTTTACACAGTGAACTTTTTTTAGTTTGTTTCCAATCAAGAATCAGGGTGAGGAGGTGAAGAAAGAGGAGGTGGAGGTAGGGATTGGGAAGGAAAAAGAGACATTCACCTTTCTGGGGACATGATTCATAGTTTTAATAGTTGCCCATGGTGGGAGGTG
This sequence comes from Peromyscus leucopus, assembly GCF_004664715.2. Classification (NCBI taxonomy): domain Eukaryota; kingdom Metazoa; phylum Chordata; class Mammalia; order Rodentia; family Cricetidae; genus Peromyscus; species Peromyscus leucopus. Next base: position 38,534,884 of record NC_051081.1, read on the forward strand.
TCACTATAGATAGGCTTAAAGTTAGTATTCTGAACTGAAATGTTCAACTTTCTTTAATAATGGTATCTTCTAGAAGAGGGATGAAACACTTTCTAGCAGGGGTCCCCAGATCTTTGTATCACTATGTCCTGCTGCCATTGTTTCACACCAATTTTTCATTTTTATGGAGCCCCTTGATGGGTGGAGAAGCTCCAAGTGTGTTGTTTGATATTTTGTTTGTGTTCTGACAAATAAAGCTTGCTTGGAGATCAGAGGGTTGGATCTAGTCACTAGTTAACCATAGAGGCCAGGCAGTGGTGGCACACACCTTCAATCCCAGTACTTGGGAGGAGAAAGCAGGAAGATCAGGAGTTCAAGGCCACCCTGGTACATGAGATTGAACCAGTCTAAAAGAGAAATGGAGCCTTTAAACTCAGCACTTAGAGAGGTGGCCACAGGAATATAAGGTGGGTGGAGAAAGGATCTTGGCCCCCTTTCAGTCTGAGATTTGGAGAAGTAAGAAGTTTCTGGTGGCTAGCTACTCTGCTTCTCTGATCTTTCAGCTTTTACCTTTGATATCTGACTCTGGGTTTTTATTGTTAAGACTAATTAGGATCGTGCTTCACAAATGGGTATTTGGTAACTAATGAAGTTATTCAATTGACACAGTGATATGGGGCAGAAGGCCTGGGATAGGTCTTGCACATGAAGGATTTCTTTTTATTCTATATCAATCTTAGAGGACTCATTGGACATTACAGTAAGTAGAAAGCCTTGATAATTATCGGAGCCTAGATCTTACTTATACCGCATATACCGCAGGGTATCTGGTATACAATTGTGGTTAAGTATCAACTTTCTCAGGAAAGACATCTACTGCATAAACTGAAAGAAGACTGGGGACTATTTTTTTCAGGAATTTATGAAGAATTTCTCACATTGTTCTCACCATGGAAAATCATGACTCCCAATATTGCTCTTGACACTGGAGATGTCTCACCACCAACTGATAATAATGTATACTCCGCATTACCTATTCTTAAAGGGTTTATGTGAAGATAAGGTAGGGTTAGGGTTAGTGTTAGGGTTAGGGGGTTTATGTGAAGATACAAAGTGTGTGACCACTTCATCATGTTTTCTAGGTTGGTCATCCTCTGGAAGATTGACAAATTGAAACATGTATTCTATTGTGTACCCTTTTCCATATATTTCTTCATAGCAGTTTATGGAGACATTATGCTTGGTGCTTGTTTTTGCACGTGCTTTATCAATGGTGCTTTTATTTAAGAATACCATTGCGGTGTTGAATGTGATAAAGTAATTATTTTGCTCAAAAATTTACCAAGAGTTGTTCACTAGTTTGAAAAGTCGGTTCCCTGATGGAAGAAAACGGTACTCTAAACAATCTGAGTCAGGAATCTAATCATGTGTATTCAGAATCAATCTGTTTAAGTGTTTGATTTATGACATTTATCCTTACATGGGTGTGTGGTATTGTGTTCTCCAAAATATTTTGCATGCTAATAAACTTATCTGGGGTCAGAGACAGAGCAGCCACAATATTAAACATAGAGGATAGGCAGTGGTAGCACATGCCTTTTATCCTAGCATTCCAGAGGCAGAAATCCATGTGTTCAAGGATACAGACAGGCATGGTGACTCATCACACCTTTAATCCCAGAAAACAAGCCTTTAATCCAAGGGAGTGGTGGTAGAAAGCAGAAAGGTATATAAGGCGTGAGGACCAGAAACTAGAAGCATTTGGCTGGTTAGGTATTTGGCTGGTTAAGCTTTCAGGCTTTGGAGCAGCAGTTCAGCTGAGAGCCATTGGGATGAGGACACAGAAGTTTCCAGTCTGAGGAAACAAGACCAGCTGAGGATCCAGCGAGGTGGGATAGCTGTGACTTGTTCTGGTTCTCTGACCTTCCAGCATTCACCCTAATAACTGGCTCAGGTTTGATTTTATTAATAAGAACTTTGAAGATTCATGCTACATGCATGAGAGTATCTGATGATTTTACTGTTTTCTAGGATAGTCATACCCATTTACAAACTAAGAGATGTATTTTAATTATAAATTATTATATCCGATCTTTCCTTTACAAGTAACACATAGTATTTTTATTTTTAAAAACTTTGTGTGTGGGCTATATTATCCATGGCTTTCACAGTGGGCTAGCAAAGGGACCTCAGGAATAGTGGCTATGAAGGGAGACCTGGTAAGGATGGATAAGGTTCATATGAGTGACTGGGTGACAGTTTCATACAGCCAATACCTGCTACATGGAAAGCCTAAGTCCTCCTGCTTCAAGCCTCCATGGGCAGTGGGCATCCAGCTTCCTGTTTTAGATCCTTTCTCTAGACAGCCACATGCTTTGACTCAAGACCAACTTGCTAATTACCCATCAACGATTTATCAACTGAGCTGATTCCAGTTTCTCCTGAGTGCTTTCTTTCCCACCCAAAGATTCAATATTCTTTTGTGTCTTTTCCTCCAAAATACACTACCATATTTACCTTAGTATTCCCTCTTTCTCTCTCATTTTGGGTACAGTCATCCCTTCATATTCCTTCCAGAACTCTCGCTGGATACCCAAATCTGTGTATCCTCAAGTATGGTAAAATGTGGCGTGATGTTCACATTCTCCCATTTGCTTTAAAACACCTCTAAATTATGTTACCTGATATTATATCTATACCTATATGCTTATATTGCCTAGTGCAATATAAATATGGTAAAAATAGTGTTATATTATTAAACTTTATGGTTGGAGAATAGGGACAAGAAGAGAAAGACTATACCTTTAGTACAGATTTTTTGTTTCGAAATATTTTTGATCCACAGTTGGTAGAAGAATTCATGAAAGTTGAACTCTGCATACCAACAGGCAGCTGTATGTATGTAAACACACACAGATACATACATTCAGGCATGTATGCACATATATACCTCACTTTTTTTTTTCTAATTTGCGGAAGTTTGCAATGGTACCCCATTGCATTGAATACCAAACTACCATCACACACACAGACATTTGTGGACCTGCTTGCCCTGTGATGATTTTTATAGCTGCAGGAGCCAATTCAATGCCATTCACTGTACTTTGTGAGCCTGCAAATTTGAGTTCTCATTGTTGTGTGGTGGTTTTTATTGTCTGTCATGGCTTTGATGATTTTGAGCATATGTCTGTTATGCAGAGGACTATCCCATAGTTTGGGGTTTGGAACATTTCTTCATCAATAGGTTCAGCTTCTATATTTTGAATAGGAACCCTATAAAGCAGAAATGGTGGTGTTTTTCTCAGTGTATCATTTCACAAGGCACCTGACATCTGCTTTCATGTCTGTGCATGTACATATTTCACTGTGGACTCCTGGGTTCAGTCTATTCAACAGGAAATAACTGTTTACTAAAATCATTTATTTCAGTGCTTAAGATTCCCCCAGTTTAGACCCCAGAACTCATGTGTAATTAAATCCTGTGTCTTTTGGATATTTTCTCTTTCATTCCAATAAAAGATAGTCTCACACATTCCTTACCTCTCCTTGGAATCAACCATTCCTCCCAACCCCCACCAGGAATTCTTGATTACTTTTAGAAACTGAGGCCTGGTGCTGTACTTGCTCATTGCTTCTGGTTTATTTTGCTTCTAGAAATTCTCAGCAGACAAAATTACATCTCTGGATCTTTCTGTATCTGTAGCTACAACTGTATAAAGCATATTCATCCAGCTGATAGAAACCCCCAGTACACATCAATATCTCTAAAAGCTATCTACTATCATGCTCTTATTCTAATCTTTCCCTTTCTATTCTCGACAGTAAGAATCTTGACTTGCATGGAATTACGTATTTCCCCAGTCACCTTGTAGGTAACTAATGACCTAACCATCTGGCCACAGGGACTGTTAATTCACAGTGTCCCACGGATGCCAAGGGAGTCACCACTCTTCCAGGCTTGCCCTGAGAGGACAAAGGAAACATTCTGTTATTTGTAAAATTCATTTCAGGGTAATGGTGAAAATACTTTTATAGTATATATTGACAGCCTTTCATGTCTACCACACAACCGTTTCCTGTACATCATATCTTACACTTACATCTCTTTTCAATTTGTTTTTATGTCTGAAAGGTGGCTCCATTCTTTGTTTCCTCTACGATAATGCACACTATGCAGTAGTGGGCACTGTATGTCATTCCTTCCTTCTGCGATGTCTGGGGTTCACTCTGGTAAGTTTGCTTTCCATTGGTGTCGAATAGTCTTCTTTAAGGCACAGTTTTAAGATTTCCTTTCTGTGTTCAGTATTCTGACTGTGATTTAGCAATGGATTTATTTTCATCTTTCTCATCTGATAAGTGAGAGCATTTTGTTATTTAATTTAATTTAAAAAGATTTAATTTCTATTATTCCAGAAAACTCGACTCTGAATGTTACTTCTGCAGTATTCCCCCCATTATCTTCTGGAACTCCCCCTCAACCTACATTGTATCTCTCAGTATATCCCTTTGCCTGTAGAGGTCCTTTGTATTTCTTTTCCTCCCCCCCCCCCAGCATGGCCTCTCCTTCACTAGTTTGCTTCCACCTCTATTGTCAGGCCAGAGTTGATTCAGTGTTGATGTGAAGAAATCATATATGTCCATTACTCTAGTTTCCATTTGTGAGATTCATCACTGGCTCATTTTCATGCTTCGTTTTTGCCTTTACAATGTAAGTTTTTACTCATTCAAACGAGGTTATCTTTTCATTAATTCATGCAGGCCATTATTTTGACTTCTCTAAAGGGATATAGGCTGGTTTGGGGGCTTTTTAAAACTTTTTTTCTGTTTTTATTCTTACTCCTGTGTATTTTTTAAATGGTTTGGAATTTGACTTATGGAATCATTTTCAGGGATGATGTTCTGTTGTTAGTTTAATATTCCAGCTCTCTCTTTTCTCTCGCGCATGCTTACTCCTGCCTTGGTACTTACATTGAAGAGATACTATGATGGGTGTTTTAGTTACCTGTTCAACTGTATAACCATAGAAATTATTGAGTCTGTTGGGAAGACACAAGGTGCCTTTGCTGGTTCCTAGTCTTTGGGGTGGAGTTGTATTTCTGTGACCCTTAGCTCCAAGACCTGTCATAGTTCCTAGCTTCTGGAACACTCAAGAACAGCATATTTCCTACCTATCTTCTCAAATGATGTGTGTCTACAAGTGTCTCACTTTTCTCATGCTATGACAAAATACCTGAGAGACAGATGTAATGGAGGAAGGATTTAGTTGACTTCAGTTTCTTAGTGGGGAGGGAACGGACCTGTCTGTAGCAGAGAAGTAAAGAGATTAGGTTCAAGGTGGGACTGTCACTCTCAAAGCCTATTCCTCCAGCTCCCGATTTCCCTAGGTTTCAGTCCCACCTCCTCAAGATTCCCCAGCTCCTCCCCACATGCTCAAACAGTGGCCCTAGCTGGGGACAAACTGTTTAAACATGTGAGCCTTGGAGGACTTTTTATACCCAAACCTACCAATGGAGGAGGCTTTGAGGAACTCTATGCCTCCTCTTAGTGAGCCTGCTTCTTAGTCCAGATCCCAGAGGAACTGAATGACAAATACTCACTGCCTTGGTCTGACCCTGGATCTCAGCAGTCTACCATTGTCAGGGTTGTTTATAGTTTGGAGTTGCTATTCTGGTTCTGATTCCTTAGAACATTTTTTTTTATGTTATTGTTTTATTTTGTTGTTTCTGAGCCTGGCTGTATTTTTGTTTTGCTTTGTTTTGAATATATCATTGCTACGTGTTTTGAACCAGGGTGACAATGTCAGCATGTAGACTCACAGAGCTGTTTTGACCGAAAGTTTCCCATTTCTATTAAGCAGAGGTAACATTTTGGTAGAAAAGAATGTGGTTTTTGACTTATAGGAGCTGCCAGCACAGTTTCAGGTTAGAGCTTTGGGAGAATTTATCTCCATCCCTCACTGAATCCCAGACTCTGCAAACACACCACTAGACTGGACCTTGTTTATCTCTCAGTCCAGCAACTAATTCATGGCAAGTCTATGCCTATGGCTACCTTTCAGTGTGGCTAACTGTGCAAAAAAGCTTCTCTGGTGTGTTTCCTTATCCTTATACATAACAATAATAATTAAAGAGATAATGTTTTTGGGAAAGGGGGCATGGGATGGAGGAGTTGGAAGAAGGAGAAGGGGGAGTGATGTGGATGCAGTTCTTATGAAGTTCTCAAGACAATAAAATGACCTTTTAGGAAAGGGAGGAGGGAGGAGTTGATGAATTGGGGTGGGGAGAATGCAAGTGCATTCCATGTCTTAATGATGCACAAAGGAGAAGGGGAAAATGGGCTGCTGTGGAGGGATAGATCTGGAGGGCAACTGCTGAACAGTTCTCAATCCTTACCACGGAGTTTGAAGAGTCATGACTAATTTGAAGGACCGTCCTAAAAAATCTCCAAGAGGCAGCATGCCAAGATGAAAACGGTCTTCTGAGACAGAGGTCCCTGCCTATTGGCAGACATACTTGAGATCTCTTAAGCCCTGGCTTCTCCTCCCTCCTGGAAACAGCACGAGGCTCATGAGCAAAGTTCTTTGCTGGAGGCTACCCAATCACTAGGTAGTCATTAGGAGATATAAGCTATTGATCATTATTTGTCTGATGTTTGTTGGAAACAGCAGGCTTCCTGCTAATATCTTTATCCACTTCTAAGGCTGTCAGCTATTGACTTTTCTTTTTTTAAACCAGATGATTGGAGTTTGAGGGGCAGCAGAAATTACCTTTAACCAAACGATGGGAGGTTCGATCATGGCACGTGTGCAGAAAAGCCTGGGAAACTTGCGATGATCCTCTTCTCTGTTTAAAGGGCAGGAGGTGGAAGCCTGTTTGTTTGGTGTCTCTTCTGGTGTCCTTGTTTGAGTAGATTACAAACAATAAGAATAACACAGAAAGTAAGGTTTAGTGGTCTACACACCACGAGTCACGTGGCATTCCTGGCTTTGATTCACATGCCTGGGTGAGGAGTCAGTGTGTTTTGAGACGATGCTGGCAAGAGGGAGGCTGTGCACAGTTCCCCATCAAGGCTGCTGAGCCTCTCTGGCTTATGTGAAGCACAGACCAACTGCTGAAGCCTTGGATTTCTGCAGTGAACTCTGGGTTGTCGCCAGCTGCAGGGATTTCTTACATAAACAAACACCCAGGACCTTTATTGAAGCTTTGTGGTTGCCATACAGAGGTCCGTGGTATAGGCCTGGGCCAGACAGGCACAAGATACCCTGCCTTTTTTTTTTAAAAAAAAAAAAAAAACCCAAATACTGTGTCATCACAGAATGAAAAGCACCCACTTCACAAAGGTTATACACCCACTGGGGGATGTAGCTCAGTTGGTAGAGTGCTTGCCTACCATACACAAATCTGTGGGTTCGATCCCCAGCACCAATTACAACTAGATGTGGTACTTATTTATAGTCCAAGCACTGGAGAGGTGGGGGCAGATGGCTCAGAGAATACAAGCTACATAGGACGTTTGAGACCAGCCTGGACTATATACTACGTGAGGCTTAATTTAAAAAAAAGAAAAAGGAAAAGGAAAGTTTCCTCTGCTGTTAACCTATTTATGTATTTATCTTAAAAATACGTTTCTCATAGAATGCACACATTTGGTCTCATGTTTTTAAATTAAACTTAGAATCTCTGATATGAGGATACTTTAATTTGAGGCGAGCATCGTCTGTATTAACAAAAGCATGGTATCCTCTGTCCAGTTTCCCTCCGTGATATATTGTAAAATTACAAGACATTTAAGATGATTGACAATCCATCAAATTTGTTCTGATTTCCCAAGTTTTACTTGAATTTGCTTTTTGTTTTTATATGGTTTGTTCAAATGTAAAGTTTTCAGGAATGGAGTGCCATGTGCCTACTGCTATAAGATGTAAAAGAGGTCTATCAAAGTCAAGGCCCTTGGGTTTCCAACCCTACATCCCGTCTGCTTTAAACCTTTAACCCCCCAGTAAACACTAACTTGCCATCCTTTAATGATATTCAGGCTTTGCCATTAAGCATGATCTCATCTTTGAGTTTTGTGTAAATGTTCTGTATTAACTTGAGGTGATTTTCCTCAATTTCTAAGTTTGGAGTTCTTTTCTATTAAATAATGAATGTGTATTAAATTTTATAAAACCATTTTTTCTACATTATTTCATATAATCATATAATGTTTGTTCTTTAACATGTTGGTTCCATGGCTCTAACTGCTTTAATTTTTAATGTTGAGCCAGCCTTGTATTTCTGGAATAAATCCACTTGGCAATGGTACTTAGCTATCTTCATGCATCATTGGACTTGTCTTGCTAGTATTTTACTATGGTTTTTTTGTGTATAAGTTCATGAGAGATATTGGTTTCTTTCTTTTCTTTTGGCAGTTTTTGGCACTGTATTTTTCTGGTTTTATTAATCTCCACTTTTTATTGAAATGTTTAGATCACTTATACTTAATGCAATTATTAATGTGTTTAAGTTAAAAATTAGCATGTTAATATCATTTTTTATTTGTTCCATCTATTTTTTGGATCTTCTTATCTTTGTTGTAGCTTATTTTAGATTGAGTTGTGTAAAATGGCCTTACCTCCTTTTTCTACTAATATCTATAACTTTTTTGTTCAATTATTATAGTAGTTCAGTTAAAGTTCAAGGAATGTGTACTTAAATTATCACAGCCTACTTTCAAATAATATTAAGTCAATTCAGAAAACCTTGTAATAGTAAATTTAAGTATTCCTAGACTTCCAACTCTGCCTGATTTACTAGGCTCTGCCTACTTTCCCTGTCTGTAGGTCTTGACTTAGAGACTCAAGTTGTAAGTTGGGGCATCAATAAGTCTCTTTTCATTTGTTTCTCTTCTGTCAGACTACATTGATGATGGAGTAATGCAACCATGCTGCACATATACAGCCTGCTTTAGTTTTTTTTTTTTTTTTTTTTCAAATAGGAGGCTGTGATAATTAACATGATTGCCAAACAAATTGGGTTAAGAAATGCCTAGGACATTAGTGAGATATATATTTGGGTGTGTCTGCAAGGGCAGTTCTAGAATTGATTAAATGAGGGGATAAGAACTGCTTTGAATGTTGGTAGCACCATTCCATGGGCCACGGTCCTAGACTGAATATAAAGGGAAAAAGAAAACATATGAGTACCAGGATTCCAATATTTTTGCTTTCTGGTCTACCCAGTGTGACCAAGGAGCCTTGTAAGCTGTTGTACAGAGAACAGTTCCTCCTGCCATGCCTTCCTCTCCATCCTGGACTGTGAGCTTAATACATAATTCTTTCCTTAAGTTGCTTTTGCTCGGGTATTTGGTCAAAGGAACAAGAAAAATGACTAATACACAGGATCAGCTTTCTCCTTTCTCACTTTACAAAGGCAAATCTTTCTTTGCTGCTTTGATATGAACTTTGCAGATTTCATGGCAGGGTTAAAGAGGGAATCCTTTCAAGAAAGTCTCAGTTGTTGCCCAGATAGAATTCCAACACCAAGGCTATGTGGCATGGGTTGGAACCTTACTCTTAGAAATATTCAGCTTTTGCAACAGACCCTCCTGGTGTTGGTCAATAGACAATCATGCGTGCAAGATGATGGAGCTTATACTCCAGAAGGAAGTGATTTGCATAAAATGATTTTATTAAATGTATACATACTCTCCATTCCATTCATATGTGTTTGCAAATGGGATGGGATTCAAGATCAGGAAATCCCCCACTTCACATCTAACAAATAAATCACTCTACATCAAAAGCGAAGAAAATTGGAGACAGAAGACGGCATTAAATGCTTAGAGAGTCACGTAGTCTTGGGTTTTGGAGGGCCCTCCAGAATAGCTCCCTGGCTTTAGGAAAACAGGGTAACTTCACCTTAATTTACATATCCCGGCAGTTTCAAGTGTTAAGTGACTTCCATGGGGCCCTACAATGCCCCAGTTCTCTTTCCAAGTGGATCAGACAACTACTTTCAACAATGATTGCCTGTAGCACTTTTCCTTTTGCTCATTCTACTGTCTCTTGTATCGTCCCCTACCCCAAGTTCTGCCTGTCCTCTGACTAGTTAGCAGCATGCTGCTGAAAGATGTTTAGTATATCCTGCCTCTCTAGCTGAAGACAAAACATTTCCCTCTCAAGTTTCTCCGGGTAGGCTTTAAAGCTACACAATTAACAATTCCCCAGTTCCTTTTCCTTGTGGTCTTGGCCTCTGATGGATGGATGACTATATCATAACCCAACCCCTGATTCCCTTGTCCCCCCACCCCCGACTCCCACATCATTTGTCATGTCCTGGCACAGTGACAATAGCTTCTCAGTTTCTAGAAGTCCAAGAGCTAGAATGTCATGCAGGGAAACTAAATAACTCCTGCCTTTAGCACACTGTTCCTCCTTTAGAGAGTCTCAGGGCACTGAAGGCTGGTTTGAGACCATTGAGTTACTGAAGCATGGAACATACTAACCAGTCTACAGTGTGATTGTGAAGGCTTTATTACCACCATGCTTGGTCTTAGGAAAATGATGTTGTGCTGTGGGATGATTTGTATGTCCTGTGGGAGCCCTTCTTGGGTTCCTTGTGGCGTTACCCAGCAGGTCCGTATAGAGGATGATTAGGACCATGGGCCTGAGTGCAGGTGTTTGAGATGGTCTGCACTTGGCTGTGCTGGGGGATGGTCTGTATGTCAAGTTGTTCTGATTGGTCAATAAATAAAACCTGATCGGCCGTGGCTAGGCAGGAAAGATAGGCGGGACTAGCAGAGAGGAGAAATAAAAGGACAGAAAGGCAGAAGGAGCTGCTGCAGCAGCTGCAATGACCAGAGATGCTGCAGCCGCCGCCATGACCAGCAGTATGTGAAGACACCGATAAGCCACCAGCCACGTGGCGAGGTATAGATTTCTGGAAATGGGTTACTTTAAGATATAAGAAAAGTTAGCAAGAAGCCTGCCACGGCCATACAGTTTGTAAGCTATATAAGTCTCTGTGTTTACTTGGTTGGGTCTGAGAGGCTGTGGGACTGGCGGGTGACAAAGATTTGTCCTGACTGTGGGCAAGGCAGGAAAACTCAAGCTACAATGTTGATGCTTAGGAGAGGATGGGAGATATCCACAAATCAGAGAGCTACAGTGTTCTGGCTTCTCCCAGGAAAGTCCTGTTAGAGAAGACTTGATGGGGGAAAGGGAGGGATATGGGAACAATATGATTAACAACAATATTAATAATAAACAAAATGATTAACAATAAGTACTTAGATAATTGCTATGAGATAGTCCTAAGTCTTATAGATACACAGGCAGAATACTGTTAATCCAAAGGTCCAAAGCCCCAAACTTTTGGGTACTGGCATGCTACCTCAAATGGAAAATTATATCTGATCTCTTATGATGGATCACAGGAGAAATACAGGCACAGTAAAAATATTGTAAAATGTTACATTTAAGCTATATGTGTTAGGTGCTTAGGAAACAAATAGATTTCATGTTTAGACTTGGATCTCATGTGTAATGTAGCCCATTCTATATATCTAAATATGGAATGGTCTAAAAAAAAAATCATTCCTGAGATCAAGAACATAACTAGTCCCAAGCATTTCTTAAGGGATCCTCATCTTGTGTTATAATTAGTTTATATGTTTGAGATAGACACTGCCTCCCCCTTAGGTAGGATAAATAATTTGCCCTATACTGCTGAAGTTACAAGTACTGAAAGTGAGATTCAGATCCAGCATTCATGTGATTAAGAATGTGAGATTCTTCTTTATCAAATTACAACAAAGGAGCACTTCGGGTCTATAGGCAAGCAATAGGTGGTTTTCAATACTGGACCAAAGAGAAGAAATGCTGTTTTCTACAGAGCAGAATGAGTGTTCAGTAAATAGTCCAGACTTGGTCCTGCTGGGATTTCTACAGGTTTCTCTATTTTTTTCAGACACCTGCCCCTTGATTTAGGATTACCATCTGATTAATTCTGGTCAACAAGATGTGGGCAGACACAATATGGGCCAAGCTGAGAAAGCAGTCATTTGATTACTCACTCATGGTTCTTTCTCCCTGTCTATTAGCTAGCTGACAACCTTGAAGGGCATCATCAAGGGAATGAAGTAAATCATAAATAAAACAGCCTGGATCCTTGCATCACTGCTTGGAGGAGGGCTCCCTCCCTACCAGCCCACATAGATGTTGGACAGTGTTATGAACTGAATTGTTCCTCTCAACTCCTTTGCTGAAGTTCACACCCCCTAATGTGACTATATTTGAGACAAGGTCTATAGAGGAATAATTAAGATTAAATATGGTTATAAATGTGGTGCCTTATTCTGCTAGCATTAAATGTTCTTAGTAGAGAGACATCACTGGGATGATAGCTCAGGTAGTACAGTGATTGTCGCTCAAGCAGAGGAACCTGCTATGGTACTCAGGTATTCACCAAGTGGGGTGGTGCAACTACATGTGCCTATAATCTTAGTCCTGGAGAGATGGAGATAGGGGATCCTATCTCCCTGGGTCTCACTGGCCAACTAGTGTAATTCTGGGTTCAGTGAGAGACTCTCACTCAAAAAGTATGGTGGAAGACTCCTGGCATTGATATTCATAGGTGTGCATTGTATGCACACACTGACACACACAGGGGGCGCCAGAGTGCTCTTGTGGTCCCCTCTACCATGCTTTGAGGAATGACACAGTGAGAATATTGAGAAAGCATCTCTCTCTCAAGCCAGGAAGAGAGGCCTCAGTAGAACAAAATCTCAGTGTGCCTAGGCCTAGGATTTCTATCCTCTCAACTGTGAAAGGTGGATCTCCTTTGCAGTATTTAGTTATGGCCTTCCAGGCTAAGAATGGGTAAATAATAACTTTGTGCTCCTTTACTCCACTGATATTTCAGTTTATTTATTATCACAGCCAAGGTGAATCTCCCTGGCTTAATTCCTTCCTAGACCTGAATATCCATGTTGCTTAATGGCTATTTCTCTTAATGGCTGTTTTTCTGGGTGAAGAAAGCCTATTTTGGTCTTACAAAGAGAGATGTTGCCTCAACAGCTAGAGGGAACTGTTTCCTTTCAATCATTGTTCAGTCTTTTACTACACTCCAATAGGGCAGACTCTACTGCAAAAAATGATGGGGTAACATTGTATTCTACTTTCCTGCTCTTGAACCTCTGTACATTGGTGAATGCAGACATATACTAGGTTATAAATAACATGTTATTTGGTTGTTTGGAATTTTAGTAGATACCCAACTATGAAGAAAATGCATGCCAATGGCCCTTGTGTGTTAAAGTGACTTACCAGTCCATCTACAAAGAACTTGATCTCAAACATCAAGTAATTATGTAATGATTAACACATCACCTATCTCCAGGGTATAAAAAGAGAAAGGTAGAAAAGGAAGGTGATGATCAACAATTCTTTGGAAAAAAAGATATTAACATTTGGTCAGGTATCCCTCCATACTGGGGATAGGAAGGGATGCAGAGGTTTCTTCCAGTGATGAACAGGACAATCAGAAGCTTTATGTGTGTTCTTGGACCTTTGGTAGGCCCAGGGGATGGACTCCAAGGGTCAACTTGGATGGTTGCTACAAAGAAGGATCTTGATCCTATTTCTCTTCTCCCCTTCTGCTTTCTCATCTCCTTTCTTCTCTTTCTATTCCTCTCTTCTCCTTCTCTTCCCCTCCTTTTCTTCCTCTTTCCTCCCTTCCCCTCTGCTCCCTCAATCCAGAAGTGCTGTAGAAGTGGCCTATAGGTGTGACTAGGCTAAGCATATATGTTTATTATAGAGGGCAGGGATTTCTGAGGAGAAAGATCTGCCTGGGTCCATCTGCCCAAGAAAATCTGGTAGAAAAGTGAGGGGTGGAGGAGACACGGGGCCAAGGGTGGGCCACAAGATCCCACAGACTGATGGAATGCAGTTGACCATAGGAAAGGTTACTCTTAGAAAGAGGTGTTAGGGTTAAGGTTCTCATAAACACCCCACAAAGAAAACATTTAGCTTTGTACATTTGTCATATTCTAAGAGCATTGGTGCCAGATTGCCCCAACCCTCATCACTGTAATAGTACCTTGTCAGACTCTTCCTTTGTCCCCCTTACACTCATCCTGAGCCACAGACAAGAACAGCACAACTGGTGTGTTAGTTACATCTGCATTGATGAGGCAAAACATCCAGAAAAGTAACTTAAAGAAGGAAGGGGTTCTTTTTATTTATTCTTGGAGATTTTCATACAGTGTGGTTTTTATCATATACTTTCCCTTCCTCCAGGTACTCTCCTCCATTCTTTGCCCACCTAAATTCATATTCTTTCCCTCTCTCTTAAAAAGTATTCAGAACCAAACAATCTAAACAAATAAGCACACACAGATACACAGACACAGACACAGACACAGACACAGACACACACACACACACACACACACACACACACACACACCACACACACCACACACACCACATACATAAAAATCCATGGAGTCTGATTTGTGTTGGCCAACTACTGCTGATCATAGGACCTGCATTGGAGTGTCATTGATATATCCAGTGTTACTCCATTGGGAAAAAAAAGCCCCTCATTTTTATCTCTCTTATCAACTCTCAATTGTGAATAGCTCCTTGGCTAGGAGTGGAATTTTGTGCCCACTTACCCTCCTCCATGCTGTGATTTTTGTCTGACTTTAGTATATGTAACTCTTATGCATGATTTCACAATCTCTGGTAGTTTATATGTGTACCTGCTCTTTTGTGTCTGGAAAGTGCTGCTTCCTTGAAGTCATTCACCACTTCTGGCTCTTACAATCTCTCTGTCTCCTCTTCTATACAGATTTATGAGCCAAGGCTCAGTAGGGGTTTGATAGACTTCCCATTCAGGGCTGAGCACTCTAAAATCACTCTGTATCTTGACCAGTTGTAGGTCTCTGTGTTAATTACTATTTACCGCAGGGGGAAAAAAAAAGATTCTCTGATGAGGGTTGAGCTATTTATCATTAGAAGTTGTTTTATTATGATGCTCATTTAGCAGAATAGCAGTAGGGTGTTTTTCCCTGGGTTCATCCTCTATCTGGTCTCAGATCCTTGATCTCATGAGCAGTATCAAATATGATTTTCATCTCAGGGAGTGGACCTCAAGTCTGATAAACATGGTTGGCTACTCCTCCACCATTTGTGCCATTATTGCACCAATGGGTATATCTTGTAGGCAGGTTGTTATGATTTTTGATTCTCTTAGTAGTCTTTGAATTTTCAAAGCACAGAGACTTGGCCCTCCTTATTTCTATATCATCTCTGGGGGTGTTAACTGAACATGTCAAGTGGAATCCAATGCCAAACCATCATTTATTGGTTTATAGGATATGTGTGAAATATAATGCACAAAACCATAGTTATTCTTTGAAGCTAAGTCTTAAGCTTGACTATATGTTAAAGTCTACTGGATTATTTCATGGCCTGAGTGAGTCCATCCTGTATTCAGGTATATAGTCTTTTTAACTGTGTCATATGGCAACCTAGAGAGACAAGTATATATTCTGACTGGGAGGAGTGGGAAAGTTGATAATTGGCTAATTATCCGTATGATGACTTTATCTTTTCCCCAAAGAGGGCAGCTAGCTAACTAAGGAATTAGAGGTAGTTTTGAGAGGGAAGGGTATGTCCAGCTCATCATAATTCTGGGTTGGCAAGGATCCTTGTTATCACAAAAGAAGGAATCATGTATACCACAAAGGCCTTGGGAGTTGAGGAATTTAACTCAAACACTAACATGAAATCTAAACAAAGTGGTATTCAAGTTAGATTGTATGCCAGGAATAATGTCTTCTCTTTTAGCAAAAGGTCGGGAGTTGATATTACCTGGATCTCCCATACAATGTACAAGGGGTCACAGGTGTGAACCTTGCACATATAAGTAATTTAAAAGCCAGCTGTGCTTGGTAACCTGCTTAGAGGTCCCAAAGGCAAGGTGGCTGGCAATCTGACAGGGCACATGGATTCGGCTTTAACAGGCTCAGGCACTGCTATTTTGTTTGCCTGCTGCTCCTGATCATTTTTCTCTTCTGCCTTTTATTTTTCCCCCAGACCTTTTGGTACCCAATGATTTTTGATTAATTTATTTACCATCGCTGGGTGATTGATGCTTCTTGGTGCTAGTACTTTGTAACTTTCCAATTCTCCTAGGTGTCAATGTGACAGCTCCCCAATGATAGATTAGACCCCTATCCCCTGCTCTTTTCTATTTCCCTATGTGCCAAGGCTCTCAGTTTCAGCAAATATAAATATTTCTAAATGCAAATTTAATGATTAAGAGCACCCAATGAAATGCACAAAGATCTATGATATTTCCATACTTCTTTACTCTTAAACGGAAACCTAAGTAATCCAAGGGTTTTGTTGTGTTTTAGATTTAGGGATCTTATTTCTTTTGGGGAATCCCCTAAGGTCTTTTTCTGACTTTTGATGTCTCCTGGTATCTCACATTCCTTACCTTTTCCTCTGTCTTGCTGGTTTAGGTAAACTCACTTTCCTCATGTGATACATGGGCTGGGGCTGGTGTTAGGAAGAGTACTTACAGTTAAGTCCTTATCCATCAAGCTCACACCAGGGAAGACACTTTTCTACTAAGTCCGTAAATGCTTATTGAGGATTTATTATATGTGAGAAAGACTTGAGAACCTTGGTATAGGGTATTAATTTTCTTCTGTATTTTATAGAAAAGAAGGATGAGGCTCTGGGAGAGTAATATGTATTTTAAATAGTATCAGGAGGAAATGTAGTGTAAGGGTTTGAAATCAGCCATTTCCAATTAATGAAATTGTTTTTGTTTCCCATGATATTACCCGGAGTAGATGAAAGAACTCCAAAAGCCAATGGACATATACCTGTGTGGGTTCAAACCCCACTCCTGATACCAAAATTTGTATGAGAATTTTCTAGAGGAACAGAGCATATATAGAGAATGGATCTATCTGTCTGTCTGTCTGTCTGTCTGCCTATCTTCTATCTATGATATCTATTATCTATCTATCTATATATGGAGAGGAGAGCGTTTTCATTATGTATAAAGTTCCTAATGTTTCAGTGGATGGCTTTACCCCACTGCACATACTGGCAGCATGAATTAGACCCAGTGGGTTTTTTTTTTTTTTTTTTTTTTTTTTTTTTTTTTTTTTTTTTTTTTTTTTTTTTTTTAAGCACATGATCTTAGGAGAGGAACATGGTGGTAGCGTGGGAGAGAAATTGGAGGGAGTTGAATGGGGATAAAGAAATTGTGTTCATGTATGTAATTCTCAAACAGTAAATTAAAAAATGTGGGAAAACAGTGGGTCCCAGAGTCTTTCCAAAACTGTTAAAGAAGTGGGGGTTAATCCAAACCCTGTTTTGGCTATGGAGTAATATTGTATGTCTTCATTCTCATCCTCAACCAGGTTAATGAATCAGTGCAGGGCTTTCTTGACATCTCAATTGAGTAAAGAACAACACAGAGCCCCTTAGGTGTCTAGTATGGCCCAAGATGTACTCGTCATAAGTGATAGAATTCCAATGAGTTCCTCCTCACAAGGATCTGCCATGGTCTTCTTAGCCTATGGTGCCCCCCACCCCATGAAAATTCTTATGCTGTGGGACCTGAACTGAACATGGGGGTATGTGAAGGATTAGCACCAGTGAAAGTTTCCCAGTGCACATGACTGAAAATTGACTTGCAATGAGACATGTCATGACTCATAGTTGGTTCTGGCAGTGCTCCCCCATGTTTCATCATGCAGCTTCACTGCAGCCTAGCTTCTGAACACACATGTGTGCTTTGCATCATTGCATGTTGTCAAGATGCCCAATGCCAGTCAACACTGCCAGGGTCACTCTGGCTCAGATTTAAGGCTCTCGTGAATGTTACGAACTGTACTGTGCCTTCATGGGACACAATTTTCTGCTCTTCAAGAAACATAATGGCAAGATTACAGAAAAAGACTTCTAATACTTTGCTGTTACTCTTCCTCAGCATGTAAATACTGAATTAGTGTGCCTTGGGATTGCATTGTGTTACAATGCTTGATTTTTAAAAGATGACATTTGAGTTACTCACTTGAGGTTCATAAAAAATCATTAAATGATTTTTGGCTTAGGGTTAGGACAGAACTTCCAACAATTTCTGAAGTGGCCCTAAACATATTTCTGCTATTTGGTGCTACATATTTATGCGAAGTGGCATTCTCAACATTGACGGTTATAATGTAAAAATATTGATCAAGTCTTGAAAAGCATTGAAGATCCTCTGTGTCCTAAAAATGTCAAACATTTAGCCAAGATTTAATTCTTTGGGTAAAAAGAAAAAAGCACTTACATTTTATTAGTATTCATAATCACTTTATTCTTTGATTAATAGTAAAATTAAATGTATACCAAAGAATTGTTTCTATGACTATTATCATAAATACTTGATTTGTACACACAGGCTGTAGTTGCTTAAAAATTTTCTTGAGTGAAAAGGGGTCACATGTGGAAAAGCTTAGGCCTTAGTATAAATAACAGGTGCTTCTCACTGGGGCTGTCCATGTGCTCAAGAGTGTAAAACGCTTTAGAGCGGGAGTGCCACACAGGGACCATCACAAGTCCTCACGGCTCATGTTATTACTAGCCCCACTTTGCAGATGAGGTCATTTTATTCTGGAGACACACACAGTATGTTTTTTTATATCTATTTGTATTAGCTTTTCAGATATTTAAAATAAATATACTTCTTGCCTTTCCAGATGTTCATAATTTAGTATGATCCAAAAATAACCCAGAACTGACATTTTCTAAGCCAAGATGCTGACTTGAAAAGGTGAAGACTATCTTCAAAAGGGTCCATAACCAAGTGAGGGAGAGCCTCGTGATCTTGCATGTGAGCCTCGTGATCTTTAACTAGAGTACAAATCCGGGAGGGCAGAGCCTTCCCATCACCTCCTTCTTCTCTCACAATAGATAGGAGTAGCTGTGTAGTGAGGACGTAGGGGAGACATATTGTTATCAGGGACACAGTCATCAAGTGTCTTTTTTGTTCGTAGTATTTCCTGAGTGAGTCAAGAAAGGAGGGAATTGAGGCTGAGGAGATGGCTCAGTGGATAATGCACTTACAGAGCAAGCCTGAGGACCCAAGTTTTGATAAAAGCTGGGCTGGTGTGGTGGCAGCCCATCTGAAATGCTTGGGATGGCTTGGGAGATCGAGAGAGGAGATTTCAGGGAAAATCTGGCAAGTTAGATTAGACAAATTGGTGAGCTCTGAGCTCAGCAAGAGACCCTACCTCAGTAAATAAAGATAACGACCACAACCTCTGGCCTCTACACATGTACCCACCCCAAACACAAATGTAAACATATGCATGAACACCACATACACACATATACGAATGTACACATAAAAACAAAAAGGAAAAGGGATATAAGCTTCTTCCTTGATTATTGAAGAACAAGTATTTGAGGTAGTTTAGAAATTTCTTTGGAGTTCCTGTTTCTTACAGGTGGGAAATGTCTCCCTTGGATATAATGGCTGCCTATGGTAACCTATGGAGAAAATGTAACATGTTAGATTAAGAATAAAGGACATCTAAATATATATACTGTTGATTTTCCTCCAGGATCTTAAATCTACCATTATTATTGTTGTTGTTATTGTTATTTATTTATTATTATTATTCTGCCTTGATTTTGCTCATCTGCCAAATGGGAATACTGGTTTCTTATTAGTTCTCAAGGCTGTGTGTAAGGAATGAATTAGCTATTATTAATGTACTGCAAACTTCTGGGTGACACTAGCTACATAAATATAGATTGTTCTTGTTTTAAACAAGTGATGCTAAACAAAACCAAGGAATATTAAATTATGAATTTACAGAAGAGATAAATTATGGAGGTAGTTATTATTTAAATTGGAGAAATATTTCTCATTTTCAGCCCAGGGTTCTTTTACTAAGCAATCTGTCTTGTGCTTTAAAAAAATGTAATTCAATTTACAAAAATTTGATTTGTGTGCAACTTTTTAGAAACATTTATCATGCAAAGTGAGACATCATCCGACTAAATTAGAGAATTTACCAGTATGTTTTGGCTTAGGATAGATATCATTTCCTCCAAGAATGAGAATATTGGCAAATTGAATCTCACATCTCCCTTTCTTAAACCAAGACTATCCAAGTCCAGTTTTGAAGCATCTGGTCTGGCAATTAGCGGTAGCAGTGGAAATACTTGGATGCATGCTTTAGATCTGTCAGGAAACCGCCGATGACCTCAAGTTCACAAGGGCTCAGAATTCTCATCTGGAAAATGAGATTGGTGGAGACGATGGTCTCTTCCAGCCTTCAAGTTCATTGCTAAAAGGAGTGATGCAAGCTCACAAAGGACCCGAGCTGGCAAGCTGTCAATGTGTAATAAATCAAAACATAGATGGATAAACAAAGTCTTGGTTTTCATTTCTTTCCACCCAATTCTGAAAACCCTGAAGCAGAGCTCCAAGTTTACAAAGAAGAAAATAAAAACCAGCTCAGAAAACCCAATTCTTTCTTCATCGACTTAACCTCTCCTGACTGCTCCCGCATCTATAAGCCTGGTGAAAAAAAGAAAGGTAGATCCCATGACACTATCTAGATGGCTCTTTCAGAAAGGAGATATGCAGATAGAAGGTCATGCCAACTTGATCCTTAAAGACTGCGGCACTCTTGAAACATTTCACACTAGGGTTGCAAAGAGTCAAGAGACACCAAGCCACGGTGGTAGCTCACCCTGAGTCTCTCACTCAGTCCCACTACATTACCCCACACAGGTCAATGCTGCCATGGCACTGGGGGCCCATGTCCTACTGTTTGTGACTCTGGTCCTACATCCATCAGTTAGTCAGACTCCATTGTCTGAGTCTCAGGCCAGGCTGTCCGTGGGTTATCAATGCTCTCTGGGCTCTCCTATCCCTTCTCAGAGTGGAGGGAGAGTTGCTAAGGAACGCCATTAGCATGCCGATGGCACACGGACCTCACAGTTTTGGCCTCCGCCGTTTGACTCTAATCACAAAATCATTTTTAGAAAGATTTGTCAGTGTAAGAAAACAAGCTCCTGAGCTAAATTAGGATCTGGATTATTCTGCCTTCCTTCTCCATGTGCAGGGCAGATGGGGAATCATCAGTTTTGTGTGAGGTTCATTCATTTCCCTGTGCATTTTCATCTGTTGCCCTCGAAGGTGGGTAAAGCTCACAATGTGAGAGCAAGGCTCTCTGGGGTTTGGGGCGTGTCCCTCTTCCCCTCTTAAGAGTTGACATTCTTGGCAAGGTATCTTGGGCTTCTGATTTTTGATTCTGTCTTTCTCCTCCCAGATCTTTACTTCCCACAGCAGTGAATTCACGGCATGTCTCCAGGAAATTAAAGTAATCCATTATATATTGTCTCCCCATCATTGAGGCATGGATAATAGCATTTAACCCACCTTTTCAGTATACTGAGTGGCCTGTCAGGATCTCTTCTTTCAAAGGACAACTTGGAAACACTTTAATAAATGCTCCTTAACTCGGTGCTTTAAAAATACATGGGGTCAAATGGCAAACTGCTCTGTAATAAGTGCTTCAGCAAACAAGACTCTGGTTGTCATTAACTCTACTTCTACATCTCTTCTCTTCTTCTCTCCAACAGTTCCATTTCTTCAGCGACACACTATCTCCATCTGGGCGTATAGTCTTTTTATGTGGGGGGTGGCACCATGATCCTGTTCACTACTGAGCAGTCCTTTCTGCTCCTGCAAATCTCTCTCTCTCTCTCTCTCTCTCTCTCTCTCTCTCTCTCTCTCTCTCTCTCTCTCTCTCTCTCTCAAGCTGGAAGTGGTAGGGTTGTGTGACCCATTGCATCATCAATGAATAGACAGTGCTAAGGAACAGAGAGATGGGACTCAGCTTGGTGGTGGTGAACAGCATCAGTGTGGACGTGGGCTGATAGCATCCTTTGCATTCTGTATTTTCATTTTCAGTGCAATTAGAAACCCAGTCACACACTTTGGGGAATCAGCTTTTGCATGTCATACTGATTTGCCCATCACTGTCATCACTCATCATCTCATGAACCACTAGCCCGAAGCCTGCGTGTCATTGCTAGTGAACAGGGCAAGAAGCGGTTTCTCATTTTATGTTTTTAACTCCTCTTCAGGGAGGATAAGGGGCCACAGACGTTCCATAGCCTAGGGAAGATGCTCACCAGCATGTAGTGTGAGCCTTTTCTCTCATCCTAAGGATAGGGAAGTAAGGTGAACGATATGCTTTGTTGCAGTTTGAATCTGAGACATCCCTGTGTTGTGTGACACTGTTCCTGGAGGGACACAAACAAATATCTACTCACTCTAGATGGGGAACTGAGATCCAATCAAAGTGTGGGTACCACCAAAGTCCAACTTGAGTTGTATTAGGGTTGTGGACAGGATTGTGGGCCAGGGTTTCCAGGAGCAAAAAATTACTTGAAGACAGCTGTATTGCCAAAAATTCCACCCCAGTATGAGTGATAAGAGACAAAAGGAGGAAATGTGAAGCATGCTGCATAATCTTAGGCAACTGAACATGTTAGATAATGTCTGTTCCAGGTAGTTCAATTGGTTTAAGCCTCTCCTAGGCAGCTCGGACTTTTTGGCTGTCTCTCCGTAACACTTACTGCTTCTATTTACTTGAGGAGGGACCTAGTGCATATGGTCAGTTTCAGGGACTTCCTGAAGCTGTTTTGAGTTGTTTATTTCCTGAGCTTAATAAGCTTCCTTGCAGGATGGAATGCCATGCCCTCCAGACATCATTCTATTGTTTGACATCCTAAATCTTAAGAAGCTTTCGCCAGACCACAACCCACAGCTCCAGAGAAGCTAGCTAACAAGGAAGACCCTAAGAGGGATACATGGATTGCCCTGGGAAGGGGAAATAGATGAGATCTCCTGAGTAAACTGGGGGTGAAGGGAACAATAGAGGAGAGAGGATGGAGGATGAGAACATAAGGGAACGGGATGGTAGAGCTGGAACAGGGACAGTGGGAAGAGCAATAAAAGAGATATCTTGATATCACAGGGATAGGGAAAAACCTAGTGCTAGGAAAATTCCCAGGAATCCACAAGGATGACCCGAGCTTAGACTACTAGCAATAGTGGAGAGGGTGCCTGAGCTGGCCTACCCTGGTAATCAGATTGGTGAATACCCTAACTGTCATCATAGAGCCTTCATCCAATAACTGACGGAAGCAGATGCAGAGATCCACAGCTAAGCACCAGGACAAACTCCAGGAGTCCAGTTGAAGAGAGGGAGGAGGGATTTTATTAGCAAGGGGCATCAAGATTTTGATGGGGAAATTTACAGAGACAACTGAACTAAGCTAGTAGAAACTTACGAACTTTAGACCAACAGCTGTGGGGCTTGCATAGGACTGGACTAGACCCTCTCTGCATAAGCTTGGTTTTAAGGGGCCACCGGCAGTGGGATCAGAATCTATCCTGGTGTGTGAACTGGCTTTTTGGAGCCTATTACCTATGATGGGATACCTTGCACAGCCTTGATGCAGGGGGAGGGGCTTAGACCTGCCTCAACTGAATGTACCAGGCTTTGCTGATTCCCCATGGAAGGCCTTACCTTTGTGGAGGAGGGGATGGGGGGTGGATTCGGGGGGAAGCTGGGGGAGAGCAGGAGGAGAGATGAGAGGGGGATCTGTGGTTAGTATGTAAAATGAACAAAAAAATTTCTTAATAAAGAAAAAAAATTATACCTTCCATAAACAAACAAACAAACAAACAAGGAAAGTTTCCTCCCAGATGAAAAGTTTAATCTCAAAGGAAACTGCTAACAGCATCCCACAGCTTCACATTTGGAACTCTTGGTTTGGGGAAGAGCTATGGTACCATAGGAAGTAGCTCTTGGCTTGCAGAAGTATATGACCCTATCGGTGGGTCTTTGAAGGTCATACCTACCCCTCATTGTGTCTGGAATCTCAGCTTCCTTGTCCAGCAAGACAGAGTCTCTCTGCCACATGTTCTTACTATGATAGAGCCCTGTCTTCTCCACTGTGATGGGCTGAAATCCCCTTGAAACCAAGACTGAAAATAAATAAATAAATAAATAAATAAATAAATAAATAAATAGAGAGAGAGAGAGAGAGAGAGAGAGAGAAAGAGAGAGAGAGAGAGAGAGAGAGAGAGAGAGAGAGAGAGAGAGAGAGAGAGAGAGAAAGAAAGAAAGAAAGAAAGAAAGAAAGAAAGAAAAAAGATTTCCTTCTTTCAGTGGCTCCCATCAGGCATTTTGTTAGGCACAAGAAAGCCAACTACTGCAGCTCTTAGGAATGTTCTCAGTGGCATTTGATGGCTGTCTCACCTGCATGGACAGAACTCAATTCCACTGAGGGCTGTTTAGGGTCTTTCCAGAAGTGCCATTATGTCAGCTTTCTGCTGATTCTTCTTTTCATTTGAGGTGCCTGTGTTGATAAATGCCCCCACAGCCCCCTTGGACAGGAGACTTTTTGAATAAAAAGTACCTTAATCATAAGGGATGCCTCTGATACCAATGAACTTCTAAGAAAATCTGAATGTTTCCCTATCTTTACTTTGTAAGAACCATGGCTTAGAAAGAGCTCGGAAAGATGACCTCAATGAGTTGATCACATAAAAGCATGGAATGTAGATATTGTTCTTGCTCTGCTGCAGAAACAGTGGCTGGTATAGAACCAACCAAGGTCAAGCCCAACTCTCCTGTGAAACACATTTGACAGTGTTTTATGTTCTGAACTCCTGGGATACTTACCTTGGAGAATCCACAAACATTCAAGCTCTCTGACCAAGCTTGTGGGCTGTTGAATGAAGGTTCTCTCCACCCCACAGAAAGACTGAGGAAGCAGACCTCACAGATTACCCAGCTCGATAGATTCCCCCATCTCTTATACACATACAGAACACACACAGGAGAGGGAGGGAGGGAGGGAGGGAGGGAGGGAGGGAGAGAGAGAGAGAGAGAGAGAGAGAGAGAGAGAGAGAGAGAGAGAGAGAGAGAACTTAAGCAACAAAACCCTTTCCTACACTAATAATATCTTATATGGAATCCCAGAACAGATAGAAGTGGGGGCATCTCACTGGCATGGTAGGGTGTAGGGAATGAGAATCATGTCAGTGAGTGTCTTCTTGTCTGTCTGATTTCTGCATGACCCCCTCCCCTCAGCATCTCCCCAGGTCTACTTGTGGACCCCTACTGTGAAAACTTCTCATCTCATTTACCTTTTGTATTTTGCAAGTGAAGGTGCCAAGGTTGGAAGATGTGGTTTAGCCTTGTATTCACAAGTATGCATGGGAATTGGCCAATGGATGCATCAAAAGCATTTATCTTTCTAACTGGAGTATAGAAGAGTTACACTACAAGAGCCAGAATGATGCTGTGGATGTTGATTTTCACACTCAGGGCAAAAGGAAAGGATTTCTCCTCTCCTCTCTCAAAGTGCCTTGTTCCTTGAGCCCCTTGTTTCTTCCTGGGTCTTGGCTGTTTACACAACCTAGCTGGGCTGGGGATAAGCCCACAGGAAGGGACTTTTCTTCTGTGCTAATGCAGGAAGGAACATGGCATTGATCTTGCTGCAATTATAAGCTCAATGTGTTTCCCTTGAATTTTTAGAAAAACCAAAGGTACTTTGCAAGTGCAATAGAGCTTCCAATTAGGCATTTAAGTTCCCCATTTCTGTTTCCCTAATGACTTGACTTGCTCTCTTGCTTTATGAAATGAAAATAGCTTTATTTGGGCGTGAGAATGCTGCTGATTGCATACTTAATATGCCTTTGCAACAAGCTGCAGTCTGTTTCTAGAATATGCGATGGATAGAATAATACATTTCTGTGCTCCTTTCTCCTACATATTTATGGTTATCTCTCCAGCTCCAGACCTGTATTGACTGAGGGCAGTGCAGTCTGGGTAGAAATGTCCAGAAGGCTGGGATGTTAGGCCTACAATAGGAAAATTATTTTTGAAGTGAGTGCACCGGTCTTAGGGTCCTGATTGTGGAGAGGGATACAGGGTCCTGGACTTGTAAATTACTGAATAGTAGTAAGTAGTGATAGTTTGGGGGGACCAGAGATGTAGAAGATAAGGAAAAGAAACAGGACACCTGTTGTACTTTAACAGTGGAGCAGTGGAACCAGGCATGGTGGTGCACCCCTTTAATCTCAGCACTGGGGAGGCAGAGGAAAATAGGACTCTGAGTTTGAGGCTAGTCTGGTCTACAGAGCAAGTTCCAGGATAGCCAGGGCTACACAGAAAACCCTGTTTCAGAAAAACAAAAGGAGCAGGGGGAAGAACCTTTTCAGACCCTGCAAAGGAACAGTGTTCTGGGTCAAGGGGGAGGTTGACTTGCCAGCAAAGCAGGTGTCCCTTTCCGACTTAGTCTTTGCACATTGCATGGAGATGGCTCCCATTTCCAGGAACCCAAACGTCATCCATCTCCCACTCTCTGCATTACCAAAGACACTGAATAGACCGTAGCTCTTAGAGTCTTTCCTATGACTGACAGCACTTCTTAAAACACTTCGGTGACTGCCATTCTTTTTGCTGCTCAAATCTTCCCCGTCATTCAAGCCACACAGAGCCTGGAATCCTCCAAAGACACCCTAGCAGCCCTCTGCATGCCTGTTCACCCCTTCAGCCTGCACGGCACCCCCACTTGCTGTTTCCTGGCTCATGCATGAACTTGTACCGTTTTCTTCCTTGGTTGGATCCAGATCGGTGTCCCTGATGGCCTATCCCTTGACTGTCAGGCCGTGGAAGCACACATGGGAACTATTGGAAGCAGCATGGCCTCTTTTGCCATCCTGGCCAGCTGCTGTGGGTGAGGGGATGCCCTCAGGTTCCCTACTGCTACTGTTGGGCAGACTGTATGCTTATTACATATAGAGAAGGCCATAGCCCACCCCCACACCTGTGGGCATCTGGGTGCTTTGCAACCTGGGGAGAAACCTACCTCTGCTCTAGTTTAGGATGCTCCTTAGCTAGCTTTCTTGTCTGAAGTGCCCTTGAATAGAGATTATAGAGGACTGTGCCCAATGCTGCAAGGCAGCTGTGACTAAAATGTAGAAAACAAACAAACAAACAACAACAACAACAACAAAACAAGTAAAGGAGGTCTCTCATGGTTCAGTTCCTTCTTATTTCTGGCAACACTCTGGGCCTTCCTTAAAGCCTATCACCCGCTCAGCAGTGTTAGCTGGCCTGCTGAGGGAAAGGCCTGCTTTACCAGTCTGAAGGAGACCCTGAGGTCATTGTGTCCATTCCCCTGCCTTCAGGCAGGATTAGTGATAAGCTGGCCCTGCCAGAGGATAATCTCTTCTACTTGTAAAAGCTTCCAGAGCAGTCCTGACTCTCTCTGGAGACCATTCATTGCAACTTTTAACAACTTTCACCATCAGGAAATTCTCCCCCATAGCTATCCTAAATCCCCTATGCTGGGGATTAAGCTCCTTTTCTTATTCTATCCTCAGTAGCCACTGCCAAGACTTAGCCTGCACTGCCTAAGAACTCTTCCGATACCTGAAGATTGTATGAAATCCTGCCTGCCTGTCTTTCCCTGATGAATAATCCCAGTTTCCTTTCCTCCCAGGCCCTGCTGCCCGCCTGCTTATCACCTTTGAGGCTGCCTGCCTTCTGAGTCCAACTGAGAGCTAATCTCCCCTATGGGAAGGGGGGCCCACATGGGGTAAGGAGTCTAGGAAGCTTCTAGTCCATTTTAGGTGAACAGAAAGTCTTTCTGGAATTCATGACTGGAACATGACTTTGCTGTCCATGAACCTGAGTGGTACTTGTGTTAGCAATGATAACTCAGCCTGTGGTAAATGGTCAGTTCTTATCCTACCAGCTGCCAAATACTTTTGACTCTCCTATGAGGGCAAAGTGTGTCATCCCCACCGGCGATATGGATGTACATCATTTCCTCTGGAGCAGTACTGGCAATTGCCACTTCTAGAAGGGAGAGACTAGGGAGAGGTGGGCCAATCTGCAGTCCCTGTGGCGCTCTGGGCAGTGTTTAGCAAAGCATGTGACCTTGAAAACTTGATTGGATGTGGCTACTCACTACGGAGGTCCTGTTGGTTTCTTTCTTCTCTTATGCTTTCTCACCTTTGGGTCTTTATGACTTCCTTTTCATAGGTACCAGTATCCTCAGTCTCTGCCTCTTTGCTTGCATAAAACTGGTGAAATTCTCTATCTCCGTCCCTCTTTCCCTGGCATACTTTGCCACACGACTACCTCCATCACTGGCTGACTCCCATTTCTTGCTTGCCATAGATCCCAATTTTAATGACCACCAAACAGCTTCTTGGAGATATTCACAGCCAAAATGTGCTCATTCATTTGGTAGGAACTAACATGGGTGAGGCAGAAGCATGGGGAGAGAGAGAGAGAGAGAGAGAGAGAGAGAGAGAGAGAGAGAGAGAGAACACAGACATTTGATCCTGTGCTCCATAACTGCAAGCAGGTATTAAAAGTCAGTTAGGTGGGGGATGAAGTGTAAAGAACATGGCTAGGGCATCAGAACAGATGTCCTGGGGCAGGTTGGCTTAGATGGGTCTTAGATGGGCACAGGTGAGTGTTGGCAAAGGTGGTAAAGGTGGGTCTCCTAAGGAAAGGAGGGAAGAGACACTTGATTGGCTTGTAGTCCCAGCTTGTGTTCTGCCCGCACACTATACTTTCCAGTTCTCTGCATCTGTACTTTCCAGGAGAAAAATCTCCGTTTTACTTTTCCTTGACAAACAACAATAAAAGATCTAAGGAGTGCCTCTGTGCTGGGACTCTTCCAACTCAGGGGCTCCCTGTAATGTTCTGCAGATACTGGTAGGGTGTGATTGGTTTAAGGTAGATGGGATTTTAATTTTTCATGTCGCTTGGTTGGAGTGGCAGGAAGCATGTGGGCTGGCCATGCTTCTGGGTCCAACTCATCTCTAACTGTTGAGCAGTCTCCTTGGCTTGACCCACTGTTCTGTACAGCAGTTTTATTTTCTATATATACTGTGTAGTTAGAAGCACTATTCTAAACTTGGGCTTTCAGAGATAACAAGGTAGGCAAAGCTGTACTTCAGAATAGTACACAACATTCTAATATGCTTTTCCAGATTCCTATTCCCAGATGTACATGCCATATATAACCCTCTTCCCCTGAGTGTGGCCACAAAGTGAGATCATGATGTGAGAGTCACTTCAGTCATTAGCTTATTTTTATGGACAACATTGACTTCAAATTTGACTGACAGAAAACTCAAAGGATTATTCTTTCTAACAATGAAAGATAATCTATGAGAGGGATTCGTGTGAGGAAGATTCTTTGCTTTTAGCCTTGAAAATGGAGGACTTGTGACAAGGAATAAGGACAACTTTTTGGAGCTTGTAGAAATCTTAGTCCTTTGAACCTTAGGATCTGAACTCTTCTTGCTGTGGTGTTTAAATATGGCTTGCACCCTCCAAAACCTCATGTTGAGACTTAATCTCTAGTGTGAAGTATTAAAATAGCATAAACAATCCAAGTATCATGTTTAGAAGTAGGGCATTTGGATTAGGACTAGACAAGGCTTTCAGGATGGAACCATCATGATTGAATGGTGGTGGCTCTTTATGAAGAAGGAGATAGACCAGGAGAATTATATACCCAAGCTTCTCATCATTTGTTATATTATGCTTCCATGGGATTCTGTCAGCAAGACCATCCCTAGATGTGGTCCTTTGATTGTGGACCAGAATTCTTGAGGTAAACTAATCCTCTTGTCTTCATCACTTACTAGCCTCTGATGTGCTGTTAGCAACAGAAAGGAGGCAATGGCTTTCTCACCACTCAGAAGCACAGAAGGAGACTCAAAGCTCTAGATGAAAATACAGTTATTATGGATCCCCGGTTTTAACTTCACCAATTCTCAGCAGAGCACTAAACAATTCTGTGCCCAGACTTCGGGTCTACAGAACTGTGAGCTAATAAGTGGGTGTTGTTCTCAGCTGCTAAGTTTGTGGCAATTTGTTTTGCAGCAATAGAAAATTAATACATGAGGGAATACTGAAAAGTAAACATGAAAAATTCAATAGTGGTGAGTGTTGTAGAGAAGATTAAAACATGGCATTATAATGGAATGTGGGCCTCCTGGCCACTTTAGAAGTAGTAGTTTCAGAAGGCCCTGCTGAAATGATGCTCCGACTGAATGACAAGAAGGAGAAGTCGGATGAATACAAGAAGGAAGGGACCAGATGGAAGGAATGTTCAGGACTAAGGTGCCTCAGTATGCTCCTTTCCCAGAGGAATGTGTGTGTAGAAAACGTGCATGACTATTTCCCTTGTACGAGTGGGGTGGCCTTGGTAAATGCTTGTAGATGGATGATAGCCAAGTTTGCTCTCAAATTGCTGTTGATAGAACTGTCTCTGGCCAGAAACTATCACATGTTGATTTGATTATCTATCCATCACTTAATTCGTTCTATAGACACTTCTGGAGCATCCCCGTGTATCCATCTTATACAAGACTGTGGACATCTTATCCTGTGGGGGATATATTTGTGTCTACCTCCTCCGTGCTGAAGCTTTGACCTGAACTGGGACAGAGTTAGGAGGCGGGGCCCCTGGGAGGCACTCAAGTAATGAGGCTGAAGATGAGATTCGTATCCACACAGGAGGAGTAAGGGAACACTTCTTACTTCCCATGCTCTCTACTGTGCAAGGGTACCAATGACAGTGTTCTGCAAGCCTGGAAGATGGACCTCATCAGACACTGCATCCATGGGCACCTTAATCATGCATTGCTTGGCTTCAAAAACATGGCAAATAAATTTCTACTGATGAAACTGTCTGGTCTGTGGGATTTTGTATCATTAGGCCCAGTTAATGGAGATACCACATCAGCAGGTTACTGATGCACTTAGATATTTCTAAAGATGAGACTTAAAAAAAAAGTCATCAAACTAAAGGAAATAACAGCAAATAAAACTAAATTATTTAAAGGATATTAACAAGAAAACTAAATGTTTGGATTCAGAGGTTCACATAAGGACCAACTCCACATTCTGAAGGCATAATTTTAATGGGCAAGCAAATGTAGGAATCAGTAACTTCTGTGCCTCTTGCTTTGCTGAATCCCATTTATTTTTTTTTTAGCATAACTAGTTTATTTATTTGAATCAGAAAGAATTTAAAGAAGAGGAGCCAAATATAGTAAAAAAAAAAAAAAAAAAAAGATGGGGAAAAGCAGTTAGTTAAAAAGTTGAGAGAACAAAGTATGTTTTGCTTGGCTATGCAGCAAAAGAAGCCTGCCAAGGATGGTCGGCAAAGGTGTAAGCCCCATGAAATGTCTCCAGTGTCCAACCTTCCCTGGAAACATGCAAGGAATTTCCTAGCCTGGTCAGGATGGGATTATGGGAAAGGTCTGCTTCAGGCCTCCCTCGGTTTTCATGGCAAGAAAACAGTGACGACTGCAGATAGCTGTGGTTCTCAATAGTGGAACCTACAGTCACTGTCCTGAGTACCGACGTTGACCGGCACCGTGAAATAAATATTACAAGGCCACAATCCATACTGGACACGAGGCTCACTTGATAACTGAGGGTTGAAGGGGAACATAGAACTGTGCAGCTGTGGTCTCGAAACGTTCGTGTGCCTAGAACTTAAAGATGGAGAACTCTCAGAAGTGCTGACCCATCAGGACTGCTGGGGGATTCGTCACCTCTTTCCGGTCTCCTTTCTTGAGACTGGACTCAAGTATGCGCATCTCCCCTTCCCCTTCTGCTGGGGAGCTTGCCTTGTTGAACATGACTACATGTTTGCTGTGAACTGTTTCTGTTATGGTCAGAGTTGACGGGTCTCCCTGTGCTGAATTCCATTTATTTCCCCCTCTCTGAGTTTGCATTTCCTGGAGGAGGACTGCAAGAGTGGGCAGACATTCAGCCAGAGGGTTTCAGGAGAGACAAGCTGTGGTGAATACTTCAGGCACTGGGGTTGACATGGGCCACATGTTAGGATGAAGGCCAGTCCATGTTTGAGGATGAGATACTAGAGACATTGGTTAAGAAGTAGGGAGGAAAACGGGGCATGAGGGACTATTGGGAGACAGAACCTACAGAGGTTCACTGGCTAAGAGGGAGGGCATAAAATGAGTAGTCTTCATTGTCAATTTGATGGCATTTAGAATCACCAATCGCTGTGAAAACAGACGTATGTGTGTGTGGGGGGATTGTGTGTGGGATTATCTGGACTAGGTTAACTGAGGTAGGAAGGTCCACCCCCTAGGTGTGGATGATACTGGACTGTGAAGATCCTTGGACTGTAAAGAAGAGAAAGTGAAATGAGCACCGGCATTCATCTCTTCCTGCTTCCGGGGTTGGGATGTGGTGTGGCTGTCTGTCTCATGTTCCTGCCACCATGATGGGCTGTGGGCTGTATCCTGCAATGGTGAGAGAAAATAAGCCCCTCCCTCCTTAAGTTGCCTTTTTTAGGGGGGGTATTTTGTCACAGCAATGAGATAAGTAATTAATATGGAGATTGAAAGTCAGGGATCATGGGCTTTTTCCAGGTCTCTGTCACCGTGGGCAATTGGTTGGCTAGAACTGTTAGTTCACTATGAAACATTAAGGGTAAAGAACCAAGAGGGGACAATTTCAGGAAAGTTGTTGAAAGCTCCTATTAGATGCATAGGGCCAAGAGCTGAGCCGCAGTTCAGGCGTGAGGGCTACTGGCCCATGGACGTGGACACTAGAACATTGGAAGTCAGGAAAATGAGCTAACAAAGAGAGGAGGGGAGGACCTAAGGTTGAAGAACCAATTTTAAAGATAGAAAAGAAAAAAAAAGCTGACAGAAATTACATTGCATGTATCAAAAGATGGTGTGATTAATTAAAAAAAAAAACTGACTTTCCCTAGGAGACAGTGGAGGGGATTCTGTAGCACATGTGATGTTATTCAGATGTGTCCAGGGGACCTCAGGGATCTGGTTACTGCAGGGAGCTAAAGGAGGTGCCCCTTAGACACTATTTGGGCTTGAAGTAGAGAGGATGCAGGGTGACTCAATGATTTTTTTCTTTTTTCCTCTTTTCTTTCTTTTCTTTTCCTTCTTTCTTTCTTTTCCTTCTTTCTTTCCTTCTTCCTTCCTTCCTTCCTTCCTTCCTTCCTTCCTTCCTTCCTTCCTTCCTTCCTTCCTTCCTTCCTTCCTTCCTTTCTTTCTTTCTTTCTTTCTTTCTTTCTCTCTCTCTCCTTCCTTCCTTCCTTCCTTCCTTCCTTCCTTCCTTCCTTCCTTCCTTCTTTCCTTCCTTCCTTTCCTTTCCTTTCTTTTCTTTTTCAAAGAAACTAAATTCTAGCACAACAAAATGCTACCAGGAAGGATCCTGCACTACTGGAGAGGTAGAGGGTATGGGAGAGAAGAGGAAGCTGTGAGGCTGGGAAAATGAGGAAGAAAGTCTCCCCTTTCGTATTTTTTGGGTAGAGATGTAGGCATCAAGCCTGTGTGTTGTCAGTTGTATCTATATGTTTTGTATATGTATTGTATGTTGCATATATGTTGCATGTGGGGTTCATGTATACTTGAATGTGGTGTCTGTATGTGTACGTGTGTGCATGTGTGTGATATGAAAGTCTCAAGGAATTGCATTTGTGGCCTTCTGCATTTTTTGTGACCTGGGAGATGAGGTTATCTCTTGGGAAGGCTGAGGACAGTAAGAGAAAAAAGAGGTGGATGGGTGGAGGGCCTCCTGGAGGAGGAAGTGGGTGGCTAGGAGTCCTGCACATGGGTTAATTCTTTATCACCCTCAGCAACCATCATGGGCCTGCTTCTAGAAAGTCTTCCAAATCTAGAACTGAGCTGGCTAAGAAGTCTGGATCTGCCATCTCCCGAAACTTTCTAAGCCTGCAGGGCAGAGGCAAGGGCTGCAATGGAGAGCAGCCTGTTGTACCACTTTTCCTGAAGTGCAAGGTGGGTACCACCTAGGGAGCCAGTAAGGCGAGCATCTGTGAACCTTCCTGTCCTCATCTCACTGCTGCTTGCCACCTGTCTCCTCCTCTTCCCCAAATCTGCCCATAAATAATTAATGACTGCAACCGCATGTTCTGTTCCTATAATTGAAGACACCTTTTGGCAGCTTTGAATCACTTGTGTCTCTTTTTTTTGGCTTCACTCGTAGAGCTGCTCACCTTGTGTCTAAGCTGGGGCTCCAGAGAATCTCCTTTTGAGGGCCTTGGTGTTACGGACAGGCCAGCCATCCTGACGACCATGCATGCGCATCTTAACTGTTAAACCTGAGCAGTCTGCAGCTGGAGAAGTGTTAGATGCTAATGTAGGAGAAAGTTTAAAAGCACAGCAAGGGTCAGATCCAACTCAAGGCATTACACTGAATTCTGGGTAAGCATGTGCTCTGAGCCCAGCATTCCCCAAGAGCTGAAGCAGAGCCTGGGAAAGAGATGCTTGAAAATGTGAAACATTAGAGAACACCTTGGGGGTGGAAGTGGGGTTGAGAAAAGAAGACTATGAAAGGATGGATTCAGCTCCTACCATCATCTGCTTCCTCGATGTCTGAGAAGAAGCGCCATAATTCTTCCTCAGGTCTTACTGGAATCAATGTCAGTTCAGTTGAGAGACCTACCGATGGTTTTCTTATGTGTACTAATCTTTTTCATCTGTTAAATTCATTCATTCATTCAGCAACACATACTAAGTCTGACTCTTCTTTCACTCCCCCTCCCCCAAATCTGGCTCATCCAGGACACATTTTTCTGTAAATTCTGAACTAGTCACCAAGAGCCAAAGGATTTTTATACTTTCAGCACCGCCAAGAGACCTCTCTTTTGTTTTTGAGTATTTGCTGGCTCTAGCTTACCAGTGTATTCTTGGCATCGGTGCCCTGTTTAAATAAGTTTACAAGCCTCAGTGGGATGGAAAATGAAGAGAGCAAGAAAGCACTGGCTGCCTCAGGAAGATGCACAAAGAAGGGAAGGGCAAGAATGGGAGGCTCTGTGGCTGGCGGCGTCCCGAGCCTTACAGCTGCCAAGCACAGGCCACATTTGAGATAGGAAGCGATGAGGGATACACAAGTTTTGTGGATGGGTCTCATCTATCTGGCCGAAACGATGTCGAGCTGAGTGAGCTTGTGGGTTGGTCCGTTATGTTAGCTACTTTTCTCATCACTTTGACTCCACTCGAAAAAAAAGCAACTTAGAGATTTATTTTGGCTTACAGTTTGAAAAGATACAGTCCATCAAGGTGGGGAAGGCATGGGGGCGTGAACACAAGGTAGCAGCTGATCATTCTGCCCATATTCAGGAAGTGGAGAAAGACGCATGCATGCTGGAGTTCTTTAACCTTTCTCACTCCACTCCCTTTATTTAGCTTGAGCCCTCACCTATGGGATGGGGTTGCCCACATTATGGTGGGTCTTCTCTTCTCATTTTAACTTCTCTGCAAGTACCACCACAGACGCACTCATACATTCATTTTCTAGGGGAGTCTAATTTCAGTCAGGTTGACAATAAAGATGAACGATCATATATGGGTGTCTGTCATGAAGGGACCATGAATTCAATGTGAAGAATCTCTTTTCAGGGCTTGAATATCATTTGTGCTATTGGGCAAGACTTCTGAGCTCACTGCTGCTCTTGTTATGATGCCAAAGAGAGGCTAGTCTACCAGTCTCCACCCTGTAACCCCCATGTGTAAAATGAAGGCATCATCAGCTCACTTGACCTCCAAACTCCTTTCCAGGCCTATGAGTCTCTATCTCAGTAATTCTTGGTGCAATTGACTTAGGACAATTAATATAGGCCCAAGGGGGACATATTTGCTGGTATGTCAGGGGACTTGGCTATTCAAAATTTATTAATAATTTAGATGGCAGGTGATGGCATTCTCCTGTAGTTTGGAGGCAATTGAGACTGGTAGAGAAAGACTTTGTGTCAGAATTAAGAATTGAAAAACTTGAAAATGGACCTGAACTCGATAGATAAAGCGCTGGTGCTTTATAATTGTATAAATACAGATTAGGGAATCCTGACCCATAAGCGGTTTAAGTGAGGTGCCTTAGGAGTATTAGTTCAGGATACACTGCATTTCATTCATTTATAAGTTCAATAAATATCTATAGAACCTCTGGTCCTACTGCAGAGGTGAAGGATGCGGCGGTGACTAATACGATGTCATTGAGAGGTGGCTTACATTCTAATGCTGTAATGTGGTAACAACATTTGCAGCCCACGGCATGCCAAACAAAAGAGTAGGTTCTATGATGCAAGCCAGAAGCAAATGGTAAAGGGGAGAGGCGAAGCAAGGCAATGAGCAATGAAATGATGGGTCACTGTTTTTATTTATTTATCACACAACGGTGTGACATGGCTGCTAAAAAGCAGCGACATCCTGCAATCTATGAAAAATGTGGCCAACCAATCAGAGTGCCTTATTCAAAGATTTCTGCCTATGTACATACCCTGACCTCATCCAACGGCAGGGTCACCCGTGAAGGTCACTCTATGCCTTTCCAGCTTCCCTGGCCTTGGCCTCATTTCAGCAGTCTTACAACTTGTGCTTTTGTGAGTCATTGACCGTGGACGGAGCCCCTATCGTAGACCGCTTTCAACATTGCTGCACACCATCTGTGCTAGCATGGGAGATGCTGAGACGGGCTGGATTTCTTCTGGCTGGTGTGGGGCCCACCCACAGTGATCACCTCGTCACCTTGAAGTGTCCAACTTGACCTATCCCAATTCTCTCCTTGTTTCAAAGTCCTCCTCTGGCATTGGCTGCCAGAGAGGACTCAAAGGGAACATATTTTTTTTTCCTGTTTTATTAATGCTCTTACTCCTAAGTTTTGCACAGTGTGTGGGATAAATGCTAATTTTTCTAGGTGGGGGAAAAAGTTTTCTCCCAAACTTCTTGCAATTTTATTAATAATGTAGCAAATGAGACAACATATTCTGAGGGCTTAGAGAATCCCAGGGAGGCAGCCTGGGCCTCTGAGCACCAGTGCTGTTCCTCCTGCTGTCTCTCTCTCAGGCAGGGAGCTGCAGCTCCGAAGAGCAGAGGGCAGGGGAATTATGCATGAGCAGAGAGAGGAGCCGCTGACCTTCTGTGTTTAAAGGTTAAAACGATTTCTTGGGAAATGGAGCAAACTCACTAATCAGAGGCTGTTCTGAATTTTTCTGCAAAAATTAGACCTAGTAGCTCTCTTCTATACTCGGTTTGAGTGGCTGGATGTCTATATATTCAACAACCAAGTTACATTATGTTCAATCTATTGAATACCTACTATGTTCCAGCCCTAGCATAAGTTACACCAAAAAAAAAAAAAAAAAAAAAAAAAAAAGACGTGCATCCAGGATGGTTACTAATAATTCCAGTAATCAGAGTGCTCAATTAGCCAGCTTTCTTCTTCACATGACTTAAAAGGAACACAGTAGTTATTCCAGGGATTTACCAAAAAGGAAACATGATCATGGCACACCATCATTTTCACAGCCATGGTTTGCCAGTGGTGAAGCAATGCTCAGGATAAAGGTGATGGACATGATGAGGTGAGTTCTTGACCATTAGGCTGAATTGATGGGAGTCAGGGCTTAGGACACATCTCTCATTTACACATCCAGTGAGCACGCCCTGAGTACATTCTCTGTGCTTAGCACTGTAGTCAGCACTGACTGATGGATACTAGAAGGTGACTCTCCTCTTAATACATCAACATGGTAGAGACAGAAACTGTTTCTATTTTGTTATCTGCTATATTTCTAGGATACAGAGAAGTGTGGCATGTATACAAATATCATTTTATTTGATTAATGAATGAAGGAATGGATTTGTTGTTGAAATGGTAGAAGTGGGGGTGGAGAGGGAAGTGTGAACATACACACACATCTTAAAGTATGAGTGGGGTGACTAGCTGTTAGAGTACAATGAGCATGGAAGATGGAAAAAGATAGAAAAACTGATTTTCCCCATTAGGTGGGAATGGGATATGAGAAGGGAATTCATGGGTATACTATACTTTTACTTTTAGAAAACTTAAATGAACTCTTAGATTAGGGAGAAAAATGAATTTGTTAAAGATCAAGGAACTTAGTATTTCTAGGGGTGGAGGAATTCTAGACTTAATGTTAAAGACTCATTAGCTATGCTTATAATTACAGAGCTATGTAGTATGGAGGAGGCATCATTGTCCCTTTGATGAGCATAGTAGTGATGATGTTCACTATTTATTGGATAGTGAGGGGCAATGGTGCTGTCAGAGACCCTGACATCTCTGCTTCATTCACACAGAACGAGCCTTATGTTGTGTATGTTTTTTCATGCTCCTAGTCTCAGATTTAGAATCTGACTTGAGAGCGCTCAGTTGCCTTAGGAAACTTGTACTCTAGCTGCAAGGGAGGCTTGGAAAATGAAATACTGGTTTGTATTTTGAGAATTCAGAGTTGAGACATTTATTAAATATCAGAGCATGTCCAAAAGGTATGACATGGTCAAAAAGAAAAACAAATGATTGCGGCTATACGATATTGAGGTCAGCGGGGTTCCACACCAGACCCTGTACCCCAAAACAAGTGTGTATGGGGGAGCAGGAAAGAGGGAGGAGATGGCCATACAGGAGACAGGACAACCGGGAGGGAGTGTTTTTGCAGAAGAGGAAACAGTGAAGACAGAGGAGGGTGCAGCCATCAGCGGGAAAGACTTGTCTTTTCCTCAGATGAGAGGAGCTGGATTTGGCCGGTTCGCACCTTGGAGACTTGAGCTGCTTAAGTCCTAGACCCGTCTTCCTAGCTCCTCTGTATGGCTTATTTCCTCCTCCTGCTTCATCTGCTTCAAGGGTTAGCTGACTTTCCTTCAGGGACCAGATGGTAACTATTTTTGGCTTTTGGCATCTGGGGTCTCTGTCTCCAATACTCTACTGCTATGGTATAAAATCAGCCATAGTCGATATGTAAATGCAAGGATGAAGATGTGTTCCTATAACCTTTTATTTATTAAAAACTAGCCAGACCACAGTTACTGACCCCTGATCCAGCTGGTTCCAACCCATCCTGACCTATGGGACAGGCCATTGTTGCACTTTGTACTTCTCCTACAGAGCACTCATCTCTTCTCTAATTAATTGTTTGCCTAATTGTGTTATGCCTGGACTCCCATGTGAGTGTTAAGGCAGGGGCCATGCTTTCTGGCTTTGTGGATTTCCCTGGCCAGCTCAGGTGGGACACCAAGCATGTATCACTGAATGCCTTTCACTTATTAACGAATTCAACCTTCCCAGCATTTCCAGTAGTTGGACAGTGCTATCGTGTCTATCTTAAAGATAAGGAAGTTGAGGCTGAAACGAAATAAATTATTAGAAATCATACCACTGGAAAATGGAGGGGTTATGGGGTGCAGGTCTTTAAGTTTATAAGAGAAGCACTTTGCCAATTGAGTCACGTCCTGGATGGCGTCCCTGAGGGACTCTTGACATTTTCTGCCTCTTGAAAAAGCTGCTAGTGAAAAAAAGTGAACCACAAAGATTAGAAGCCGTGTTTGTCTTTTGGTATGTGGTTGGGCATGGCAAGGTAGAATGCTCAGGGAACATCACATGGGAACACGGGAATTGTCTGTATAGGGAGAGGGTAGAGCTTTGCCCTGTGCTACAGGTGATTGTGAACGTATTATTTTTCAACCTGTAAGTTTTCCTGTGAATGGATGGAGCAGCAGAGGCAGAAGACTATCTGGCTAATGTCTGAGTTGATGCCACTTGGGGTTTTTCAAAAAGTTATCTGAGATCAGAACAGCATCCAGGGCCCAGTTAACACAGTCCCAGCACTAGGTTTGAACCTGAGCACTTT
The DNA here is from genome assembly GCF_004664715.2 of Peromyscus leucopus. NCBI lineage: Eukaryota > Metazoa > Chordata > Mammalia > Rodentia > Cricetidae > Peromyscus > Peromyscus leucopus. Next base: position 38,574,665 of record NC_051081.1, read on the forward strand.
TAAATCTTGTTACATGGCTGCTGTGGGATGTTCTGTATGTCCTGTGGGAGCCCGTTCTCGGGTTCCTCGTGGCTTTACCCAGCAGGTCCGCATAGAGGATGATTAGGACCACGGGCCTGAGTGCAGGTGTCTGAGATGGTCTGCACTTGGCTGTGCTGTGGGATGGTCTGTATGTCAAGTTGCTCTGATTGGCCAATAAATAAAACACTGATTGGCCCGTGGCTAGGCAGAAAGTATAGGCGGGACTAACAGAGAGGAGAAATAAAAGAACAGGAAGGCAGAAGGAGTCACTACCAGCCGCTGCCAGGATAAGCAGAATGTGAAGATGCTGGTAAGCCACGAGTCATGTGGCAAGGTATAGATTTATGGAAATGGATTAATTTAAGCTATAAGAACAGTTAGCAAGAAGCCTGCCACGGCCATACAGTTTGTAAGCAATATAAATCTCTGTGTTTACTTGGTTGGGTCTGAGCGGCTGTGGGACTGGAGGGTGACAAAGATTTGTCCTGACTGTGGGCAAGGCAAGAAAACTCTAGCTACACATGGCCACATTTCTTCATTTGGCCTTCATTGTGCTAAGCATAAAATAAGAATGAGGAGACTTTTGTGTGGTGTTTTGGTGGCAATAAATAGAAAATTCATATACAATGTTGGCCTGTAATAAAAGCCCCACTAATTGGCTCTGGGCTCTTCTGAAAGCCTCTGCCTGAAGAGCTCCATGAGAACAATATCTGGTCCTAGATTGTGAAGCCATGCCTTCAGCATATTCTCTCTCATGCTTCATCCTGTAACCCTCTTCTCTTTTGCCTGTCCTGGCTAACATTTCCAGCTCCAAGCACACAGCACTTAGCACTGCCTACTACCTGTGTGCTATAGGCTCATCTTAGTGAAGTGATTCTCAGCCTTCCTCATGCTGTGACCCTTGTAAAACAGTTCCTCATGTTGTGGTGATCCCCAACCATGAAATTATTTCATTGCTACTCCATGACTATAAATTTGCTACTGTTATGAATTGTAATGTAAATATCTGATGTGCAAGATATCTGATATCTGACCCCTACTGTGACTCACAGGTTGAGAACCGCTGTCTTACTGTCACCTGAATTGTGAATATAGCTGTCTGTTGGGAGAGAAGAATGCATACCTAGTCTCTACTTTACGTGGCCATGAATTCCTTTCCATGTATGTACGTGAATCTGTGTTCACATACAAATGCATGTCTTTGCATCTATGTCTATGTTACTCACACGACAGCCTTTAGTTCCTGATGAGGTAGTTTTTCTCATATGTAAAACGTGATTTATATTGTATTAGTCTTCTTTGTGGTACAGGGATCATGGTGTATCACAAACTCTTACACCAGACAGGTCATAAAGAATTGAAAGGACAGGTGGTATCTGATAGAATGAATTAACTTTTGTGTGTGTGTGTGTGTGTGTGTGTGTGTGTGTGTGTGTGTGTGTGAAAGCTAGAGGGACTGACATATGAGTGAAGTTCATTTATACTTTGCTCTTTCATGAACCATGAAATCCTCTTTCTCTGACTCAGAAGGCTTATGTCTTTGGCCAGCGTCTATGAAATAGTGGCAGGTTACTTCATCAGTGTGTGAGCAGGCTTACATCTTTGCTTTGCTTAGTCCTTAACGAGGAGAAGGGCCAGAATGTCACACGATGAAGAATGGGAAGAAAGGAAGTTTAGGTGAGAAAAGTTACAAAGATGTTGAAAACTGTTTTTAAAAAAATCTGAGAAGATTCCATGAAGCAGACTCAACACTTCCACGCACTACAGAAGCAAAAGTAGCCCGGGGCCCAGTGCATAGGGATTTCATGGCGAGTGATATAGTTCACCTCTAGGGAACACTGCCTAAGATGTGGAGCTGTACAGCAGAATTTCAAGATGTTTTTGAGCATTCATCAGTCCTTGCTGGAGAACATCTTAGAAGGGAATCCTTGACTGTTTCTGAAAGTGGAATAAACAGCCCCTGAGACTCACGGTGTTAGTATGCTTCAAAGTTGATGCTATTCCTAGTGTTTAGAATTCATCAGCCGAGAGGCATTATTTCAGACCTTGGTCTCAGGTGAAAATGCTCTAGGAAGGAGATACCTTGGCATAAGTTCCGTGACCTTGCATCAACAGCCTGGCTTAGACTGAGAAAAAACAAAGAAGATCAAGGAGAGCGGTGCAGAAAACAATGGAGATCTTCCTGTGAGTAAGGTTCCAGACCCCAGCCACTTACTTCTAAAGCCTTCACCCAGATTAGTTTGACTTTGTATTTTATAATCATTAGCCAAAAGTAATTGCTGGCACAGTACATGGCATTTCCAGAAGGAAATGATGAATTGTAAGTCTTAACCAATGGCCTATATTTGTATGTATTTTAATTTTTTTCCATTTTTTTACACACCATGATTGAGAGCTTGCATTGCACTAAAACACAAAAGCTAACAAAGCATAATTCATTCCTTAGAGAATCTATAATTTCTTAAGAAAGACAGGATCAATATACATGCAGGAAAATATCTCAAATACAAAGGTGTTAGGAGGTTGTGATGAGACTCAAATCCATGGAACCTGCACATTAACAGGAATTGTTCTTCCCCCGGACTCTCAAAACAGCTTTTGGCTATTAACCGATATCTCTGCGACAAGAAAGGAAGAAAGCAAGGTTCATGAGCTGGAGGAAGATAAGGGGTTCTGTGTGGAGAGACTGAAGGGAACATGTTAATATGAAAAGGAAATAGACAAATGAGAGTTTAAATAAATATGCCTCTAAGCTACAGTCAGAAATCTCTTGATGTCCTTTGAGAGGTATGAGTAGCGAATATAGCTCCTTTTTGGTCACCTTGAGTGGTTGAAACTTTGCTGCTTGAAATCAGTTCCACTCAGATGGAAGGTTCCAGTTACGGAAGATGTAAACCATACTGAGAAAAGACATTAGAGTGAGGAACTGAAATCTGATATTCAAGGTTGGGTGGTAGATGCCAGATAGAAGGATGAAGTGAGGGGGGACCATAGAGGGGAGTATGTTCTAAACAGTAGGACCAAAGGTCTAGCATACAATTCTAGGGGTCCTGACATGACCCTCTTCTTCTCTGTGGGCTGTCTAACATCTGCTAAAGCTTTCCCCTGAGCCTCCTACAGGATGTTGACTCCAGAGAATCAGGCTCAGCCGTGGATGTGCAGGGCTGGGGGTGCCTTCACTGCATTTTGGAAATTGCCATCTCTTGTTCTGTGCTCCACTGGTCTCTTCAGTTCTCTCTGATGGAGTCCCTGCTGGAAGAATCATGAGGATCCTGATACTCTGTTTCCATTCCTATCAAGTTTCAAGGCTCCTATCTAGGACTACTTCCTAAGTGACAAAGACAGAATTGCAGAGTCACGGAAACAGATAAAATATTTATCATGAACCTGGGAAGTTAGTTTAATCACAGATAGCTCTTTCCCCTTGTGTATTAATTAATCCTGATAAATACCCCCCCCCCCGTTAGATAAAAATTGCTCAGAAAAGGCATATATGTAGAAAAAAAGCAGCCGGTGTATTTCAGATCAACTTAGATGAACAAGCTCTGAATATTTTATGAGTATAGCAGATCCATCATCAGAGAATACAATTATGATGCTTTCATGACACACATCCATCTTTAGGTCCTCAAACAATGCCCCACACTCACTCTGTTGGGTCACTGAAACCTGTTTTTGTAGAAATGGAGCAGGATGAGACAAGTTTGAGTCCATCAGAAGGAAATACTAAATGCGGCAGCACCGAGTAGGTTGTTTTCAAACTGTGTGGTTATTTTATGCCTAAGGAGAGACCCTGGGAAGAAGCACCTGGAATCATGGCCTGTTTTCATAGTTGTGGTTATTAGGATGCATCTTTTTTTGTATGAAACAATGATTTTTCCTTGAAGATGATGAATACTAACACTAATATCAATCCAGTCCATCTGCCACTGTGATAACCTGCCAAGAACTCTTTAAAAACATTGTATGTTTTTTTCCTCATTTCAGTCATCAAAGCTCTTAAAATTTCCAGAGAATTTATATATATATATATATATATATATATATATATATATATATATATTCCAGAGAATATATATATATATAAATGGAGAGGTGATGATATTTTACTTTGGTAGTTTAATTCATGTTCACAATGAAACATAATTTTTCTGGCATCCACATGTAAGACAAAGAGCAATCAGATTCGGAAGGTGAATGGGAACAGCAAGGAGAAGATGGTGGGTAGACAGACAATGGGTAATGCTGCCCCTTCAGGTTTCTGCAAGAATGCTGATCAATATGAGGAGCACGGGGAGGGAAGGTGTATGTGGGGAGACCACAAAAGTAGCACAACCAGAGGACTGTAGGGTGTGTGAAGGCAATGGCAAGAGCTGCCGAGGAAGCCAGGGCAGCCAGCATGCAGAAAGTTTCCGATGCCAGACTTCTCAAGAAAACTTCCTGGGCAGATTGTTAAAAAACACCATTGCCAAGTCTTACTTCAGACGGATGTATTTTTAATAATTTATGCCTCAGAGTGGACTAATTCAATTAAACTGCTTTCCTTCTTGATTCTAGTTTAGACCACTGAATAAATGGGAAGTTTGTTTGGGGGACTTAATTAATCTTGTAGCATGGATTAATTAATTAATTAAGCAATCATTTGCATGCTGTTTTCTACGTGTTATGTTCAAATGAAGATAAGGAAATCCCAGTGCCATGCTTTGAGGAGCACGCTGACCAGTGTGGACTAGATAAAGGAATGTACGAATGTTGCACCATGGTGCTGTAGCATTCAAAAGCCCCGCAGTCCCAGATGATCTCATTTCCTTCTAGTTCATTGTCTTCTACGGTCAAACCTTTGGTGCTCCCAATGGTCCTCTGTTCTTACATGTTGTGGGTTCATGTTCTGGCCTGGCTAAGGTAGAGCAAGAAGGAAGAGGGTCTTGCCCTGTTTGCATCTCATAGGCAGACTCAAGAAGCAGTATTCTGAGAAGTGACAAGGTTAGCCCAAGGGACTTGACAGCATATGACATGCAAGATTGTCCCCCAAGAGGAGAAAGAAAGGAGTGATGGAGGTGACCCATCGGTAGAGGGAAATTAGATGCAGTAGAAGGGTTAGGTTGTGTCATGGTATCAATTCGTAGGTCAACAGCATCTAGAATCACCCAGGTAACATTCCTCTGGGCATGTGTGTGAGGGAGGTCCTAGACTGGGCTAACTAAGGTAGAAAAGACCCATTCTAAACGGTGGCTCCATCCTATGGGCTGTGGTCCTAGACTGTATGAAAAGGAGAAAGGGAGCTGAGCACTAGTTCATTCTCTCTCTCTCTCTCTCTCTCTCTCTCTCTCTCTCTCTCTCTCTCTCTCTCTCTCTCTCTCTGCCTCCCTCCCTCCCTCCCTCCCTCCCTCCCTCCCTCCCTCCCTCCCTCCCTCCCTCTTGACTGGAGACACAATGTAACTATCTGTTTCAAGCACCTGCTGCTAGGCCTTCCCTACGAAGACCAACTGTCCTCTCAGGAGGTGAACGGAAATAAACCTTCTTTCCTTATGTTGCCATTTTAAGGATTTTGTCATAGCAACTAGCCAAGAAACAAATACAGGTTTGTTTTGTTGTTGTTGTTTGTTTTTTAAGAAAGAATTTCTCAGTATAGCCCTGGCTGTCCTGGAACTTGCTCTATAGACCAAGTTGGCCTTGAACTCAGAGATCTGTCTTCCTCTGCCTCCTGAGTGCTGGAATTACAGGTGTGCACTACCACCGCCTGGCTACAGATTGCTTTTTAATAGTTTCTCTTAACAGCTATCATGGTCTTATCAGGTAAAATTTAGAGACTGAAGTAGACTAGATACCATGTGCTACATTCTTTCTTTGTGAAAATGTATTCCACATTAAGAAACAATCCATGGAAACCAAAGATTTCCAGATTCAAATAAAAATGGAGGCTATATTGATTTTTTTCCTTCAGCAGAAGATATCAACACATGAGCTGGCTTTTCTACCTATAGAGAAAGAAAGGATACTTATTTCAATCACTGTGGACTATATTTATGTAATGCAAATCTACATTTCTGACTTAATAATGCAGTATAGAGGAGCTGTGGAACAGATGACTAGGACTTCATATTTTGGTGGCGCACACACACACACACACACACACACACACACACACACACCCTATTATTTACTACCTTTATCACATAATGAGTTTACCTCCCTTAGGAGTCCATGAATTCCACTGGAAGAAGTATATTCTGTACATCTTGGCCTTGCTATGAAACAGCCTACCGGCTAAAACATTAGTAGTGATACACAAAGCATCAGGCTGGAATGACCAAGGAACACACATTCAGGGGTGTTCAAAACTTGGTCCTGGGAGAGGTGCCACGGATGTGGGTGTTTGCCTGACAAGGGATGGTGACCAGTGGAAGAGGTGGGAGATAGCATATGAGAATAAAAACTGCATGTAGTATGTTAAAAATAGAAGTTCTTTGTCAAGGTGTGAGGCGAGCCTCTTAAAGTAAACTGAAAATGAAGCGGTAAGGTATTGGCTCTCCTGCCTTTGGAATGCTCGTCTCTGGAGAGAAAATGGGGCAGCCAGCGATTCCTTTGTTTGATGGATACATAGTGGTGATGTTGGAAACCAGTTGTCATGTGTTTATGATCCACTTTGGGGTCGCATTTACTTTTGGCAGAAGTTCACCTGTTTCAACGCCTTTGCTAAGTGTCCTTGCTGACAAAGGTTGGGCTGAGTAGCTGAATCTAAGCTTGGGACTCCAGAGCAAAGGAGTAGGGGATCATTGCTGCTGTAGAAAAAAAATGAAAAACCTAAGCTTAATTTGAGTTAAGCATATTACTCCCTCAAAAAGTGGCACGATTAATGACGGTAGGCGTGTTTTTATACCCAGTGCACATCACAGGCCTTACTGTGTACGGTTTGTACACATGTGTGTACACAAACACCATGGTGTATAAACACTCATATAGCCATGCACATTGTCTCTCTAGAGCAGTGGTTCTCAACCTTCCTAATACTGTGACCCTTTAAGACCGTTCCTAATGTTATAGTGACCCCCAACCATAAAATTATCTTATTGGTACTTCATAACTATAATTTTGCTACTGTTATGAATTGTAATGTAAATATCTGATATGCAGGATATCTGATATGCAGTCTATCTGATATGTGACCTCCAAAGGGGTCACACACAATGCGCAGGTTGAAAAACCACTGCCCTAGAGTGAATATCATTTCATTTGTTTATATTTGGGGCAAGAAACCTACAGTGCACTGGCCTTCAATAATATGTTTTCCTTTCCTAGTAAAGATATTCTAACTATTTCGTTTAGTTATGTTTACTTGAATGTTGTATTTGAACCATGTCTGGATGTTTATAAGGCAAAAGGTCATGGAAAGCATATGTAGTCTAACTAAAAATCATAATATCTGAGCCTCAGAAAGATAAGAAGCATCTCTTACTCCAAGAAACACACCTGGGTGGGGAAGAATCCTCTTTCCACCTTTGAGCAGATAAGAATACGTTTCAATGTCTGAGCTCATGAAGCAAAAATCTTGTATCCACAGTTTCCACATAAAGAGGAATGAAATGAGATCTCTATTGCTCATCCTGCATAAAAACCAATTCAAAATGGATCAGAGTCCTTAATGTAAGACATGAAACTTCTGCTAGGGGAAAACACACATAAAATACTGAAACCTAGGCATAAGCAAGGGGTTTTCTGAAAGAAAAAATAAAGACTCCAATAGCACAGGTAATAATCCCAAGAATTGACCAATGTGATGATGTGAAATGAGAACGCTTCTGACACTGTCACCAGAGTGAAGAGACAACCAAGGGGATGAGAAAACTCCATCTGTCTGCTGCACATCAGAGAGGGGATTGAGATCTAGGATAGATGAAAAAATATAAGAAGTAAACACTGGAAAAAACCATAAATCACCCAATTAATAAATATGACAACAAACTGAATAGATAGTTCTCAAAAGGAGAAATATGTGTGGCCAGTACATATAAGAACAATTATTCAACATCTATAGCTATCAGCGAAATAAATGCAAATTAAAATCACTTTGAGATCTCATCATATACCAGTCAGAGTAGCTATCATAAAGGAAACAATTGACAAGTGAGGATGTGGGGAAAGGGGGGCCTTTATTTACCACAGATGGGAATGTAAAGTTGTGCAGCTACTGTGGAAATAGCACACTATTCCAAACAAACAAACAAACAAACAAACCTGAAAATAAAAACCACCAAATGAGTAGGCTGTATTACTTTTGGGCATTTGCCCAAAGGACTCTATGTAACATATCACAAGTACCTGCTTGCACATCCAAGTTCATTGCTTAGTTATTCCCAATAGCCAGGAGCTGAAGGGAGCCTCTCTGCTAATGAACATAATAATGGATAAAGAAAATGGAATTTTATGCAGCCATAATGAACAATGAAGTCATGACACTTGTAGGAAAAAAAAAAACCTGGAACTGGAGGTCATGATGTTAAGCTAAATAAACCAGGCTCAGGGCTACCTTGTGTTTAATCTTAAATGAAATATCTAGATTTAATATATATTTATTTATTTACCACAGATAGGAATGTAAAGTTGTGTGACCCTTAAAGTATTGCCTCTGTTTTGAGTTTTTGTTAAATCAACATTCTGCTTTATCTCCATTTGGTTTAAGTGATATGGGAGTTTCAATCATATTAAATTAAAATCTCCTGGGGTAAGAGGAAAGGGGTAGCATGAAGAAAATGTAACTATTAAGAACAATACAAAAAGCATTCTTGGTTAATAGCAGTACTTACAGAATAACCTTTCTGATTAAAAAAAAATTATCTCACCCCCAAAATATTTCAGATGGTTCATAGATTCTAAGAGAAGATTGTTTTGTAAAGAGATCAGTTAATGATAGGATTCTAGAGGAAGAAAAACTAAAATATAAAGAAAAACATATCTGAGGTTTCCGTAATATAGAAAAATATGGAAGAGATTAAACTCAAAGTTTGAGAGGTCAAACAGTCAACATAATTAGCATACAAAGCAATGAGTGATAAAATATCTTATGTTTTATCGGTTTGGTATAATGCCCAGCATACCAAATAGGTTAGTAAATTTTAAGTGGAATCAACAATATTCCCTTGCTGCTGAAACAAAGTTAGTGTTATCACTTTGGAAACTCTATTAACTCTTTAAGTACAGGAATTCTGTTGAGTTGAGACAGGAAAGGGTTCACTGGACATCAGTGTTACAGTGGAAATAATCTCTCTTCCCATAGTGAAAAGATTTCTTGCTTCTCATTGGGATAATCGATTCTAATGTTATTAAGCAGTGGCCCAATAAATCTGCCCTCGTATTTTTCTGATACAAATACAATATACCTACCACTGTTCAATATCTTTCATATGTGAAGTAATAAAACTAATTCAATAAGAAATCTTGTACTTTACATGTAAATTGGATCGCTATGGGCCATTAGGCTCCTTACATAAACAATATATTTTGTTTTAAAGAAAGAAAATACTGTGTCCAGTTTAACATTCTGAAAGTTTATAATGCACAAAATCACATTTACAGAGCAGATGATTGTCAAGGGTGTGGCTAACACAGACAGAAAATAAAAATCTTGACCTTCCAGTAAAATAACCTTTAATTCCATGGGCAGTTTCCAAGATGACTGCCAACAGGTGAATGCTCACTGATGTCAGATATAATTAAAAACTGTAACTATAGAATTATTCTCTAAACTATACACAGGAGACAATGTCCAGTGACTGATGCAAAGAAGCTCAATCAGGGCAGCAAAATATTTGGCTCTCTAAGAAGACGACTACGGCTCCCCAGAATGGTGATGGCATATGAGGTCAAATCTGGCCATGTAGTATGATGTCACAGGGCCCATTTTTTTTCATATTAGCTGATTGCTTTCATTGTAGTCAGTCAGTACTGTGTTTGGGCTTATTTATTTCCATTATACACAAAAATCTGCAAACCAGAATTGAGTAGACAAACCTTACCCAAGTGTACTGAAACATTTGCATCTTGGCCTCCTTTGTAACACGGATCCTTGCGCTCTGCCACAGCTGTCAGAGTAATGGCTCCCCGCCTTTTTTGTCTGGGTTGGCTTTATTCCCAGATTCCAAATGAAAGAGACAGCATTTTACTTGACCACCCCATTCCAACCGTTAAATACTGTGCCTTCAGGCTCCGATGCTCTAATGGTCGATTAAAGTTGATAACAGTCTGTCCAATTTCCATTTTTTTTAAACATCCAGCTTGCTGAAATTGTAATATTGTAAAAATCTGAAGTCTTCAGGACCTGCCTGAGAGTGTGCCTGGATGTCAACACATACTAATAAACAAGGGGAAAACAGTATTGTCAACAGTCCTTTCAAGTTTGCAGAGTTGGGTTAGCAATGTGGTTGAGCCAAGTTTGTAGAGTCGAAGTAGCTGATAATCAACTGTTCTACCAAATGGGATCTATCATGGAGCTACTCACAGTGTGGTTTACCTCTGCATAAGAGGAAGATCCTCAATGATGTTTGAAACCATTGTTCAAACATAAAGTTCCCTCCCTCCCTGCCTTACTTACATGTAAATAGATAAGTCTTTTTTTTTTCCTTATGAAGACCTTTCTTTTGGGGGAGGACACATATAATCACACTTTTTAGGCTTTGTTGTTTGAGTTGAAAGGTCACAGTGGTGCAGATCTATGAAACATTTCTCAGATCTAACATCTCAGTGGGTTGGAATAAAATAGCTTGAAAGACTTTATTCCCTCCCTCCAAAACCAACAGCAGGTTGGTTCTCTTGAACCTTAGAAAAATGGAATTAGGACCAAGGTTTCAGACACGGATCTGTAGACCAGAAGAATTTCAAGCAAAGCAGTTTGATCCTAGTCATCTGAGTGAAGGAAAAAAGAATCAGAACTTCACCATGAGCACACTCTCTTTCTCTGCAGTGTGCAGTGTCTACTCAGTTCCTTTCACAGTACCAGTCAGCTTGCCTTTCTTAGCCACGCTTGGATTCTTTCTCTGAACATGAATGAGCTCCCAGAGTTCTCATCTTTGGTAGGCTAGTCTCATTTTTTTTTTCAATCAATTGCTCAACTCCGGGATGCTTTTATCATGTTGGAGAAGCAATTGCCCATTTTCAGAGTCTTTGCTGCTAAAGTAAGTGTAGACGAGCCCCTCAGACTGCCAAATTTATGACTGCCGATAAATATGATATTTCTGGGAATGTGGCTTCAATCTCCCCTTCTATCCAGGCTGAAATGAAGACTGGAGAATTTAAAGGCCAAATATTTGCTTCTTCATATTGTAACCTCATCATAGAAGTAGTGCTCCCTTCCTTTAGACAAACAGTCTTTGTCTCTAGATGAATATAAATTATTGCTCACATCCTTAAAATGGCTCCCATCACTAACTTGAACTCTGGTTTCAACTACTTTATCCTGGCTTCAGAGGGCTTTTTCTCCAAGGGGCAAGAGAATGGCTGTTTTCTAATAATGTAATGAGAGAAATTCAGCATCAAAAATGATGTGATGTATTCTGGGTTGGGGCTAGGTTAGCAGAAAGTTTGTCCCACATAGTACCCTGTGAAGCATGTGTTTATTGTTGGTGTTCTTTAGGATACTGAAGACGTTGGTTGTGATGGTTGATGTTAATTATCAAGTTCACAGAATCGAGCATCACTTGGGATACAGGTCTCTGGGCATCCCTGTGGGGAAGACTTGTCTAGTGTGGGTAGCATTATTCCCTATGTGGAAAGCTAGACTATATAACAGCAAGCATCCATCCATCCATCCATCCATCCATCCATCCATCCATCCATCCATCCATCCATCTATCTCTGCTTTCTGATTGTGGATGTGATGTAAGCAGCCACTTGAAGCTCCTGATGCCTTGACTCCCCTGCCATGATAAAGTGCCTAAACCCTGAGCCAAAGTAAACCTTTACACCCTCAAATTGCTTTTGTCAGTCTTTTGTGACAGCAACAGGGAAATAAACCAAGACATTGGCACTTACTGTTTTTTTTTTTTCTAAAATGTGTTTGAACTCCAAGGAGCCCATACTTCAGACAATATGTGTAAGTTACAAAACAAAAGCTCCATCCTCAAGGACTGTCCTTACTTCCTAAAATTAGATACCAGTAGATATTTATAAGTCTGTGTCAAAAATTCACTTTTGTCAATCCTTATCTCATGAATTTCCTTTTATGTCTTTAGACACTCCTGAAGAAACTCCTATGACATTAGACAACGACAGTAACAATAATAATAATTAATAGTAGTAATAGCAGTTTACCAACTAGTACTTCATCAGGTATTAGATACTCTGTCCTTGCAGAACTCTGTGAGGTGAGTGATCTTACTATTGGATCTTACTATTGCACAGACAAAGGAACTCAGAGTGTTTGGTCACAAAACATTTCTAAGGTTGCAGAGCTGGGTGAGATTTGGACCCAGGAAATCTGACAACTAATGTCATATGTAGCTTCCCTTTGGGTTGAGCTTATTTTTCTTGACCTGGTATAGGATGAGTGGTTGTTCTGAGCCGAGCATTACTGAGGGGTATTTGCATCTTCTGTGTGCCTGTGAATTGTATATCATTTCTCCAGGTTCTGTTGGACGCGCTCTTCTGACGAGCTTTTCTGATGATTCCTCCATGTGCTCTCCAGGTTGTAAATCCTGGCTTCACATCCAGGAGTTAGACTGAATGCTCAATTTGTGTTCTGTCACTTGACAATGCTCGGCACCCCCTGCATCTTGATCCGTCTCTAAAGTGCCTTCTATAGTTCTTTAAGATGAGACTTGACAATACAAGATGAGTGGGGAAGACAGAAATTACAATAGGAGTTTGGAAGAAAATAGAAAATAATTAGAATAATAGGTAGAAGAAAGCAAAAAAAAATGTCTGTTATGTAATGTCTTCTGAATTGGATAATTTATAGGAAAGTACTTGAAAAGCCTTTGATGTTCTCCAGTGGGAGGTGGCATTATTATGATAATTGTTGCATTTGTTTTATCATTTTCACCTTGGGATTCTGGTTTCTGCCAAAGTGGAACACAGAAATAAATCAGCAGATAGATTGGAAATGCTGCAAGCTGGTTGCTGTTGAAGGACCGTAGGTTAAGATGCTGTCTTCCTAGGGCTCCTGCTGACCTAGTGAGTATCTCAGGTATCAGGGGAAGGTTGTAGTTTGTGGAGCTGCCATCAGCAGCTAAAGAGAAAGCCACAGCTGTGCTGCAAACCGGAGAAGAGAAGGTCCAACTCTCAAATCAAGGCCACACAGGATCAGTTCAAATCGAAGAGAAAAGACACAGGCTACCAAAACACAGAACAATCCTAACCTGGCAAATAAACTTGAGAGAATCAGAAACAATCTTGCCAGAGTATCAGAGAATGAGGCAAGGCTGCAGAGGAAAATGGGCCAAATAATAAGTGTGAAAGGGGATTGAAGCCAGTAATGACCAAAACTGGCTGAGATGTGGAGCCTATTTAAAAACCTGCTCAAAAACAGAAGCAAAGAAGGAAAGGAACGTGGAAGGGGGGTACAGGCATGACCTTGAAGAATAATTAAACCAAAAGCCGAGTGAGAGGCTCTGTTGCAGCTCAGAACCTAGAGAAATCAGTATTGGATGGCAGCATTCCGAAGGCATTAAGGGAGCTCGTACTCTCTAAGCTAATTACTTCACGCACTCACAGTTATTTGGGGGGAGAGGGGGGACGACTAATAAGAATCTAAGGATGTTAAGAAGAGAAGTGATTGTAAAAGGTGGTTTAATATTGAACCTAGACAGAAACATTATAGAAATGCAGTTCAATACAGCTAATGTCAACATGCAATGGGGGATATGAAGGAAGGACCCCAGCATCCAGAGGGTAATGGGATCATTGGCTAGAACCATGATTGATTTTTTTCCCCTAAGAACAAAGCTGGTCCAAAAATTGATTTTTTTTCCTTGTGCACAGGAATTGGCTGACTGTTAAATAATAGCATAAATCTTTGAACTTACACATTTGGCACTGGGGTTCATGTCTTTTATTTCAAAGATGGGGTAGCTTGGCTGCATGAAGCCTTGCCACATGGCTTGAGAGAAGACCACAGTAAAGGCAGAGGCAGGTAGGAATGTAGCCAGATCATAGTTGAGTAGGGAACACAATGTCCAATTGAATGGAACTTTTAGGTTGCTCTCAATCAGAGGACTCTGACACAAGCTTGAGGATAAGAAGTACTGCCAACAAAACTAGGAAGATGTAAAGTGAGATTTGACTAAATAAAGCTGGATACTGTCATAGTAAAGGCACTGGACTTCAAGAGATTCTTGCCTTGGATAAAGAAATCACTTATCCGGTAATTTTGATAAATTTCTGGAGGCTCACAGTAGACTAGGACAGCATGAAAAACTGACAGTCCACAGTCTTAGATGGATGGTCTCTATTTTTGTGGGATTTACTTGAGCGAACTCTACCAGATTCTTCCAGTGAGGAATGAAGCAAGAATGCATAGCTCTGGCAGCTGAAGGTAGAAAGCATCCTTTGTTTAAAGAGAGCCCACCTCTTAGAGACAGTGGTTTCAGCAATGACTTGCTCCACCTGGATGGTGACTATCTGTCTGGCTTCAGTCACCTCTAGACTTCTTGTCTCACCTAAGGGGAAAAATTGTAAGTCGTGAATGTCATAATGCAGGGCTCAGACTTTGGAAGACTAAAGTGAGGATAGGACACCTCTGTTCTATCCCATTTTCTTACTATAGCAGCAAAGCTCCAGGAAAAGGTCAAGATTTGGTTATGAAAGAATAAGACATGAACTCCCTTTAAGACCTAGTATAAAGGGAAGCTTGAGGAACACAGGGAAGATAAATCAAAAAATACCAGAGGAGTTTGAATTATCTTACAACAACAAAAAAAAAAGAAACCCATTAGATATAGGCAGCTCATAGCCATCACAAACTGAGGACCATCTTACTTCATTTCATATTGGTCCATATATGATGCCTGAATTTCCACTCGACATCTTAAGGTGAGCTGAAATGAAGGACAGTAAAAGTCAGAAGAAACAGTACTGGCATTGGAATCATAACATTTAACACCAGATAGGATAGAATCACAGAATGGCATTGCAAACAGACATATGGGAACTTGGTTACTCTCATGTTTGTGCCACAATGGCACCATTGGGCATGTTTTACTAGGTTAGTCATTATTACAGCTTTAAGGCTTCAGAACTGGATATGATTAATGTTTACTTTTTACTTTGGGTAATGTGCATGGAACCTTACTTGCACTAAGTATGAAGTAGTGCTACTTAAATATGGACTTCAACAGACAGCAACGTGCATCTTAAAATTTTAAACACTAAATTTAAAAATTGATATGACGTATTAATCATTTGATGAACAGGGTATGTCAGAAGTAGAGAAAACTGAAAAAAAAAATCAAACTCATTTAAAATAAGGACAAAAACCACAAAATGAAACATGGTGCATATGTCATGAATAGAGGCACTTCCACACAAACTGTTGATCCAACTGTATTACTAATTGCTTAACTGTCAATGGTCTAAATATGAAAATTGAAAGACAGAGCTTGTCAGGGTGGATATAAACAAGACTCATCTATTTTTTGCCTACAAGACATTCAGATACATTAAAGCTGAAATGATGGAGAGACACACCATGCCAACATCTATCAAAGACAACTGGGATAGCTATGGTAACTCCAAGGCAGACTATAAAACAGGGAAAATTACTAGAAGTAAAGGAGAATGCTATAAAGGTATCAATTTTGCAAGGAGACATAGGAATATTTAATGTCTGTGCAACTAACAGAAGAGTGCCAATATACATGAGACAAAACTAATAGAACTTTAAGAAGAAGTGGTTAAGTCCATTACTGTAGCTGAAGACTTTAATACCTCACAGTAATTGGAAGATCAAGCAGGCTGAAAATTAGTAAGGGTATAATTGGAAAAGCACCGTCAATCAACTGGTTCAAATTGACATTTATAGAAGAGTCCATCCAATAACAATAGAATTCAGATTTTCCTCAAACTCACATGAAGAATTATAAAATAGACAACATTTGGCCTGCACAACCCATCTTCACAAATTTAAAATAATAGAAGCTGTATCAAATATGTTCTTGGATAATATGATTAAACTAGAAATTTGTAATAAGAAAACAGATGGAAACTACCCAAATACTTGAAAATTAAGCAAAACATCACTAAATAACTGATGAATGAAAGAAGTCTTAAGAGCACTTAAAAATTGTTTTGAAATAAATGAAGATGAAAAATATACCTCACCAGATCTGTAGGCTGCAGTAAAAACATGCCTCAAGGGAACTATCTAGCACCAAAACCATTTTAAATACAAAAAGTACCTTAGGTCGAGAGTATAGGCTCCTACCTCATGAAACCAGAGAAAGAAGAGCAGTCAAAAACTAATTCAAGCTTGATAAAAGAATTCTTAGAAACTAAAACAGAAATCAATAAAACAGGAACACAACAAAGTAACTGAGATAAAATTGATAAACATCACTTGATCCTATCCCAAAAATGGGATGAATGGAGGGAGAGGGGATTTATCAAAACTAAAATCAAAAAAAGGATCATCACTACTGATTCTGTGGGCATTTATTTATTCATAGAACTATGTGAATATGGATATTTCTGTGCATCTGTGTATGTGAGTGTAGGTATTGTAGGTGATCTTAGAACCTACAGGTGTTGAATTCCCTACTGGAGCTAGAATTATAGGAGGTTATGAGTTACTTTCTATTCAATATGGATGGGACCAATTCAAGCCTTCTGCTAGAGCTCTACTTACTCTTAACCATCTTGAATAAAATCCCCAGTACTGAGTATGTAAGCATTTAAAAAATAAAAGAACACTTGGTATAACTCTATTTCCACAAATACATTTCATATTAAAATGGATTGACGCCGGGCGGTGGTGGCGCACGCCTTTAATCCCAGCACTCGGGAGACAGAGGCAGGCAGATCTCTGTGAGTTCGAGGCCAGCCTAGGCTACCAAGTGAGCTCCAGGAAAGGCGCAAAGCTACACAGAGAAACCCTGTCTCGAAAAACCAAAAAAAAAAAAAAAAAAAAAAAAAAAAAGGATTGATTTCAATTAATTCTTTGAGAGTCCCATATGCATTTTGGTTATATTCATCCCTATAACTTTTCCTAGATCCATTTCCCTTCCAAAATGTGTGCCCTGAAAGGAAAGAAAGAAAGGAAGAAAGGAAGGAAGGAAGGGAGGGAGGAAGGAAGGAAGGAAGGAAGGAAGGAAGGAAGGAAGGAAGATCAAGACCAATTTGTGCTTCCCAAATAAAGTTAGATATGTAGCCTTCCACTGGAGAGTGGTTAACTTACTGGGGTTTACACTCTTAGAGAAAACAGTCTTTCCCTTCCCCAGAAGATAACAATTGATAATAGATTCATGGCTAGGGGTGGACTTATGTTCAATTCCTATCTCTGTGCTGGGATTTGATGATGCCTGGGCTTGCA
Source organism: Peromyscus leucopus (assembly GCF_004664715.2). Taxonomy (NCBI): domain Eukaryota; kingdom Metazoa; phylum Chordata; class Mammalia; order Rodentia; family Cricetidae; genus Peromyscus; species Peromyscus leucopus. Next base: position 38,592,201 of record NC_051081.1, read on the forward strand.
CATTTTTTTTTACATGTTGTCTCAACCACTGTGAATTATATGTACAACTGCCCAGTTGTGTTTAGAAGACATTGTTTCTTAGTAGTCAAGAGTCTACTGCTTTTGACTGTTAAATTCTTTCCAATCCCTCTTCCTCAAGGATCTCTGAGCCTTGAGATAACGGTGTGGTATATATGTTCAATTTTGGGATGAGTACTCTATGGTCTTTTATTCTCAGTACCATGGCCAGTTGTGGTCTCTGTGTTAATCACCACCTATGGAAGCTTCTCATATGAGTGGTGAGAGAGGTAATGATCTATCGGTATAATGGCAGGTCATTAAGATTCAGTTTAATACTGTGGCCATTTAGGAGAATTGTAGTAGTAGGTTCTCTTCTAAGGCTTATGACCTACTCAGCTATACATCTTGGTCTGATCATGGTGCCAGATGTGGGTTTCATCTTGGGCAGCAGAACTGAAAGCCAATCAGAATGTCATTGGTTACTCCCATGGTGTTTGTGCCACTATTGTACCAGTGACAGTTTCCTGCCATGTGAGTCATTATTGCATCTCACAGGGTTCACAGCTGAGTAGAACTGATGCTTATTTTTTCTCTTCTGGTAGTGTGCACAGCACCATGTAGCACCATGGAAGCTAGCCAACAGGAATGAAGCTTCTAGCTAAGTAACAGCTTGATTTCTACATGTCCTAATTCTCAAGGTATATGGTGTCTTCTTCAACAGAATCTTACTGTAAAGTTTTACGGAGAGCAATAGAAATAGTCTGTAGTGTTTAGAGATCTATGATATTTCACTGCCAACAACTCCAAAAGAAGGAATCCACGCCTGACATGGGCTTTTTAATTTGTTAACTTCTTTGCCAGATGGAAAATACCAAGGTTTCACAAAGACAAATTATTCTAGATACCTATTAAATAAGTTAAACAATACTTAACTGTTCTTTCAAAACACATCAAACAAAGCAGCTGGCTGAAATTGTTTCACTGGTAGATTCTGGTAAGCACTGACCGATGAAGGTATGCTAATTTTCTACAACCCATCTAGAAAAACAGAAAAAGGAGAAACATTTCCTGGCTGATTTTCTGAGGTCAGCATCAACCTAATACAAAAACTAGATGATGTCTTAAGAAAGGAGAATTACAGGTAAACACATGGTCAATATAGGAGTAAAAGCTTCAGTAAAAGATTAACAAGTTGAATCCAACCACAACCAGATAGGATTCATTTCGAGTATGCAAGCCTTGGAGGTCAATGTTCACCTTGATGAATGTGGGAAAATTAATGAAAGAAAAAGAATCTGTGTTTGTGGACTGTAAGCACAAGTTAGGGAGAAACTGAGGAGAGGGATGAAACTAAACCCATAATTTTTAGGTTCCAGGCCAGAATAAACCTTTAACTGGAAGGGTAGGGTCTTGGTGCCTTTTAAACAGAAGCAACTCCACAATTAGTCAATTAGTAGTCTTAATTGTTTGTCTTAGTTTTAGAAAGGCAATACATGCTCAAGGCAAGATTTCAAACAATAGCGAAGGTCATAAAAATATGTTTTACTTCATTTCAAGATGCTATCTAAATTGTGTGTGTGTGCTTTCTTTTGCCTTTTTTTAGTAGCATTCTAATCAGAACTTGTACTTAAAATTGCTAAGAACATTTTAACTGACCCATCTATGGACTCTTTAGAAGTCATACATGATTGCTCATGTTTATGTTATTATAATTGCTTTTTTTAAAAAAAATAATGTACATGACTAATTTCAAAGTTTGACAATTAATAGTCAACCTATAAATACTAGCATTATAGATAATGTACCAAATGTATTGCCTTTTGTTCATTTGGGGGGAACAAGCCAAGAGTCGGACCAGGGTTGATGAAACTTGACTAGCTTCTTTTGAGTCTGTATTGAACATAAATGTATGTTCAGAGTCTGGCAAGGAGAAAATATCTAGAAAAAAATCTCCTACAAGAGATACTATGATGGTCCTGGTCTTCATCTGTCTCCAGGGTATGTGTATGGGTGCTTCTCATTCTTCTCCATGGATGTCAGTGTTCTGAAGGTTTCTTAGTTCCTCCTTAGATTGAGACTTAATTTGCGGTGTGGCTTTGGGACCTGGTGCTATGGTTTTGGGCATAAGTCTGTGGAATTCTCCAGCCTCTATTTATGATTGAGGAGGTGTCACATCATGAAAGAGATCTCTGCTTTCCCAAAAGTCTCTTAGTTTCCCTCATTCAGCAACACCAGGGAGAAAGAAGTAGGGAAATAGACAGAGTTCTCAGATGCACACTTCCATTCATTAATCTTAACACAAACACCTGGCCCTAATTGAAAAGAGTTCAGCCTTCCTCTTCTTCATGTTTTGAATTTTTGAATCATAGCAGACATTTTTCATGCTTGAGAAGGCAAATTGCATGCCATATTGATGAACTTAACAGATTCAATATGGTCAAATAAGCAGGGACTGTGACATATGGAAAAGAGTCTTGTAGCAGCACTGGACCTTGGATGTTTGCCTTGACCGTTGACATAAATAGAGATGTTTCTTCTGGGAGTATCATGTACTCTACTGTTGAAGCGAAGGAGACTTGTTCTCTTAGCCACATAAGTATCAGCTTGGGATCTTTTTGCTGGGTGTTGTCCTGAGCTGAAGATTGGAGAATGTTAGGCCTGAGTCAGGAATTTGACAGATATGATATAAGAAAGGAGAAGATGACTTTCTTTTGGCCCAAAGACTTGAAATTTAGGAAGGAATTCTTTGGCAACGTAAAAAGTAACATCACAGCAAAAACCAACTAAGGCATAAAAAAATATAATGTGTCAATACCATGGAGTATCTGGAATGGTGCAAGAATCTGTGAGAGTCCAAAGAAACACTGCAATGTGATCAGAAGTCCTGTCCCTGCACATTGGTCCCCAGGGAAGCTTTTCTTCTATGGTTAGCTGACTGTCTCAGAGATTCTATTTAACAATGCCAATCTCCTAACCACTCTACTTTTGCTGTTTAACCAGGCATGGCTACTAGTTTTGCTTGGAATTTGCTCAAAATTTGCTCAGATGACCTTTGGCTTAGTGACATTTCCCACAATGTGACACTCTACAGCACCCCAGGTTTGCCACAGCTATGTGCAGCACACTGATGGAAACTCCATGGGGACACTGGTGTTTCTGCTGACAGGCTTTAGATAATAGGATGCCTCTCTTCCTGGACAATGCTAGCTTTTTATCTCTTTACTGCTTCTTGTTTTGGTGAAGCTAATGCAATTGTTGTTCTGGGTTCTCATTCTTTCTCAGAGGAGTAATTGTTATTTTCACAGCCCTATAAAGAATGCCTTGGACTGTTCTGAAATGGCACTATCAGACTCTAGTTGTCTATCAAGTATGTGGATATGTGCAAGGGCAGGCTCAGGGAAGCTTTTCTTCTATGGTTAGCTAACTGTCCCAGAGATTCTATTTAACAATGCCAAGCTCCTAACCACTCTACTTTTGCTGTTTAACCAGGTGTGGCTACTAGTTTTGCTTGGAATTTGCTCAAAATTTGCTCAGATGACCTCTTATCTATTGACTTAATTCAATGGGGCCATATCAATGGTTCTTTCTGTGTTTTTACAATCAGACATTTAATATTTGGTTCACACTAGTATTCCTGTGTGGCAAAGCTATATTTTTGTTGTTGTTGTTTTGTTTGTTTGTTTCATGCTCAGCACGTATATTTTTGCTTCAGTGACACCCATAATCAGAACTCTGTTCAGTACAAGTATGGTGATATAATTGGGGTGTTTCTGCACTAAGATCCTTGCACACTTATGTAATCTGATTAAGACAAGTTATCTCTCTGGGCTTTTCTTTAGATCTCAATAAACCAGGGATCACTGATGAAGCAAACTGGTCCCATCAGCTCAAGGCTGTTGAGAAGACAAGGGAAGTTAATAATATATGTGAATGTGTTCCCAAAAAAATTGGGGTTAGATGCACTGTAAGGTCTTATCAGGAGTGGCACTGACCCTTGTCTCTCAGCCTCCTACCTTCTGCTCCTGCCAGAACAGTCCATCTAGTATACTCCCATCTCACATGCATCATCACAGCTCTCTGAAACTCCCCTATTGCCATACCTCTTGTATTTTTTTTGCTAGGCCTGCTGTTGTGCCAGAGCAGACACTACAAGCAGGACAGGCGACCCATGTCCTTGCACTTCTAGAAGACAAAAGTCTGATGTTAAGTTATCAGCAGGTTCGGGTTATTCTGTGGCTTCCTTCTTTGGCTTATAGATGGCTTTTTTTTTTCACTTTTTACATTTATTTATTTGTGTGTGTACATACATGCACATGCACGTACCTGTTCCAGCGCACATGCCAACGTGGTCCATGGCACATTGTGGACGTCAGAGGGCTTCTTGCTAGAATTAATTTTTTTCCCTTCTACCTTATAAGTTCTGGGAATTGAACTCGGGTCTTCAGTTTTGGAATCTAGTGCCTTCACACACTGAACCATCTTTCTGGCCTTGCTGTTACAGTTTTTTTTTTGTTTGTTTGTTTTATTTTATATTTTTTTGAGACAGGGTTTCTCTGTGTAGCTTTGTGCCTTTCCTGGAATTCACTCTGTAGCCCAGGCGGGCCTCGAACTCACAGAGATCCGCCTGCCTCTGCCTCCCAAGTGCTGGGATTAAAGGCATGCGCCACCACTGCCTGGCTGGTTTTACAGTTTTTGAGATAAGATTTTACTTTATAGGGAGAGTGATCTCATACTAGCGGCATTTCTCCTATTCAGCCTCCCAGGTGTTATGATGATTGACATGTGCTACTACACTCTTGTAGATGAATTTCTAAATGGTCTTATTATATAAAAAACACAGAGCCAGAAATTTGGGTTAAAGCCTTAGAGAGATCAGGGAAATATGGAAAGTCATGAGCTAAACTCACCTTACCAACTCTGCAGCTTCCAAAGAGCATAACTTCCTGTCTATCCAAGCTTTATATGCCTTGCTCTCATTGGCTCTCTTAGCCCAGCTACCTTGCTTTCTCGTCCTACACAGCTCTGTCACTTTCTGTCTGTCTGTACAGACCTCCAGGTCTCTATGGTTGGTACTGGGATTAAAGGTGTGTGTCACCACACTTGGCTCTGTTCCCTAATGTGACCTTGAACACACAGAGATCCTGCCTGCTAAGTGATAGGATTAAGGGTGTGTGCTGCCTGACTTCTTTGTTTACTTAAAATGGCTGGACTTTTCCCCCTGATCTCCAGGCAAGCTATTTATTAATGCACAAATAAAATATCACCACATTTCCCCTTTTTTGTCTAATAAAAATGAAAAATGTAAAAAAGGTTATAACTAATATAAGAAAAACTATATACAATAAGTACAATAACTATATACAATATACACAAGCAATAAATACATCAACAGTGTCAAGTCCATTTGCATTTGACAAATTCAGAGAAAATATTCCATTATCTATCCATTTTGGTGAGTCCAAAATGTACCTCATTCACTTTCTATCCTAACTTATATTACCAACAGAAAACTGTCTTAGGATGTCTTTCAAAATTATACACTTAACACCTCTTACTGAGTTTCTTTTCTGAATTTCTTAACAAGGAAAATTGTTACTACAACTGTCTAATCTTCAACTCACTCCGAGACTCAAGAATGAAATAATATTACCTAGTAAAACAGGAAGTGCAAACAAGCAACTTCCAAAAACAAAAACAAAAACAAAAAACATGAGTTAAGACAGAAACAGCCAGCTGTCTGGACAGTCACCTGAGGTTTCTCTGCCCATTGGGACATCATCTTAAAGGACAAATCATCTAGAAAAAATGTCCCAAGAAAAAGAGTAAATTGGCCTATTGGTATATCACATATAAAATTTCATAAGTCTTCCTAATGTTTGTTTTTGCTCTTCTCTACAGACACTTAACACAAATGGTCTTTTTGTAGTCCCAGTTCAATTAAAAATTAAAGCTGGCTTTGGAGTTGGAGAATGGCTCTCTCCTTCTCTAAACCCAAGCATGTTATTAAAAGAAAAATGAGAAATCTCTGTATCATGTCATCTGACATGAGACAGGAGAAAACCAAAAAATTAAGGAATTATTCTATTACCATCCCACCTGGTCCACAGTCACTCAGACCCCAATAAACACACACAGGCTTATGTTGTTTTTAAACTATGGCCATGGCAGGATTCTTGCTAGCTAGCTCTCATATCTTAAATAATCCATTTCTATAAATCTATACTTTGCTACGTGGCTTGTGTCTTACCAAATCTTTACTTCTTACTTCTCCTGGAAGCAGCTAGCAGTAAGCTCCTCTGCCTCTCTTTCTCCTTCCTCCTCTCTTTTTAGAATGTCCCACCTAACCTCATTCTGCCTCACCATTGGCCAAACAGCTTTATTTATCAACCAATCAGAGCAACATGTATTCACAACATACAAAATGATATCACCCATCATTTCCCCTTTTCTTTGTATTCAAAAGAAGCTTTTAACTTCAACATAGTAAAATTACATATAACAAAACAGTTATCAAGCAAGAATTATAGTTATAATATCTAGTCTATTTGTATTTGGCAAAATTAAAAAAGATATCCTGTCTATCCTGTATTTGTGAGTATAATGTTTCATATCTACTTTATCTGTTACCACAACCAATGAAAATTATAACTATCTAGTCTTCAACTATATCAAAGACCCCAGAAGGATATATTACCTAAGTAAACAAGAAGAGCATTGTAAGCAACTTGCAAAATTCTAGAATGAAAGAGACAACTGGCTATCTGAACAGTCATCAAAAGTTCTTCTGCAACATTGGGGCATCCATTCTTCAGCCTATAGGCTTAGAGTCTCTCAGTCACTTCTTCCTGTGTTCTGTAGAATGTTTGGCAGTTTCTTCTGTGAAGCAGGAACCTGAAGGACCATCTCACCTTGCAAACTTCAGTGGTCACCTTCCTATGGGTCCTGCATGTCCAGTTTATACAACATTTTGTCAAGCAGTCCAGGCAAGAACAGTTTCTTGCCCAAATGGCTATTTTTGCCAAGAAGAAGATAAACTCTATATGGATTGTCTTTGATGCCCATCTTTCTCTCTGAAGTAAATTGGTGCTGCCAGGAGCAGAGGTGTCTCATTGTCCAGAAAAGTCTAAGTTTTTAAAACATTTTAAATGCCATATTCTGTAGGTCTTTGAAGTATTTGAAGATTATCTACCTAATTGAATTATACCTATGTATACCTATAAAACTTAACATGATTATAAGTTTGACTATCATAGAAGACTAATTATTAATCTGTATTTCTTATTTATCAATTATAATTTAAATGAGCTGCACAAACATAATACTTTAAACAAGAATAGAAATATACATACAGTATAACAAAATTAACTTTAAATTTGTATCAATTAAACTAAAATCTATACCAATGTAAAACATTTTAAACAAGCTGCTCTTTAAAAGTAGCTTCAACAATCCACCCTTTTATCCTATCATATCTATATCCTATATTTTCATAACATATCCCCTTTCTTCTTTTAGAAAGATACTGACTATGACCAATAACAATTTGTAATCAACAATCTAACAAAGATAATCATCCATAATCCATTTTTTGGGGGAATGTAGGTATAGTTTTCTAGGCTACTTACTGCTGATAGAAGGTGCTGTATTCTTATGGGGATCCTGAAAAAATTAAGAATTATGGTCAAGTCCTGACTGGAATAGTCTGTGATGTATTCTCTGAGCCACTTGCCTTCAAGTTAATTTTGGATGTTGGATGATCTGGTCCGTGGTGTCATTGGAGACCTTTCAGGGGGTCTTGGCTGGTCAAATCCTGTTAGCCTGGAAGCAATCCACAGGTTCTCATCTATTCTGGAAACAAAAGCAGAACCTCTTTTCCAAAGTAACATATCCTTAGACATAAACTTTGAAGTTCAGATAATATATATATATATATAGGCTTAACTCAACAGCTTTTACAATCAAATGTCTTTCTGCAGTTAAAAATCCCAAAGACAATACAATCCAGACTTTCTGTGTGATTTCCATCTTTATGTGGCTAATTTCTTATATTACTTTTACTGTCTTTTTAAAGACTTTATTTTTTAAAACTATTTCTTTATTTAGCTGTCTATCCTCCTTTTCCTCTTTCTTTTAAGCCTATGTATGTTTTTACACACATTGTAAACTGTTTAAAGTCTTATTCCATTTGAATCTGCCTTATTGTGAATCTATAATCCTTCTCTGAACAGGAGAGATTTTAAACTGCTAAACTACATGGCCAGTACAAAAAATAGCAGCCTTGGCTGCTGACTTTGCCCATTTCAGCTTTTCAATATGGCGGAGGTAATTTATCTCTAGCTCTGGGTCATGTGTACCATCGACTCTCAGAAGCAGTGGTTCTATGCCTCCATTAAAGCAGCGGGTAGCCCAGAAACCTCTTTGTGTGTGTGTGTGTGTGTGTGTGTGTGTGTGTGTGTGTGTGTGTGTGTGTGCGCGCGCGCGCGCTAGCAAAAGCTATATCTGTCACACAGTGTGCCATGTGGTTTAGAGATGCCACTGTGTACCATGGCAGGAATCTGCATCTGCCATGTTGTGCTCAATCTTGAATGCTACTGCATCTCACTGCCTGAATGAGGATGAAGCAGGAATCTGGTTTTGGCTCCATTTAGAATAGCTTATTAAGTATTTTCAGGTTTTTGGTGGAAACTTGAGCCAACCCTTATTTGTATCTGAAAGGTTTCCTGTGTCCTACCTGGTCCACAGCCACTCAGACCCAAATAAACACACACAGGCTTATATTATTTTTAAACTATGGCCATGGCAGGCTTCTTGCTGGCTAGCTCCTATATCTGAAATCAACCCATTTCTATAAATCTATAATTTGCCACATGGCTCATGGCTTACCGGTACCTTTAGAACTTGTTTCTCCTGGCTGTGATTAACCATTTCTCCTGTGCTCCCCCTTTCCTTCTGCCTCTCTAGTTAGAATGTCCCATCTAACTTTATTCTGCCTCACCATTGGCCAAACAGCTTTATTTATCAACAAATCAGAGCAACACATATTCACAGCATACGGAACGATATCGCCCATCATACTTTTTTTTGTTGGTTTGCTTTGTTTTGGTTGCCTAGCCATCTCTACCTTTTGTTTTGCTATTGTCTCACTGTATTCTGTGTCCTAATTGCCTCGTCTTATAAGGACACTGGTAATATTGGAATTAGGGCCATCCATACAATCTCAATTGTAATGTAGTTATTTCTTTAAGGGGCCATGTCCAATATAGTCATTTTCCAATATATTAGGAGTCAGAACTTCAACATAGAAATTTGGAAGGTGATAAAACAGGGTCCACTATAACCTGGTTGCTCTTCTGATTCCACATATTTTCAAATTCTCCTGTATGTGTTTCCATGGCATCCTCCTTCATTTTCCCTGCACAGGCCACTTACCACCACTATAATTTCTCATTTATTTGCCTATGTTCTTCACGAGAGCCTAATAAATGTGAATATATACCTTCTATATTCTTCCTGTAGCACCAATGACCAAGGCACATGAATTCCTAATTAAATATTGAATATTTGCTGCCGTACTGAGTTCTTGTTACAACATGTGCTATATGAAATGAAACAATATATGCATTTAATAGTTCTCATGTCTGATTGATATAGGCTTTTAAATGTAAAACCTGCAAAAACTTCATCAGGTAGATATTCTTGCTAGAATCACTGTTTTACAGTTGAGGACATAGAAGCATAGAAAGATTAGGAAGTAATCTACCTAATAGCAAAGAACAGCAATACTTGTAAAGTATGGATTCAAAAACTTCATGCTCTATTACAGTACTTGGTGTTATGGCAGAAATAGTGTGTTTTAAAGTTATAGCAGCTGGTTGAGTTCTGCCAAAGCCTCCATTGAGTCCTTGACCTGAGTAAACCAGAATTGTTGTGGTTGTTTTTGAGTTATTTAGTTGTCTCAAGGTGAAGGTCAAGGGAGAGATGAGGAGAGAGATAATATAGATTCTGTGTTTGGAGTTAAAGCAAAGAAAGAGACACAGACTATGGGCTCTGAGGTGTTTCAGTGGAGGTTGGGAGAATCCTATACATTTTACCTTAGAGATGACCAACTTCTAAGACTTTACAGGTTTCAAGGGATCTTTAGATCACCTTAAGTAATTTTTGTATCACCTGAAGTAAGTTGAGATGGTGCTAGAGTTACCTGTATTTCGTTGTAAAGGTATGGGAGTTCTTGAGTACTTTACCAGGCTAGTAACTATCAGATGGTGTCTTGAAGTTCAATTCTAACTCTCCTGTATTTGTGTGTCCCTGACATTGAATTTAATACTAGAAGTCAATAAAGAAAGAGATACACTTAGGAGGATCACCACCAGGAAGGAAGACATGTGAGCTGCAAAGACTGACAGGATCTAGGTAGAGTATTGAATGAAAACAAAGAAAGTAAGGGTCAAGAAGTTGTGAGGGAATCCTGTAGTTGGAGGACCATGCATGGTAACATGCACAGGTGATTCATCACAAGGATGCTTCAGCAATTACAAACTATGAGTTCACCACCATGTTTCACAATATACTTCCAATGATATGTTAAGGTCACATTCTCTTGAGTAAAGTTCATTGACTTTTTTTTTTCTTCTGAATTCCCTCAAGTGGAAAAGGCACAGAATTGGCAGTTACCACTTTTTATTTGCTTTTCTTTGTCTTAGTCCTGCCTGCCAGAGGGCACACTCCTCTTTGGCCTTCCTCCAAGGTGGTTTAGTGCCACTGTATCAGGCAGGTTTTCATCACCAAAGGACATGAGTGTTTCTGCCTCACTCTATCTATTCAGGGTGCTGTCCTTGTAAGCCAAATACAATGTTTATTTTAAAACTTTAAATTCTGAGCTGCATCATCTTAATTTTCATCTTGAGTTTTGCCCTATTATCCTTTCATAATAAAAAATTAGATATGTTTCAGAAATGTATCTAGATTAGAAGTAGGAGGTTGTGGTGGATTGAATGAGAATGGACCCATAGGCTCATGCATTTGAACACTTGGCCTAGTCAGTGGAACTGTTTGGGAAGGATTAGAAGGCGTGGCTTGCTTGAGAAGGTATGTCAATGGGGCAAGGCTTTGAGGTTTCAAAAAATTCAGGTGATTCCAAGTCTTTTTCTGTGTCTCATGGATGTGGATCATGATGTAAGCTCCCAGCTATTCCTTCTCTCTAACAACATGGAGTCTAACCCTCTGAAACCATAAGGCAAATTGAATGCTTTCTTTTATAGGTTGCTTTGTTCATGGTGTTTTATCAGAGCAAAAGAAAAGTGTCTACAGTGGAAGCTTCCTTTCTTGAATGTTTCCCTCCTTCCTCCTAATCTTCTTGCCAACTTTGTACATTGGCATACTGCTGTGTCTTCTCTATGAGGCAGTTTGATTTATAATGGGGGTAGGATGGTATATTTGTGATGACAAACTTTCAGTGGGGTCATTGAATCTGGGATAGGTAGACAACATGTTTTTCATCTAACTTCTAATCTTTTCCACCAGATTTGTTTGCTTGCTGGGATGAGACCTGTGTCATGTGAGGAAACAGTGCTATGCTGGTAGACTTCCCAGATGGCCGTTGAATCAGAGGGTGAAGGAACATTCGATCTGGATGTTTCTTTCCACCTTAGCAGAACTGTCCATCCATCCATAGACACAAATTCAGAAATTTAGTTTTGACCCTGGAAACCATCTGTTCACCCCAGTCCTGACTTACACAGCCTTGTTCATTTTGCTGCCTCAACTCCTGGTATACATGGGTAAGTTACAGGTTATTAACCTTGTACATACATTCTGAGTCAGGGGTTCAGTTTTGGACAGGAAATCCTGCTGTCATGAAAACCTAATTGGCTCACTTCTGTCTCTCAGACTTTAGTGACTACTTTATTATCTCAGAATGTTCACATCCATCTTTTCTTGTTCTGATTGTGTAAGTCTTCCCTGTTGTTTAAACTCAATTACAGTGTTTCCCGCTCTCAGAAGCCTTCCTGACAACGAAACTCAACAATTCTCTATGTTCTGATAGCTCTTGTGTCTGGCCATGCTCTAGCATATATTGCCATTTTTTTCCTCCCTGTGCTTAATCTTTGCCACTGAATTGTAAGCCCCCCAAGGCCAATGGCTCTGCCCTTTTCAATCTTTGTGTGACCAGAAGCTTTCCATCTCAGAGATTTGTTTATAGTACATGTGAAATGAATGTGTAAGACTTGCTGATTTATGAGCATACCCTCTAATAGAAGACATATGGAGTTCATTGGCTTGGAGTTTGGGTGTCACCACCCCCACCCCCACCCTTTTCTCCAAGTTATCCTCTTGGCCTGGGCCAGCTGAAGCTGTATAGAAAGTAGATAAATCACCCAACTCCTAGGTCAGACAGCTCAGAGACAAATGAACACAGCAGGTCGTTGCCACTATAATGATGCAGTGGCCGTTCTGTTTGCCAGTTTCTGGACAACAATAGATTGCCTTCCTTCTCTTAACTTTAATTCCATTTCTCATAAGCCTGAAATTGCACTTGCTATTTTCTAAGCCCCCACCCCACCCCATACCCTGCCCTAGTTCATGTCAGTGTTTCCTTAACTAACATTTTTATGGCTTGAAAATCAATTCGGTGTCAGATATAAAGACATACTCTGTCTCCAGCCTGTATTTTCTGCTCTGGTATCAGCACCCTCTGTTGCCCAGTACTGTGGCTTGGAACTCACTTGCAAGTTTTACTCTTGGCTTCCTTTTTATTTGAGCTTTGTTTGGTCCTGTGTTGCTGTTTATCAAATAAAAGTTTTCCTTCTTCCTTTTGTTAGATATATTCCCAACTAACAGAACTTTTGGCATTATGAAACTGAAAAGTTATTATAAAACTTTTTTTTTAACTTCCTTGAATTTGAAGGTTTTGAAAGAATGGAGAGATTCTGGGATTAAGATGGGATATTTTGAAAAATATGTATTTGACTCAATCTCAATGGCCAGGCTCAGAGTAGTTCTTGAGATCCTTCAGCTAGTTCCAGGTTACTCACCAGCCTTTCTTTAGGCCAGACAAGCAGGTACTTGACTTCAGCACCACGGACAGCGAAGGGTGGCCGGGATTGTAGCAAAACCCCAGTTAGAAGATACTCATCAGGACACAGGAGGGTCAGTCTCATCTTCAGGCATGTCTTTATTTAGCAGCACATATAGTGTAAGTTGCTAACCTGATAGAAAAACACATTTGCTTCTGTAAGCCATCACAACTGAAACAGCATTTAGTATAAAGCATGTTCTGTGGAATAATGCTGTCAAGTCTAAAATTCTAACTTTGTATTTGCTAAGTGACCAGTTTCTTTTCATGTAACTTTGAAAATCTACCACCCTCAAAATGACTGGGTTTGATTTCTATTGTTAATCCTTATTAGCTGTACAGTTTTAACAAATGAAAAGTCTCTATAGCTGTTTTCTTATTTCTTAATCTAGGATTTAAAAAACATCATTTTTCATAGTTTTGATGGGAACATTGAGACAATACAAATAAAATTGTTGGGAAATACCTGGAAGTTATTTTAGTATTAGCATCCTTAATTTAATCATAACTACTGTCACTATTGATACAATAATCAATATTAATATTATTACTATCATAATTTTTGAAAACTAAGTGATAAAATATATGCACATTGGACAGAGGGGAGGCACACTATAAAGTGTGATTCAACTCTTTTTCTCACCCTGCTGATGTCAGAAGTCACTCCTTTAGTTTGTGTGCATCAGACTTTGACTTGTAAGCCTTGTAAGTACCCTTGGGAGAGGACACATTTATACCAGGGTCTATTTGATTTAATTTGCCACTCACCATGAGACACAGAAGCATAAAGATTATGGATGTTCCAACAAAGGAGCATGGAAGGAAAGGAAGGGTAGGAACTTGTAACAGTCTTTTCTGATTTGGTTAAGAGGCAAGTATAATTTAGAGCAGTGAATGATAGGCATTTCTCCTTTGATTGTTTCACTGCATGCTGTCTATTTATACAATAGAGCTGTTGGTTTTATGATTTGCTGTGTGACACTCTGGAATCTGGTGAGGGTGGAAAGAGTCTCAAATAATATGCATAAAACTCCAGGAAGCCAGCCTCTTGGACTGCAGAGATGATTCTGCCTACAGTCAGGTTATTTTGTTTCATTCATTTCTTCATTCATTCATAGGTTCACACATCACTCCATCAACTCAATGATCATTTGTTGATTAAAAAGCTAAGGATCGCCGGGCGTTGGTGGTGCACGCCTTTAATCCCAGCACTCGGGAGGCAGAGCCAGGCGGATCTCTGTGAGTTCGAGGCCAGCCTGGGCTACCAAGTGAGCTCCAGGAAAAGCGCAAAGCTACACAGAGAAACCCTGTCTCGAAAAACCAAAAAAAAAAAAAAAAAAGCTAAGGATCATAGAAGAGAAAGATGATTTAGAAAACAGGATGCCATCAAGGATTAGGAAAAGACAAAACATATAAAAATTATTAATCAAATGAATCAAAGAATGTTAAGTACTTTATTATATCAGACAGATAACAGGTATTGATAATCATCTGCTTTTATTATGTTTTCTGCTATTATTTATGTTGTAGAGTTTAGAGTGTTGACTATTTAGATATTGAAATTGGAGAAATAGTGAGGTGTTGCTATTTTGAAGGGTGACAGGAGCTATTCTCGACATGGGTTTTGAGATGTGTGTATAGCTTGGTCATAGACAAGTGGAAAGAAGAGTTTCTCCAGGAAAAACATGTGGTGAGAACTGGAGAGCAATGAGCACAACAGAATACTGGGTAGAATGGAACAGTGAGTGCTTTGAGGAGGCCGCAAGTTAATGGTTAAGTATTGAGACAGGAATCTTGGAGGAAGCTAGGAGTTTACTCCGTGGCTCCATGTGCCAGGCTATTGTCTTTCAACCTTTGGCATGTGTAGTGGAACACTACTTCTAGAAAAATAGTCTTTCTAGATACTTCCAAGTTACAGTTTCATGAGCGTTTATGAACCATCTTTTGCATGAAATGTGACACTCCAGAAATAATCTTTTTTTTTCTTCAAAGAGTGACTTTATTAATGTAATCAAGAGATATCTGAGGTGACATCAGGGGATACAGGAGCCTTTCAGAGACTTAGCCTCCAGAGAGTGTACCATGCTATTCTCAGTGGTTGTCAGCGAAACACTTGTCTCAGAGATGGAAGGCTGGTCAGCCTTCATCTCTGTGAGGAATTACAAATTTCAGATCACAGTTTGCTGTGTAGAATCAAGAAGAGTGCAAAGATGGAAAGGTCTTGGGGGAACTGGCTCCTCCGATTGTTCTATGTCTTTTTAGCTTGCCAGTGAGATAGAATGGTAGACAAGATAGACAAAGCCAAAGGTCCTAATGACTCAACGAAAGCTTCATGGGGCAGAGATTAATAGATTTTAGAGAGAGTGAGTATTTTTTTTTTTCAAGTAGATATTATTGATACTGGATTGACTTCAAGTTAGGAGGTAGCACAAGGATGCTCAAGGATACTACCTAGAATAACAAGCTTGCCCTGGCACTCAGGATCTGCAGCCTTTTCTCTGGTGCTTCTTTCTCCCTTTCCACTCCAGCGTTGGCATCTGCTGCTTGCATGGCCACTAGTATCTCCCTCTAATCGCTCTGCTGTCCTGCCCACTCCCAAAAGCTGGCAGATCTGGTTCCCGTGCCTGTTACTCACCTGAAAGTCCAGCCTTGTTGCACCAGATGCAGTACATCCAATTCTGCTTCCATCAGAGACTGCATGGCAGCCTGCTGCTCAGATGCCTCCCTAGGCCAGCTATGCTGAGCCGGGCCTTCTGGCCCTTTTGTTTGTATACACCAAATTTGAGATGGGCTATCATTAACCAAATGGAGAGCAGCTGTGCTTACTGAGAAAATGGCTTAGTCAGATTTGTGGACATGTCAGAGATTTTTTTTTTCTAGAATGTCTGGCTATAGAGTCTGGAGGCCCCAGGAACATGTGCGGCATCCTTGGTTAATGTTCTAGAACATATTCCTTCCTTCAGCCATAATGTCTCTGGTCCAATCTCTGGTGAAGCTGTAGGTTCCTTAGTTAAAGGGCTATGCACTTGCAGTAAGTAGGGTTTTACCTGTTAAAAGGCAAGATCTCACTTTAAGCAGTTCCCAGCCAGGAACACCCGCGTGAGTGTGAGCTAGCTGCTGGCAATTTTTAGGAGTTAAATAAAACTGGAGAGGAAATCTACCAGGAATGATGAGTCCAATGAGATTGTCTCTTCACCTGCAGAAAACCAGGGAGAGGATCAGAATCCTTTTGATATTATGTGCATAAGAATCATCCTATAGTTGCACATAAATAGTTACTTCATTTCCATTCTGTAATGCTATGATTTATTTCCCCATTTGATAAATTTTTGGAAACGGGATTATTTTCAGGTGTTTCAAATATTCTCTTGTGTATGCTTATATTAACACAGGCGTGCATTTACTTTGGATGTGTATCTAGGAGTGGAATTTATGAGTCATTATTCAGTTTAGTAGATTCTTTTTTTAATTTTATTTTTATTTTTTAATTTAATTTATTTTTACATATCAGCCATGGATTCCCTTGTTCTCCCCCTCCTGCCCCCCCACCTTCCCCCCAGCCCACCCCCCCATTCCCATCTCCTCCAGGGCAAAGACTCCCCTGAGGATTGAGATCAACCTGGTAGACTCAGTCTAGGCAGGTCCAGTCCCCTCCTCCCAGGCTAAGCCAAGTGTCCCTGTATAAGCCCCAGGTTCCAAACAGCCAGCTCATGCACTGAGGACAGGACCCAGTCCCACTGCCTGGATGCCTCTCAAATAGATCAAGCCAATCAACTGTCTCACTTATCCAGAGGGCCTGATCTAGTTGGGGGGCTCCACAGCTATTGGTTTATAGTTCATGTATTTTCATTCGTTTGGCTATTTGTCCCTTTGCTTTTTCCAAACTTGGTCTCAACAATTCTCGTTCGTACAAACCCAAGCCAATTGGACTCCTGGGGCCTGGCCGTAGATCTCTGCATCTGGTTCCTCCAGTCATTAGATGGGGTTTCTAGCACAACAATTAGGGTGTTTGGCCATCCTATCACCAGAGTAGGTCAGTTCGTGCTCTCTCTCGACCATTGCCAGTAGTCTATTGTGGGGGTATTTTTGTGGATTTCTGTGGACCTCTCTAGCACTTTGTTTCTTCCTATTCTCATGTGGTCTTCATTTATCATGTATTTCTTGTTCTCCCTCTCTGTTCTTGATCCAGCTGGGATCTCCCACTCCCCTAAGCTCTCTTTCCCCCGACCCTTGCCCTTCATTACCCCCACTCATGTCCATGTTGTTCATGTAGATCTCAAGCGATTCCACTAAAATCAGGAACGAGGCAAGGCTGTCTACTCTCCCCATACTTATTCAATATAGTACTTGAAGTTCTAGCCAGAGCAATAAGACAACATAAGGAGATTAAGGGGATACAAATTGGAAAGGAAAAAGTCAAGCTTTCCCTATTTGCAGATGACATGATAGTATACTTGAGTGACCCCAAAGATTCAACCAAGGAACTGATACAGCTTATAAACACCTTCAGCAACATAGCAGGATACAAGATCAACTAAAAAAAATCAGTAGCCCTCCTATATACAATTGACAAAGAGGCTGAGAAGGAAATCAGAGATACATCACCCTTTACAATAGCCACAAATGATATAAAATACCTTGGGGTAACACTAACCAAGCACGTGAAAGACCTATATGACATGAACTTTTAAGTCCCTGAAAAAAGAAATTGAAGAAGATGTCAGAAAATGGAAAGATCTCCCATGCTCATGGATAGGCAGGATTAACATAGTAAACAAAGATGATTAGACTGGTACTCACAACTCCAGGGAGGCTACCTAGAAAACAGGACCCCAAGAAAGACACAGGGATTGCCCAGTGACAGAGAAATGGATGAGATCTACATGAACAACATCAGTTTAGTAGATTCTGCTCAACAGTTTTTTGAGAGAAGTTATGCTTTCTGCATTCTCTTCTACTGTGCAGTGCATGAGAATTAGTTACTCTCTATCTACTTCAAGATTTGGCATTCTCTTTTATTTTCCATTTTAGCTTTTATGTGTGCATGAGTGTGTCTGTGTATGAGTGTGAGTGTGTGTGTGCATGTGTGCATTTGTGTGTGTGAGTGTGTGTGTGCATGTGTGCATTTGTGTGTGTGTGTGTGTGTGTGAGAGAGAGAGAGAGAGAGAGAGAGAGAGATAGAGAGAGAGAGAGAGAGAGAGAGAGAGAGAGAGAGAGAAAGAGAAAGTTTTTTGGATTTAGGTAGATCTCAGAGGAGTTTGTATTACTCACATACTCTTGCATGTATTGCCTCCCACAGGAGCATGTTCTACCTATCAGGGGCATGCCCTTAAAGAAAGCTGAGTCTTCCTCTCTTGGTGGCTATTAACTGCCTATAGCTTTTTGGCTGGAGGTAGAAGTTCAAGCTCACCTTCCCTTTTCATCCTGGAATTTTGTCTCAGCTGAGTCTGTTCAGGTCCTGTGCGTTCACATTCTGTAACCTCGTATGTACAGCCTCCCTGCTGTTAATTTTTACGTAGCCAAACTTATCAATCTTTTTTCACTGGGATTAGTGATGTTAGTATTCCATTTTAAAAGTCTGATTTGTTCTAAGGTCATGAAAACATTCTCTTTTTTCTAGAAACATTATTATTTTATGGTGCGTGCTTAGATCTATAATCCATCTTGAATTCTTTTTTGCATATACACACATGGATATATGTATACTATAACTTATATACACACATATATACGCATATATGCACATTATATACATATACATATACATACACACACACACACACACACACACACACACACACACACACATATGGGATCCAGCAAAACTTTTTAAAAGGAGTAACATGCCTTGCCTTCTTTGGTAATACTTTAATCTCAAGCCAAGTAACTGTGTCCATGTTGGGCTGCTTCTAGGTTTTCTGTTTTATTCCATTGGTGTGTTTGTTGACCTTTGTGGCAATACTACACTCCCTTAATTACTGTATCTTATGATGGGCGCTGATGTCTGATACAGGGCTATCAGACTTCTTGTGGCTGGTATTTGCCTGGTTTATCCTTGTCAATCCATTTATTTTTCAGCCTTTTTTTCCCTTCAAATTTTATCCACCCAGTCCTGCAAGAATGTGCAAACCTCTGCTGTTTCTGTTGCTGCTTATCAGTGGTTCTCTGCCAGGTATGTGCGTCAAAACTGCATATTTCTCTTCCTGGAAACATGGCCGATTTAGCTACGCTTGCTGTTGCTCAAGGATTTGGGCTCCCCAAATCCTAAATTGATTTTCCTTTTCCTTTTATTTTCTTTGTATATTTTCAGAAAAGTTTTCTAGTTGCCTAGAAGCCTTGCTCTACTCACAAAGCCATTCCCCCTAGCCTCCTAGCTGAAAGCAGATTTTTCCTTATTTAATGTGTAAATTTTTATGACAGACATGATACCAGGGAATCTGTTCATGTGATTTACCACATTATTAAATGAAGGGAAAAACATATTATTGCATTAATAATTGCAGGATAAGATCATTTGATAAAATTTAACCCAAGTTTATAAAAACAATTCTCTTGGAAAAATTAAGCATAGAAAAAGAATTCATCAGTCTGATCAAAATCATTTAAAAAAATGTTTCAACTCATATGTAAAGCTTAGAGATTCTATATATGAATGCAATATTATGTGATATTTCTATATAGTTTATGTAAGGCTTAAAACAGGTTGTCTATGAGCTCACTTATTGATAGCAAAAGCACTAAAATGCTTTTCTTTAAGCTGTTTGAAGTGCCCATTATGTTTTTTTTTTTTCTGCAGTCACCCCACAGCACAATAGCACAGCACATCTTCTTACACCTATATGTGACTCAGTATCTATGGACTTACTTTTTCTTCCCATTCCTACAAAGACTCTGATAACCCCCAATGTCCACTTCATATCTATGCCCCTATTTCTGCTTCATATCTATGGGATCAACACTTTCATGTTCCACCTTTGTGAGAGATGGTCTTGTACTTGCTTTTCTCTGCCTGGCTTATTTCATTTAACATGATTATCTTAGTAGACATCTTACTCTACAAGCCTACAGTACACATTTGCCTTCTGATGGTTCTTCTCTTTAAGATTGAAAAGAAGACAGAGACATCACCATCGATGTTATTGGTTATAGCCAAGGACACCCATTTTGATGAGGCAATACATAAACAGAGTTTCACATTTACACCCCCTGACACATGCATGCACAACATACATGCATTAATTAAAAGGGAAGTTAGAAAAACGAGTACAATTTTCTTAGAAAAACTCTAAGAACCAAGAAATAGTGGGCAGTTATTGAGACATTGCTGTTTCCCAACTATGAAGTGACCCTGCCTGCACTATTACCTACCCCTGGCAGGTATTAGGTAATCCTCATGAGCCTTGTTGAGCAGGACTGTAGTTCTCTGTGTTCAAGCACACTGCCTTGGAAAATAAGACAAGCTCAGACTGTGCTTGGACTTCCCAGGATTCTTGATGGGATCACCTTACCCTGTGACTGGAAAAGCAGTGGATAGTGGTCTCAGTGAAGGGTGGTCCTAGTTGTCTGCAGGTTTGTGTGCCTGAGATCTATGAGAGGTTAACCTGCCTGGACCACCACGAAGATATTATCCAGAAGTGCCAGGCAGAAACAGCCACTCTGGAGGAGAATAAAGAGCAGGCCGAACTCATTATTTAATTAAATATCATCAAACATGGGGCTGAAAAGATGGCTCAGTGATTAAGAGCCCTGGCTGTTCTTCTAGAAAACATGGTTTCAATTTCCTGCACCCACATGAGTGGCTAACAACTGCTTGTAGCTCCACTTCCTGGAGATCCAATTCCCACCCCCAACTTTTGGCTTTTGTGGGCATAGGGTACATACGTGATGTTTAGTCATACACAAAGGCAAATCAGTTATACACATAAACACAAATTAAAAATCCAGCTTTATATACTTAAAAAAACCTACTAAACATCATTATGGAAATAGACAAAAATCTGTAAATCATATACATAAATTTTAAGACCCCGCTGATGTCTGATCTAAGCCCAGTGAAGACTGTTTCTCAAAACAAAACCATGAAACCAATAAGATAATCTAGTTTTATTTGCAGAAATATAATGAACAAAATATATAAAGTCCATGTATAGTAAAAATAATGAAATTAAAGAAAGTATAAGACACAAATGAAAGACTAATTCTATTAGATGAAAGGTATGAAGACTTTCTAACAAAGAGAAACATGCTATGCACATGAGGGACACTTAAAAAACCCACCTGAAAATTAATTAATATGTGAATATTTGTGTGACATTCTCTTCAGATGGCTCAGGTGGCCAGCTGCAGGGAGGGGTGCCACTGATGGGCTAAAGGAGAAAAATGCAAAAACAGAGAAAAAAAAAGCATATTTTATTGATCTTTCCCTCAAGAGATGGCCCAGAACACAACTCAGTGGCAGTAAAGGACAGAGCACTCTCCAACAGAAGAGATGGAAACACCACCAGAATTTGTAACACCTTTATTAACAACTCATGTCTGACCACAGCTGATGCCCTAGGTATACTGAGTGATATGAGGTGTGGGGCACACTAGGATGGAGCTCAGCCCCATCCTGCCTTCTACACAGGATGCTAATGAGGATCCTGAAAAGAGATGTGAGTGCTCCTAGCAAATTGCAAAAACCAACAAACAAACCAAACACCACCAAGCTGGAGATGAAGCCCTGTTAGTAGAATGCCTTCTGAGCTTGCACAAACTCTAGGCCATCCCCAGTACCTTATAAACCAGGCAAGGTGGTACATGCTCCTAATCCCAGCTCTTAGTGGGTGGAGCCAGGACGATCAAAAATCCAGCAGCATCCTTAGCTACATAGCAAGTTTGAGGCTAGTCTGGGCTATATGAGAACTTGTCTGAAAACAAACAAACAAACAACCCCCCCCATGAAAACAGTATGCAGCATTTAAAGTGACATTCTAGCTCTTTTGCTCGGACAGATACTTGCTGGCTAGTTTTATGTCAACTTGACACAAGCTAGAGTCATCTGAAAGGAAGGAACCTCAACTGAGAAAATGCCTTCATAAGATAGACCTACTATAGAGCATTTCTTAATTAGTGATTGATGGGGGAAGTCCCAGACTATTGTGGGTAGGGATATCTCCAGACTGGTGATCCTGGGTTTTATATAAGAAAGCAGGCTGGGCAAATCATGATGAGCTAGCCAGTAAACAGCATCTCTCCATGGTCTTTGCATCAACTCCTGCCTCCAGGTTTCTGCCCTGTTTAAGTTCCTGTCTTGACTTCCTTCAATGATGAACAGTGATGTAGATGTGTGAGCCAAATAAATCCTTTCCTCCCCAAGTTGTTTTTGGCCATGATGTTTTATTACAGCAATAGAAACCCTGACTAAGACAGATAACTGATGATAGTTCTGTACATCAGAGACACGTGAGCTTTCCATCTTTTTTGAGTTACTTCTTAGTGAAGGGCCTTGGTGGGGCCAGATTTAAATTGGAATCAGTGATCAGTTTAATAATAATTTCAGTAACATGGGCACCTATAGCAATCTATGGTTTTGAATGCGCTTCTGTGGTACCGCCTGAGTCTTGTTTCTGAGTACAGGAGGGATGGATGCTTGTTGGAGGTCTGTTCTTAAGTCCAGTTTTACTAGGTGGGGTCCATGGAGCCAATTTTCTTTGCAGATTCTAGGTGCTCACTGAAGGAAAATAACTTCCCAAGTACTCATCCCCATCAGGACTGTAGGGTGTTCATTTCAAGAGGGGCTCACATGAGTCTCTACATGGGAGTGGAGCAGCCTGCTGAGAACGAGGAAGCCTCGGCTGGAATTTCATGTGAATGTGTTTCGCTGGTATCTTCCTTGGGATCAGATAGAATTACCATGATAAAAGAATTTGATTATGGCTGTTATCTTACACATCGGGATTGCGACCCTTAGAGAAGAGGAGATTCCAAGAACTGAGGGAGAGTCAGCATGTTTTTCTGCTTGTCTTATTGTCACTTTTTAATTAACAAAAATAGTTATTGAATGCCTACTATGTGTCAAGCTTTCTTCTAAGAGGCATTTTCTTTCAACCCTTCTTTTATGGCATGTGTGCCGTGTGTAGTGTGTGTGTGTGTGTGTTGTGTACATAACTGTGGATGCTCATCACAGCACATATGTGTAGGCCAGAGGACAGCCTTGGTGGCTAGTCCTCATCACCCACAGGATCTACTCACTGCAGCTCTACTGTAAATGTCAAGCTTGAGCTGGAACATGAGTTTCTGATACCTCTTGTCTCCATCCCTCGTGTTGCCTATGCGTGAGAGTATATTGCCTATCCATGTTGCCTATAGTGAGAGTACAGTGGTCTACTGCAGCCTAGTTTACACGAGGATTCGCCCTCGTGCGGCAGGTGCTTTACCCACCGAACCATCTCCATAGTCCTATTTTTAAAACTTTAAATCTGCTGTTTTGAATCCCAGTTGGCACATCTTTAAAAAAAAAAAAAAAATAGAGGGACATGCGCAACCCTTTTTGTCAGCCAACCTCTCTTAAGAACAGGGGCTTGGTCTCTTAGCTTGAATCTCAGCTATACTAATTGGCTCTTGCTTAGAATAATGTTGCTTCTCTATGAAGACTTGACCCATATGTTGCTCACAAGTCCTTGGACTCGAAGAGAGCAGAGGAAGTGGCTGCGATTATTTAAAAGGGAGTAAGTAGTACAAATGAAGTTGATTTAGTATGAAAGCGAGCGCCATGGAAGGGACTCATCTTGTCTCTTATACTTTAACTTAGGAAAGGTGGCTTAAGTCAGCAAGCAGGGTGTCCCTTGCCTCACGGGATGTTGGAGCATGTCACATCTTTCCAAATAGCACATATTGACTTCTACTTTAGGGGTAGAAATGTTGGCTGTTTATTTAATGACTTTATTGACATGTCATGGCAATCCAAGATGAAGGCTGGTATGGCTTTGTCTTGGTGCAGTGGAGCAATGGTCAGACATGGTTCTTCTGTTTATCTGTCGCTGTGCCAGGTGGATAAAGTGCATATATCTCCCTAGGGGTTGGGGGTTGAGTTCCGTTGGTAAAGTAATGGTTATACAAGCATAAGTACCAGGGTTTGATTTTGTTTTAACCAGGCATGGAGATGCATGTTTGTAGTTTAGCACTTGGCAAATTGAGACAGGAGGATCCCTGAAGATCACTGGCCAGTCACCTAAGCAGAATCGGTGGCCTCTGTGAGAAACCCTGTTTGAAAAAATTAAAGGTAGATGGTGTCTGAGGAATGACACCCAAGGTTGTTCTCTGACTTCCACATCTATGTATATCCATGTACATGTGCACTTGTGCAACTGTTTGTGTGCATAAAAATACAACACACACACACACACACACACACACACACACACACACACAGAGAGAGAGAGAGAGAGAGAGAGAGAGAGAGAGAGAGAGAGAATATATCAGGAATATGCTTCTTGTTTAGAGGATCTTATGTGACAATCCCTTACAGGATATCACTGAACATGACCTTGGGGTGTTATTGTGTACAAGCAGTATACAATGGGGAGAAGACACCTTCTAAAAGGAGAAACTTTGTCCTTCCTGTCTTTCTGTGTTACAAAATACTTTTCCCTACTCTTGTTTTTTTGTTTGTTTGTTAGTTTCTCAGGACAGGGTTTCTCTCTGTGTAGCTTTGCGCCTTTCCTGGAACTCGCTTTGGAGCCCAGGCTGGCCTTGAACTCACAGAGATCCGAGTGCTGGGATTAAAGGCGTGTGCCGCCGCCGTCCAGCCCTTTTTTCTCCTCTTATTCTCTCCTGGGTATAGAGCCCCTGAGTTGGTGATTTTCCTCCATTTAACACTTCTCCTGAGAGTCATTTCTCCTCTTCAGTGAGGCAACGAGAAGGAGAGTGAAGAAATAAAAAAATATTTCTACTATAGCTGCTCCTGGTGGTGCCAGATTGGCACCGAGGGTGGCACCAGAGATTGGAGTAGCAAGTGGCTGGATTGAGAGATGTTGGTGCCCATCCTGAACGCAAGAGGGTAGAAATACGGCAGTCTGTATACATGCTTATGTATAGATTTCTCTGGATAAAATCCTAATTAATTAGCAAAAATTGTTTACATTGGGAAGGTATTCAATATATAAAATGTGAAATTTAGCCAGGAAGGTGGCTTAGTGAGAAAAGTGCTTGCCTGTTAAGGATGAGGATTCGAGTTCGAATCCCTAGAATTCAGGTAAAGCTGGATTTCGTAGAGCTCATCTGTAATCCTGGCATTCCCCTGGCAGAAACAGGGGACTCTCAAGTAGTTCAAGAGCTGGTTAGCGAGCAAGAAATCCTGCCTCAAGCAATGACCAATGTCTATTGATATTGTCATCATTCAGGTTTTGGTTAGTTTAGACAGCCATTTCTAGGAGACACAATCTCATAACAGACTTCCTAGTCTTCTGGTTCTTACAGTCTTTCTGCCTCTTCTTCCATTATATTCCCTGAGTCTTAGGTACAGGAGTTGTGAAGTAGAATCTACTACCACAAACCTCTACATACATGTACACAAACACAAGCGTGTGTGTGTGTGTGTGTGTGTGTGTGTGTGTGTGTGTGTGTGTATAATGAAATGACATTCTCATGGCTGAAATGTTTAGAACAAGGATGGGAAGGGATCCAGATTGAGATATGGGTAGGGATCTGATGGGAAGGTGCACTTAACTCAGGTTAGAGTGAAACACTTGAGTTGGTTCTATTGAACCATCTTTTCTGTGTTTTAATATAATTGACTTTTCCATTCAAGACTTGTGAGGAGCTTCCTTGCTCTGAGGTGTAGGTCTCTCTTTTCAGATATGTTAATCAGAGATACCATGATATGGTCCCAGGTTCCCAACAGAAGGTCCTATATGGGTGTGGGTTAATGGAGAAAGTGATTTTTGTGTTTTTATTTTTTTGAGTCAATTAAAATATTTTCCAAAGGAGATTAAAGTCACAAATGTGACTATGATCACTGCCTTTCTGTTTGCTGTTTCTGTCTGAGCATTGCAGTGCAAGATGACATGGAAAAACAGAACCAGAGAGAATGGTGGGGACAGTCATGACCTCTGTTGGCTACCAGGGAAAATAGTCTGTCCCAAGGGGAAAGCACACAAAGGCTGTAATTGCACCCTGACTTGCAATTTGTGGCTGATCTGGAGGGATTGTTTTTGAAGTAAAGATTTAGGATAAATTCAAAGGGGTCTTCTGATGAAGACTGTAAGCAAAAGCCAGGTTAAGTAACGAATGGAAAACAGCCTTGAATTAAAGCTCCAAGAGCATCTTGGGATTTATTTAAAAATTTGCTTTTTATGAAAACTGTTTACTTCAGTCTTTTCAGTCTGAGCCATGTAATTTAAAAGTAGCACTTCATTATAGAGAATTTTGAGCATATACAAAGATAGACAAAAATCTCTTATTCAATACTCCTGTACTCAGCTTCTGTATTTGATGGCAACTTACCCAACTGAGCCTATTCCTCCCACAGCTCAAGTACCTCCCATTCTCACATATTATTTTGAAGCAAACCCCATAAACCAAATCATTACATCCATAAATATTTCAACGTGATTCTCTAGCAGGAAAAGCATCTCTCCTTTAATAAATAAGATAAACATTTTGCTCATCCATCCAAGCCTGTGGGGAGATGGACTGTTTGACATGTAAGGTCATACTTAAGACAATCTTGATTCGCCTTAGAATCCAGCCTTCTGGTTCCCAAACTTAGAAATGTAAATGGCACAAACTACATAGAAAGTAGTGCAAAGTATAATAGCTCCGACATTTGGAGGACTGCTCTTGAGTAAGTGCAGGATGGTCAGCCATCCAGTCTGTACTAACTGGGCCATTGGTTACCAAGCAGACTTTATTCACTAACTGCAGAGAAGGGAAAGAGAAATTAAGAGCTTTAGTGTAGTCAAGGGAAAAGAGATGGGCTTTCATTTGAGACATGCTTCCATTGTCTATAATAGGGCAAGATGGTCCTAATTAGAAGTAGAACAATGCAAACACAACCCGCACAAACAGGCTGATGTGTTTCTTGGCTATGGAGGCTGTATGCAGGTTAGATGGAGCCAGTTGAAAATTCTCTGCAGATGGAGAATGTTCTGAATCCTGGATGGATTTTTGGCCTTCCTCCCTACTCTGTCTTTGAGATCTAAGATCAGCTGTATATGGGAAGAGGGAACCATGTGCTCTCTTCGGGCTTGTGTTCCTAAAACAGACCAAAGTAGATCATCAAGTAGTGGCTCATGGTTCCTTCTTGAGCTCAGCAAGCCTTTGATGCTGTTTTCACCCACAATTTAGAGTAGAAACACTGAGACAGACAAGGAGAGCAGGGGTCACAGTTGGACATGCACCCAACCCCTTATGAGACTCCCCCTCCAAACCTTGAGTTCCAGTGATGGGCTAATATGGAGGAATGGCTTTTTCAGTCAGCCTTTTTCCATGTTAAACCCTCTGTGACTCTTAAGTGGGGCAAAGTGCCTTTCTGAATTTCTTGCTGGGAAGTGTGTGTGTCCCAGGCTGTTTGTTGATCATAGGATGTAAGCCCCAATGGGTGAACAAGACCATACTATCTTCATAGTTCTGGTGTCTGTGTGAAATAGAACTTCAGCCAACTCAGCTTTCTAGGAATAAGAATGACAATTTTCCAGACCTTCATGGAATAGGTAATGTGGGGATTTAACAAGGCAACTCCACGTAGTTAAAAATGAGGTTTATTTGGGGGTAACTAACAGCCAGTAAAAGGGTTGGTTACAGGATCTGGGAGAGGTGAGGTACAGTCCAGCAGGATTCTCTGGAGAACTCTGACTTGGTCTTCCATCCAACATCCAGAATCATGAAGCCTGGCACATCTAGATCTCTGGTCTTAAGGGCTCCCATCTCAGCCCCACCCCAGGGGCAGGTAATAGGTAGGTGTGGCAGTTACCAGAAGCCTCATTAGGGGTAGTACTTCCAGATCAAAGCTGGAACAGCTACCCACTACAAAGAGGTCATCAGAAATTTCCCAAGCCACACAAAGAAGAAAAAGCATAGAGATGTATTGTATAGACAGAAGGCATGTCTTGGAAGCCCAGATCCAAGACTAATAAACTTTGGATCCTCAGTAATATCACTTGTAAGGTTCCTATGAATGTCAAATTAGGTGACACCTCTGTCATCATTCCAATTTTTCTTTTGCTCATGTTCTCATTATTAGTTAAAAATCCATTGGGTGTTATCTCAGTTATGGTTTTATTGCTGTGAAGAAACACCATGACTGTAGCAACTCTTATAAAGGAAAACATTTAACTGGGGTTGGCTTACAATGTTACTGTACTCCATAGCTAATGTGGGAAAACTGACTCCATTGGCTGCTATAAGTTGAATGAAGACTACCACCAGTTTCCTGTTTACCCTAAGAGATGTAACTTCCTGATGATTAGTAACAAGTGACATCAACGCTGAATTCATTCTCATTTTGATTTCCGGGTTCCAACCTGATTTTTCTGGAGTGGGCTGGCTGCTGCTTTTCTTTTCCTGAGGACACAGAATGTTCACAAGATTTTCCTCTGAGAAAGATTATTTTTTTCTAAAATCTGAGTAGTATTAACAGGTTCTCATGTTCTCCTGGACATGTCTGACTCATAGAGAAAACACAGTTTAAACACTGTTCAGTCATACCAAGCTATGTATAAGTAGGTATCTGCTAGATCCTCTTCCTTGTTCTGTCCTTGGTACATGGACTATATTTAGAAAGTTGGGTACTAGTATTTAGTAATATTTGACACTGTATTGTTTTATATTTTCTTGCCAACCTGATGATAGATTGGAAGCAAATGAAACTCATTTATAAAACCCTCAACAATTTTGTAGGAAATAGTTCCTTTAAAAAAGACTTCATCTATCCACTGGGGCTGGGCCCCCCATGGTCCATTTATTATCTCTACATTATATCTGGTTGTGGTGTTATATAACTGTCTTCATTTGCTGTAAAGAGAAGTTTCTTTCATGGGAGGTGAGAGCTGCATTTACCTGTGGGTATGG
This sequence comes from Peromyscus leucopus, assembly GCF_004664715.2. Taxonomy (NCBI): domain Eukaryota; kingdom Metazoa; phylum Chordata; class Mammalia; order Rodentia; family Cricetidae; genus Peromyscus; species Peromyscus leucopus. The sequence goes on from NC_051081.1 coordinate 38,621,323, forward strand.
GGATGAATAAGTTGTAGAATGTGGTAAGGAATCATTCTGGTCTAGTAAAATTGTAGTGGTAGGTTTTACACTACATCCCCTGTATCCAAGGCTCAGACAACTTCATGGAAGAGCAAGCAGTAAGATTCTAAGGGACAGAGGAGCAGGAAGTCTGCTGTGAGACCATGCTTCCTAGAAATGGGCACTTAAATTAAACAAAACCCAAATAATGATAATATCATTAGATATGCTAACACAGAGAAGGACAATCTTATGAGGTACCACCCCTAGATAAGGGCAATTAATGGCTGCAGAGAGAAAGAATTTACATCTCCTAGAGATGAGCTCCTTAAATGACTATCGCGTCCAAAGTGGTCAACCCTAAATCACATATACACAATAGAAAAAGTAGACCAAGTAGTTTGTATGTATGTATGTATGTGATATATATGTATATATATATATGTATGTATGTGATATATATATATATATATATATATATGTAAAAATAATAAAGAAAAAGGGACCATCAATTTGAGAGGAAGTGAGGTGGGGACATGGGATGTGTTGGAGGGAGGAAAGGGAAGGGGAGAAGGAATGTAATTATATTTTAATTACAATGTATTTTAAACATCAGTTCTTCCAAGTGTTTCTTCAACAACTTGCCTAGCCCTTCCCTAGGTACTGTAGAGAATACATAGGTAAAAACTGGGGCTTCTATCCGCAAGCAGCTTCTATGTGGAAAGCAAAGGGGAGACAAATAGAAGAATAGAAACTGTGAGAAGGAAGTCAGAGTGCTGGACTTTGCTGGAACGACGGCTGCAGCTTTTCACCTTGGTTCTCTCCCTGCTGCTACACACTCCTCTTTCCTCCTTCACTGTCTACCTCTGCCTGCTCCGGCTGACCTCACTTCAGAGCCTGCCGGTCACTGTCAAAGGGAGAGGAACCAGCCACCTCTTGTCTTTTGATGCCATCTGTCTTATTGCCCATGCTGTGCTATCCCGATGGTGATTCATGTTCTTGGAAGTCTGAGGGATTCCAGAGTTTCCAGACACTCCTAGAATGTCTCTGGGAGGAAGCCTAGGGGTTACCATGTATGTGCGCGGCATCTCACATCTCTATCTCCCCTTCTTATTTCTTCCCAGTTGGCAAGGCCGCATGAGACAGATGATTGAGTCCTGCTGGAGCGGACTGGATGGTTGCTGAGACTTTTTGAATCTTGGTACTGCCCTGAACTTGGCAAAGGGGTCTTGGGACATGAATCCAAAAGGTCACCATCCTGCCCCCTCATCTTCCCTGAGCCATGCATGTATGGCAGATGATGAGGACTGGAGGCATGTAAGGCCAACAGTATACTTAGGGAGCAAGCCCTTCTTCTCTAAAACACAGGACATTACTCACTCCCTTCTTTCTTCCTTGTTCCCATGTTAGAGTGTCTATCTCAATTCCCACCCCCACCCCGCCACTTCCCAATCTTTAGCTAATATTCCCTAGCACACTGTTTAGTTCTGAGTGATCATATTCCTGTATACCCACCAGTGTATTTGTTCTTAAGAAACTTCTTATCACGGCTAAGGAAATCCTCACCTTCTTGCTCCAGTCTTCCTCTCCGACCTCTCTCACTCCCTCATTCCCCCATCAAGTTCTCTGGGAATCTCGAACCCAACCGCTCTTGCACCAGATGTGCTGTCTCTGCACATCTGGTAAAGATGCTTGCTGCTTCACCCTTTTCGACTGTCTACATCTGGAAACGCCGGGCTCTGAGAGCCCCTGTCCCCTCTTTATTCGAGCCTCCTCGAACTGCTCCAGCTAGGGTCACCCCTTCACGTGAGCTCCAGTGCTACCTCGCATTACCCTGTGTTCTTATAATTATGTTTAAATGTGTATTATGATGATCTGTCAGGTACAGAGGAAAGGGATTACTTTCTCATCCATCACAAGGCCACTTGGGCAGCTAGCTGAGTGTACTGCTAAGTGTTTGTTAATGTAAGTAGAAAGGAGCCTCCTTGCTCTTACAGAGCCGTACCTCGCTTAATTTCTCTGAAATTCATTGACTGATGCATGCATGCATTCACTCCCTGTGCAAACATTGACTGAATACCTACTATGTGGGAACTCCTTTCCCCTTTCTCTAGGCCACAAAGCCTTGATCAAACAGACATAAAAAGAGAAGCAGCTGCCAATCCTTCCTCTAGGAAGCTCTGCTCCGCGGGCCTTCGTTATGAATCCTAAAGCTTCAGTTTCCTTTTGTCAGCTTTTTCTTTAATGGCCAAACTCATGGTGGCAGTGACAATGGATTCTGCATTAGTATTAAAAATTTATCCGATAAATAATGGATTAGAACCTCTGTTTAATAATTATTAATGCACTGCAATTTCAGTTGCCCAAATCTCAAGATGTTTTAAACATAACTAATTGAAAACACAATTAACAGCAACTTGCAGAAATACATCTGAAAGGCAGAGCACCCTTGAAAACCTCAGCGTCTAACAGAACAAAAACATTCCAAAGCAACCCCTCCCCCTCCTCCCACTGCTCCTACATGAAGAGAGGATGCTGGGCTCCTGCAGAGAAAGACCATGGTGCTTGGTAGAGTTTGGGACACAAAGATAGGATAATGACAGCTTTTCTCCAGCCACTAAAACTCCAAATGATCACTTTATCATAGTCAAGGTTCAGGGGGATGTGCCTGACCCATAGGCTGTGCTCACACAGTTGCATAAGATGGACCTTTGGCAAAAACTCTGTGATCACTCTGGGCTCCGTGGCTGTGGCTCCTGTGGTTCCCGTGGCTCCCATGTCCTTCTCATCACGGATTCTGTACAGTTTGAACCAGCAAATCCCAGTGCTGCTGGTTCTTTGCACATTAGAGAAGGGCCCTTGGACTTTCTTGCTTCAAAAAAAAAAAAAAAAAAAAAAAAAAAAAGATCAGGACAAAGAAGACAGATTGGAACATCCCCAGGATGAGCTTGGGCTGATTTGGGCTCTAGGATCCTAAAGGACAATGGAAGCATTGGGCTCTGGGCTTGGTGTAGCATGGGCAAGTACAGGTTCTTGGATCTGATGGTTTTCCTTCTCATTATATTATTAACACCAATGAATTTATCTTCTTCACAGTGGAATTTGAACTTGGATGTTCTGGCCTTCTTGCTTTCATCAGTAGTTCACAGGTATTTTTCTTTGTTTTGCCGGGGGTGGGGCAAGTGTTCAATGACAGATGGTAAGGAAATTAATCAATGGCAGTGATTGGCATTCAACAAATGCAACTCCTCTCCCAGTCTTAAGCCTTGTCTATTGCTCCTACGTGGCTAATCTATCCCCAGGACTCCAGACTCTTCTATGGGTATACTTTCAACAAAAATAACATAGGTATTGGATGGATGCATGCATGCTATTCCAGGAGAACATAATGGAGTAAGGACCTGGGGAGATAGCTCGGCTTGATTCCCAGAACCCATGGAAGAAAGCTGGATGTGATGGCTTGTGTTTATAATCCCAGAGCGGAGGATAAGGAGATAGGTGGACCTTTGGAGCTAGGCAGCCAATCAACCTAGGTGAATTGCTAACTCACAAGCTAGTGAGAGATCCTGTTTGCAGACACAAGGTGGACAGCATCCTGAGAAAAGTCACCTGAAGTTAACCTCTGGCTTTCATTCTCACATATGTGTGTAATGTATGTATGTGTGCATGTGCATGTGCGTGTGCATGTGCGTGTATGTGTGTGTGTGTGTATGTGTGTGTTCATATACACCTTCACACACACACACACACACACACACACACACACACACACACACACACACACACACACACACATTCACATACTCTATGTGCCAAACAAGGAAAAGTAAGAAAAAAGGGAGCTTAGGGAGCCTGGTCTGAGAATCACCATGGACAGTGGCTTGGATAGCGTTTGAGGTATGCTAAGTGTCCAGACACATAAATGCAGGAATATTGCAAAGTATCTGAAGAGCCAGGCTGGTAAGTTTGACCGTCACTGTAGAGAGTAATGAAGTATTTCTTTTTAAGTTAGAGAGTTGCATGGGTTTTAGCTTTATCTGTTTATGTTGAAACAGTAATACTTAAACTTTATTGAGCGTCAGTATCTCCTGGAAGGTGAATTTTAATATGATTACTTACTCATGTGGCTAAGGAATTGAGTTCTGACTACCCAGCTGATAATGATGCTGCCGTTTCCAGAGACTGAGATTTGAAGCCACATCCTTTGGGGAAGTCCTGGCAGTGGGCTGGCCTGGAAAAATGAATCTGTCTGTTTCAAGCAGTAAGATACAATGTTCCCAGGCTATTTTCAGGAAGGAAAAGTGGCTTTATCTCACTGGTTCTCAACCTTCCTCACCCTGCAACCCTTTAATACATTCCTCATGTTGTGCTGACCCACAACCATACAGTTATTTCATTGATACTTCATACTGGTAATTTTCCTACTGTTATGAAAAGTGGCTCTATCTCACTGGTTCTCAACCTTCCTCATGCTGCAACCCTTTAATACAGTTCCTCATGTTGTGCTGACCCCCAACCATACAATTATTTCATTGATACTTCATACTAGTAATTTTGCTACTGTTATGAATCATAATGAAAACATCTCATATGCAGGATATCTGATAGGTGACCCCTGTAGGGGCCAGTACATACAGGTTGAGAACTCCTGCTCCAGAGCAAAGGGAGATATTACTGAGGAGATGCAACAGTTTGTGGCCAGCTAGATTAATGGGAAAGACTGGCAAATCCTCCATGATTTTCTTCCCTGGAATTCCAAAAGATGATAATGGTTCTCATGAAGAATAATAGCATGGAACAGAGACTTCCTGGTCAGGATAGAAGAAGATTGTTGGTTCCAATGCTCCAAAGCTTGACGACTACAGGAAACCATGTTGACTTCTAACTGGTTTCTTAAGAGTGGTCAAAACTGTGGAAGCAATGGTACCAGGAGAAGACCACCAGCTACTGCAACCAGAGTGAGTTCAGTAAGGTTCTAGCATCTAAGATGTGGGCCAACCCTGCCCAAATCTGAATATGAGCTCCTTAGTAAATGTTACACTGCTGGATGCCTCCCTTCACTCACCGAAGCCCTGGGGTATTGTGATGCTGTTGCCTTATGCTTAAACAAGCCTGATGGAGATGAAATTTCTGATCTTAGTCATAACTCTAATCCTTATTGGAATCAACTTATAAGCAGCTATAATTTACCACACTCTCTATGCCCATTTTTTACTTTTTTTTTTAACAGTAGAATCTCACTGGGTAGCTCTAGCTAACTTGGACCTCGTGGAGATAAGGCTAGCCTGCCTGTGCTATAATTAAAAGGATGTACCACCATGGCCAGCTAGGCTGCAATTCTGTTGAGTGCAATTTGTGTCCACCCAGATTTTGTACCCACAGAGCTGAATGGAGCTGAACATAGAGATAACAGGAAAGCTTACAGATCGACACAGCCACCAGTGGATTACATGACACACTTTCTCATGCCATAACTAATACCTGGTGTTTCTGTAATGGCTGAGCCAGTGGACAGAACCACTAGGACTGTGGCAACTCAAAGATTGAGTTTTGAAGCTTCTTTCTTAGACATGCTTTTAAATACACTCGTTGGGATTGTTTATTTTTGTTTCTGTTTTTGCCTTAAGGACATAATATATGGAACTCCATGATGCAGCCAAAGCAATCCAAGTTTAATCTCCAAGCATTCATCTCCCAAGTTCAGATTTTTTTTTCTTCTCTCTTCTCAGCTGGTGCATTCCCCAACTTCTGAATGTCTAAAAATACCCAGCGTGGTTCCCTCTACAAAACACCAGCACCCTGCCAGCTGTTAAATAAATAAACTCCAAACAGAAATGCTGTAGTTGTGAAATAAGATATATTTAATTAAATAAAAAAAGGAAAGCAAGTGCTATTACAAGAACATAAAACTGTAAGGCATAAGATAAAAACTAAATTACTGCAAGGCAGCTCGATCCAATCTAATCCTTGAAGATAAAGATGAAACCAGAAAATTGCATGTATTGAGAAATCAACATAAGCCCTGAGCAAATATTAACTAGAGATCTATAAACTGGTTGATAATAAACAGTAGTATGAACATTAGGATTATGGTAGGAAATGGAAATGGGATCGCACTGGGTGAAGGGGTTCACCTCTCCATCCTGCTTGGAGCAAGCCTTTAGAGGATCTTTTTTGGAGTGACTTTTCCATTAGCCAATCCCAGTCAAATCGAGAGGGGAAAATTGAATGGTGTGGAAGTACCTGGGCATAGTTCTATCCATCATCTCCCGAAAGACATGGAAATTGATGCGTTCTCATCCTACCAGGCCGTAAAATGGAGCTGGCAGATAAAACATTTGCTTTTTTACCATGGGTTTCTAACTTAGCTATTGACACCATTTTAACAGTGTATTTAAGCATGAAAAATGGTTCAATTACGTGTTAAGTAGCCTTTTTTTATGGTTCTAATAAAGGTCCATTTAGATGTCTATACTGACAACTCAGTTCTTTGGAAGGGCATTTTTCAAGTTTCCTGCTGAAAGAGGACATTTCATACCAAAAAAAAATTCTCTCTCTCTTTTTCAAAAAAAAAAATTCAATATTAGTCGGAGAATGCTGCTTTGGCTTTGAGAGGGGAGAGAAAGCATGTATAGAGGCAGGGCCTTCCAGTGGTGGAGAAGTCAGCAGTAGGCAGCTGGGAAAATCAAGCTAATTCACAGGTGAAGATGTCCTCTTTGTCAGGGTTTTAAGTTCTGGGATAAAGACGCTCTTTTGAGAGTATTCACTCCTGTCCCACCCCACACAGGGAGTTGCTGAATGATAGCTGAATGGGAGCCCGACTCTGGAGAGCGAGGAGGCGGCTCTGGCAGACTGGGACCAGCATTCTCCCTCACATCAAGGTTTAGGGACAGCTGGGGCCTCCAAGGGAACCAGGAGTCCCTTTGGGGACAGAGTTAGTGTTCTTAGGCCCCTGGGGGAAGTGTGTGACCTGGGGGTTCTTAGAAAATAGGTTTTTCTTTGTGGGGAAAATAAACCACTTTTAGTGAGACTCCATCAAAAGAATTCCTGACAAAAAGATATCCCTGTGTGCTCTCGGCTCTGGACAAAGGTCTCCACTGTCTCCCAGAGTCAAGGTCTTGTTGTTAATTCCTTGTAAGTCTTTTGGGGAGGGGTCTCCTGTGGCTGTCAGTAGCTTCGTGAAGACAAGAGCTGTGGTAGTTTCCTGGGCTTCCAGAACAAAGCCCCATGGACAGGAGCAGTGGCTTAAGCAACACAAACAGGTTTCTTTTCAGTGCTGGAGGTCAGAGCTCAAGCTCAGTGTCTATCAGGAGGTTTTCCTCTCAGCCCGGTCTCCTTGGCCTGTATGTGGGCCTCATCATTCCGTTCTATTTGCTTGTGACCCAGCCCCAACTTCCTTTACTTATAAGGTCATGCCAGCCACATAATAGGGCCCACCTGAATGACCTCACTTAACTTCATTCCCCTATTAAAGACCCTGTCTGTGACTACGGTCACATTCCGAGCTCTCATGGGTTAGGGCTTCAACACTTAAATTTCAGTAGGAAATGGTGCTTTACTTTAATCCTCCATGTTTAAAGGTGCATGTAATAGATATCTACTTATTTCTCTGCCTCCATTTGATGAGAAGAGGGATAGAAAAATATAACAAACATTAGCTGTGGCTGTTCTCATTTTGTTTATAGAGAACTCAAGGTCAGTTGCCCTGCATAAAAAATTCTGTTGCAAGGTAAAGAAAAATTTTACTTTCAAAGATTCTGCAAATGTCATTCTTTACCATTTGGGCTCTTCATCTCGGCAACTCCTGATGTAATTAATATGAGTTCAGGTACAGACATGCATAATTTTTAAGGTACCCCAAATGATTCTAAAATGCAGCGAGGATTGATAAATCGCTATTCTTAAGGTCTTTGGATACATAAAGGTGGCCCTCAATGGTGAGTTGTTTATTTTGACAAGTCACTTCTGAAATGCCAAGAGACTACCCAGCACAGTCTGGAAGCAGTAACAGCTTGTAGCTGTTTGGGGTGATGATATATGGGTGTTTTTCACAGTTGCTTTTGCCACAGCTTTTCTTGGGGTGAAGGATTTTGAAATGAAAGGAACATGGACAGTCGTACATTTGACTTATTTGTGGGAAGAAGCAATGAGCCTCCTCCAGGCTGGATAAGTCAGATCATAGCCACACAGTCTCTCAAGGGCTCTTCCAGTGGGTAGGCAGGGTCAGTGACATCCTAAGAAGCAATTTCCTAGGACAAATGGTTAGACACTAGAGAGAGAGAGAGAGAGAGAGAGAGAGAGAGAGAGAGAGAGAGAGAGAGAGAGAGAGAGACTCTCTTCTAGAAGCAGGAGCGCTAGGGCTCCGGTGTGCTGTGGAAACATCTCCTGTGAAGCCTTGGGTATTCTCAGTGAGTCTTATACAGTTGTAGTGTATTGCCCTTAAATTTTTACTTTCACATTACTAGCTCATCAGTGTTTCCCACAAACCTTCCTCTGATCCTTTTGAGCAACCAACCCTTGTAGAACAATAACAAGAGCCCCAAAGGGACAGGTTCTTTTTCTTCTCTGCCCCAAGGCAGACACCAACTACAGTGTTTCTTCACTGTGGAGCTGCACTTTTGAAATAGGCAGAGTCTTCTGAAACTATCAATTGTGGATTCACATCTGTGCCAGCTCTGTTTGAAAGAATGGGAGTCCATGTAGCCTCTCTTCCACAACCTGTGATGTAGGGATAGATGGTAGTCTTGGGCCTCTGGGTAGAAAGGCCTGTGACTTAAGCCAACTCTGGGAGAGGCCTGATGAAGTTGAGACAGGTGGGACAAAGCTGGTATGGTGCATGCATTTGTAAACCCAGCACTAGGGACACGGGGACAGTCACATCTCTGGGACTTCCTGGCCAGAGAGCCTTGCTAAATCAGAGAGCCCTAGATCCCAAAGAGACACTTGTCTCAAAAAAGCAAAGTGGATGGCACCTGTGGTTGACTTCTGGCCACATACTCTGTACACGTATGTACATGCAGTCCCTCACATGCACCTAAATGCACAGACACAGATGCACATACTTGCACACACATGTGTGTTCTTGAGCACATATGTGCATACACACACACACACACACACACTGAGAGAGAGAGAGAGAGAAAGAGAGAGAGAGAGAGAGAGAGAGAGAGAGAGAGAGAGAGAGAGAGAGAGAGAGAGAGAATATATAGAACCCCACATGAATAAATCCTAACTCTGAGAATATTTTTTTGCATTCTGACCCAAGTTCAGGTGCTTAGAGCAAGGATTGGCTTTGGAGGGCCAGAAAAAAAATGCTGTCTCCTTTGAAGAGAGTAGCTTGAGCCTTACAGGATGGGTATTGTTGCATTTCTAGGAAGAGGCAGGGAGGTCTCTTTGCATATGATCACATGAAGGAGAGACGGACATGCTTCTTACGGGCCTGGGAATCATTTAGTGTAACATAAAGCATGGTTGCTATGGGGAAGATGAAGAGTGAGGTGCTTTGGAGGTATCAGGCTGATGTGGGTGAGTGGCAGGTAGGCAGGTGGCCATGCTCTATTGCAGCCCTCATCCTACTGTTTCTATGGCATTATGACATTGAGAAGCAACAAACAGTGGTTCTCAACCTGTGGGCCTCGACCCCTTTGGCAGACCCCTGTCTCCACTCATATGTACAATATGATTTAGAGCAGTAGCAAAATTACAGTTATAAAGTTGCAGTGAAAATCATTTCATGGTTGGGGTCACTACACCATGAGGTATGAAAGGGTCTCTACTAGTATTAGGAAGGTTGAGAGCCACTGAACAAAGGCTTAGCCCTGAGGAGAACATAGAGTTGCTTTCTTGGACCCCTGAGTAGAAATCAAGATTGTGGAGGCAGAGGGGGAAGAATGAGCTGTTTTGTTTTTACTAATAAAGCAGACTAGATAGGGGAGATGTCATCCCAGACTCAAAAGCTCCTTCATGTGTTCTTGACAGTAAGAAAAAAACCAAAAAAAAAAAAAAAAACCAAACCAATACCCAAACCAATACCCCCCCATTCTTGTCATGTGACCAAATTCCTAGCCTACTTCAATGAGTTTTATTTTCTCAGTCATTAGTCATTGTTGTCTTGTATTCTTAGAGATTTTGAAGTTTCTCTTAATCCCTCCTAAATCCTGTACATTCCGGAGGTAACCTGGAGAGGCTCAGAGGGCCCCAGAGATGCTGGGAGAGCTCCATAGACTTTCCTTGTTGGAAGAGGTTTTTTTTTTTTCATCGTCCTCCGCATTTAATTCACTTAATGCCTGTGTGTGTGAAGGTGGTGCCTGGGTGCACGGGGCAAGTACCTGCTGAGTGTAAATGGAAGTGCGGCCCTCACTTCAGGGAAGAGAAGTGAGCGATGCAGGACTCTCTGCTAAGCACATTATCAAGTTAGCTATGTATTAGTGGGGGGAAAGTAACTGTGGTTTATGTAGGATATAATCAGATTTAACTGACAAGCTTTTAAGAATTCACCCCTTGATAGGAAAAATACAGCCAAACAAAATCACATCAATAAAGCTATGGTAAGCACAATAAAGCAAAACAGTTAAAGCAAAGAAAATCCTTGAAATGGAACATCTAGATCCAAATCGTGATGTGGCAAGAGCTTTGTATGTGTATGTGTATGTAGGTGTGTGTGTGTGTGTGTGTGTGTGTGCATGTTTGCATCAGAGGTTAACATGGATGTCTTCTTCCTTTACTGCTCTCCATCTTATTTTTTTTTGAGACAGGGTGTCTCACTGTACCTGAGCTCACCATTTGGCAAGTTTGGCTGGACAGTGACCCTCTGGGGTCTTTGTGTCTCCATTGCCCAGCTCTGGGACTACAGACAGGTATGTGCTGCCAGGCATGACCTTTTGCTGATGTTTTAGTGTGTATCCCTTTGTGCCCTGAAGAGTCTGGTCATACAATGGTGGCCTGGGGGGGGGGGCCTCAGGATTTGTATTTGAGATCATATATATGTACCTTTGTCATTCTCCCTGATCCCCTGTCCCATTCTTGGTTTTTTCTGTCTGCAGCATGATTCCCAGACTGACTGCTCATTCCTCAAAGGATATAAACCCACAGTTTCACTGTAGCCTGAAAGGGGAAGCAGATGGTTAATAAAGAAAGCCATGGCTGGCGATTTTTCTTTTTCCTCTTGCTTGGTTCTGAGGCTGAAAAAAAAAATTGCAGCATACTTCAGACTTGAGCAGTGGCTGCGAATGTATTCACTGTTGAATTCATCTGTGAGGTTATTATACGCAGCTTTGATGTTACGGCAAGACTACCTGGGTCGTTTTGTTCCAATTACTCAGTGCAGAGGAGGAGGACTTCCATGCCACACGAAGCCACCCAACTTTGATGTCTTGCGTGGAGGGTGCCCTTCTTGGGACCAGTCTATCATGAGCAACTCCAGGTAGCTTGGCAGGTCCAAGTGGCAGGGCTCTAGCCTGGGTGCTGTGTCCACTCCCAATGATCTAGCTGTCTCCGGGCTGGGCGGCATGGGAGGGGAGAGGCCATCAGTGTGGGCCTATCAAGCACATTTCCCATTGCATCACAGAGGATTTGGAAATAACCTCATTTTCCTCAATTAGGAAGATGGAGATGGTAATGGCTGTACTTTGCTCTCTTCAGCCGTCTTTCATCTTCTGCATCGCAAAGTGCTCTGAAAGCATGATTAACAGGGCTTCCCAACTCCCCAGCCGGACAGGCGCCCCACTGCCTGCTTTGGCTGAGGCTAAATGGTTGAGGCCAGCTCTCAGGTGAACTCAGAGTAATGGGGGAGTCTGCTGACCCCAAAGCAGGGCAAGAACAGAGGCCGGGAACCTCACAGGAAGGAGTGGGGAGGGGAGGGAATGGCAGCCCAGCCTAGGGGAGATTGCTGGGCTGGGAGGCTAGGCTCTTGAATGCATCCTTGGATGCTCTGCTGGCCTATTCTCACAGCGTAGGCTTGTTACTAATGTTGCTGCCTAAGCCTACCCAGGTCTCAGAATCAGTGTGTAAACAACAGGAAGTGGATTTTGAGGTCTCAAGCCTCTTTCCACTCTGCCATTCTAAGTAGGTGGGATCCTATGCCATGGTTATGGGATCCTCAGACCATGGGGTGTGTCATTTGGATGACATCACTCCTCAGAGCCAGTCATCATCAGTTGCTATGGGGTATCTACACTATTGTGGCCCATGGCTTTCCCCTTCTTTGTGTTCTCCATGTTACCTCGTAGCCACGGCATAGACCTCTGCTATACTCCATGGCAGATGGTATCCAAGGACCAGCTTGGCTGCTTCATGAATCACCCCACCTCCTTGTTCTCTTCTACCTTTCCTCTCAATGTAAAAATACCAGCTTGCTCTGTGTTTTTGCCATGGGATTCATTCTAGTCGTACCATTCCTCTGAGATCCTTCCACCCTCCTGCAAGGTCTGGGGTTGTGTGTTGAGGCATTAACCACTCAGCCTATCACGCTTTAGACTGTGATCACCTGGGTCTGATTCCCTGGCCTCATCGTTCCTGTCTTCTGATACTTTCACCCGCCGGATGTAGTCCCTCCATGTTTCCCAGGAGCTGTTGTTCTTGGTATGTGCTGGGCTGAGAGGTGAACTCACAAGATTAAACCATAGGTCTGTGGTTGAGGAGATGGCACAGTGGATAAAGCTTTTGCCTCTCGAGCATCAAGATTTGAGTTCAATCCCCACAACGTATGTAAATAAAAGCCAGGTATGGCAGCACTTGCCTATAATCCCAGAGTTGGAAAAGCAAGGACAGGAGGATTCCTGGCCTTCTCTAGCTAGTCCACCTGGCCTAATCAGCAAGTTTTAGGCCAATGATATATCGTGTATCAAAGTAAATAGTTAGTGTCTGGGGAATGGTACCTGAGGTTGGTCTCCGCGTGCTATCTACATGTGTACACACACACACACACACACACACACACACACACACACACACACACACACACATCTAACTAGTTGCCTAGCATTGTTGCTGGCTCTTTAGTATCACTTCTTTGACATCCCTGAGTGGAGCAGGAGATCTCTCACCTGGTAATACCTTTTCAGGGCCCCTTTTCTAAGAAGATTCTGGGTGGCTGCAGTTGGGAGTTAGGTTCAAGATAGACGAGGAGTGATGTAGTTGCAGAAATGAGAAAAAAGACCTGGAGGATGAGTCTCCAGAAGGAGGCAGAGGGCACCACAGGATCCACTCCTTTCCTTCTGAAGAGGAACTTTAGAAAGATGCGGGGCCTGTCCTTTACAGTTGCTTATTCATGGGTGCCTCAAAATGCTGCCTTTTGGAAAAATGAAACGCAACAAAATCATAATAGAGCATAGCCAGGGTGTTCTGTCACTGTTTGAAAACCCTGAGGGTTACCCAGATAAGAAGCCTGACAAGGTCAAATTATGCCCTGGAGGATGGTTTGCTAATTGGAAAACTCTTTTTTTTTTTTTTTTTTGACTCTTGAAAACACAACTTGCTTTCCTCTCTCTCCCATGGAGAGAACTTGGCCCTGGAGGGTCACTCACCTGGGCGCTAGCTTGTCATGGGTGAAGGCTGCCCTTGCTTCTTCACTCATAGGCTGCCTTGACCAGCCTCAAAAAAAAAAAAAAAAAAGATACTCAGAGGTGGGGCTGCTGTGTTTTGTTGTGGAGGTTTTTCAAGTGTAAAAAGCACAATAAAACTTAATTCTATCCCTTTTCTGGAACAAACAGAAAGAAAACTGCTGAAGCGGAAAATTCAGAATGAGAATGCTAGGACAGCCATTAAGTTTGAGTTTTAAAAACTGCCAAGGATGCTTTTGAGTATTCTACATGTGTGAGTGGGGTGGGTCTCCCATTGTGGGGATGCTCAATACAGTCGCATCTTATACACGCTCGTGGGTCCCATGTGTATTTCCCGGTTGGGTCTCACTGCCCATCCTTCCTTCTCCTTACTCTCCTCACTGACCAAGTGCCCCCTGGATTCTTGGGATATCATTGTGTCTCAAGCTTCACCAAACTTAACCCTCTCATATCCACAAGCTGCTGCCATCACTCCTGGGGCTCCCCACCCAGTGTCCTGGCCACTTGGTTGCCGTTAACCTTGGGACAAAGATCCCCAGGGACAGCCCTGGATGGGGAAGGGTTTTTCAGCATCTTGACTCATGACTTTTGACTTCATAGCCAGCTTCCTCCAGTTTCTTTTTAAATGTCCTACTTGGTTGTTTCAAAATAGGGTCTTACTCTGTAGTCCGGTCTGACCTTGGCCTCATGGTAATCCTCCTGTCTCAGTGCCCCCAAGTGCTGGGATCACATGTGCCACCATATCCTATCTCCTTCTCCAGTTTGTATAGGTCAGGTTGTCCTGCCTGACTCTTTGGCAAACGGCCGCGTCCTTGCTGATTCCAGTCCCCATTGCTGGACATGTGAGACCTGCCCTGTGTGAGTGTTTGAGCAGGCAAGGCTGAGTAAGTGTAGATAGCAGGAGATTGACAGGACGTGATGGAGGACTTCTTGTAGGAAGAAGTTTGAGGTATAGTCAAACCTACTGGCAGCATGAGCAAACATTCGGGAGAGAAGTCTCAGATACAAAGGAAACTGAATGCCCTGCCCAGGCATAATGGAAGGGTCCATTGTAATAGGACCTTAAAAAAATGACATAGGAAGGAACAGTAAAATTTCTTTGTGTATATCCTTTTAGAATGTTTGTTTTACCTCTTCATTTTGCATTTCCTGGCCTATACCCAGGCCACACAGCCCATTGTTTTGTAGAAGCCCTCATGAACTTCAAACTGCCTTCAGAAGTAACCAGCTGATGACCAAACGTTGTGTTCCTTTCCATCCACAGAGCCATCACTGAGAAAGAAGTGGCTGTCAAGGCAAGGATACAACCATCAGCACCTTGCACTTAGACAGGGTCCAACAAAGCCTCGTGGACAATAGAAATAGGGGTGGGATTGGAAAGCATTGCATTTGATCCAGAAGAGTTAAAATCCCTGTCTGCCAACTGTTTAGAGAAATCACTGAGGACTTCAGTGTGGGCAGAGCCACAAGAGGGAAGGAACCTGGGTCCCAGAATGAGCATATGAAAGCATCTGAGAACTGTGACAAAAATAAGTAAGAAATCATCATGTTAAGCTGTCATAGTAACTTGAGGAAGTGCTACCATAGAGAATGCATATTGCTTGGGGTAATCTAAAGCCCTTTGTGGACTTACCTAACCATAGACTACTTGGTTCATTCATCATATCTCTCCTCTCCCCCAACCTCCACCATGCTAGTTGCTTAGGAGCTGCTACTTTTGAATGAGAAAGTTAAAAAAAAAAAAAAGGCTGATTTGAATGAAGATGCTATACAGGATGAGAAGGTGGGTGAAGGGAGCTAGTGAGGGAATTTCTTTTTCAGGCTCTGATTTTTTTTTTTTTTTGTGATTTCTGGGTCTCTAGAATTATGAAAGTAATGGAGTCATGAATATAATTACCTCTATTCTGTAATTACCCAGCAAATACCATATGAATACATCGGGGGTTTGAGTCAGCAGATCTGGCAGCTGCGGACTTTGATTATGATGATTTAGCTGTTGGGAAATGCCAGGGATTAATTTTAGTCATCAGTGTAGGAACAACAAGGAGAAATGGCCCCTGAATTAGGAAAGGCGGGATATGGGGAGAACACTTAATACCCATGAGGTCAGTTAGACAAAAGAACACTCCCTCTGGTAGTAGCCCTCCAGCAGCACACAGGCAGAGTGAAGCAAAGGCTCATTTGCACCTGCTGTTTCCTCATGAATCCACTCTGCCAGGATCTCACAGTGAGAACCCAGGGTGGCAGATGTCTGTGTCTGAACTCTTTGGTGTTGGCGGTGGCTTTTGCACTGTACAGTGGACTTGGCTCGGTTGTTCCCACTTTACAGATGGGGATACAAGCCTCTCAGAGTGGATCGTCCCAAGTGGCACCGGCAGGGGTGTTTTCCCCCTGTGATTGTCACATATGGTATTGGCTGTTCTGAGGAACGTGTCTCCATTATGTTTTCCCAGGGGAAAAAGGGTGATTTCTTTTATGACTTGTTTTTCTAATAGTTTTTAGAAGACTTTTCACCAAAACAATGCGGAAAGCCAATGCTGCTGTTCCAGGGATGAGATGCAAAAGTCACCTAAGAACTTGGGGCCTTTTTAAAGAACCAAGAACCCCTGGAACCTTCCCTTTATGATCACATCCACTTATTGCATGCCTTTAGCTTTACCTTTGGGTCATGCTCACTCCATCCCGAGAGCAGACATAACTTGTGGATGGATCTAAGATCACTCTGAAATTTCTAGTAGGCCGAATTGCTCTTCCCTCTTTTTGTAGTGGGATTTAGTGTCCACAGTCTACTGACCTGGATAGTCCCCAGAGGGTGAGTTAAGGAGATTCCTTGACAAACCTGTGGAGAGGCCAGGAAGTCACTCAGAGAGCTCTAGGGATCAACTTTTGTGGGCTGTGACCAGGTTGGGGTGGGAATTTTGGTGATGCAGCTGCATGTGAGTCATGCACGACCCTGTAAGCAGTTCTGTGCTTGTGCTCCTACAAGTAACCCCACTGGTTAAGTCATTGGTTTGCCAAGTTAGACTGATGCCATTGTCACTTTGGTCTGCCATTTTTATCTGCTGAGAATAGACACTTGTTCGTGTCTCCCTAGGAACTGTCATACTACACACATGGCAACCTGATCAAGCCTTGAGGAAAGACAGACAGTCAGGGACATTTGGAGATTTGGAGCTGGGCTGAGACATAGGGGACATGTGTCCTGTGGCAGAGAAGAGAGCACTCACAGTCGATTTAATATAGGCCGGTCCTTTGGCCTACATTAGGATTAAAGACCTCTGAGGAATCTCTTGCCTTCACTAAGCAAGCTTTTATGTTCCTTAAAGACTGGGAAGCTAGCTTTTATTGGGGTTTCCCTCATATCTTCAGGGATGCAAGCTGGTGATCTTGTAAGCATGGACAAGGGAGAATATAAGGCTGGGTCTTCGTGACTCCCAGAGAGTAAAGGATGTGAACCCATGGATGCCCCTTATTCATAGACAGAAACAACGCTAGAGACTTGGGGTGAAGCTTTTCTGAGTGCAGCTGTACCCAAACATACCTTCTACACAATAAACATGCCAACAATTAAACCAATGCTATCTATTGAATTCCCTTACACAGCTCCTTACATTGAACTTTGTCTAGAACCCTAAAGTTTACCATACTTTAAGATCTGAATTCAGACCAAAGTACCATGTGGGAATGACCCTCTAAACTATTTTCTTGATGCTGGTATGAATCCTGATAATAACCCTGGACTCCAAATGTTATAACCAAGCTGGACCATAACCACTTCTAATGTATAACACAACCCAGAGGTCTATTTAGAAGCCAGCCCCTGACTGTTTCACCCTGAATAAGGACCTAGCCTATAGCCTCATCCTACTGTACCTTGTCTTTCAAGTTAAGTATAACTGAGTCTGACAATGCTGATTAAATTCTAATTTTGACCTAATAAGCTAATAAGCATCTATCTATCTGTCTATCTATCTATCTTATCTTATCTATCTATCTATCTATCTATCTATCTATCTATCTATCTATCTATATGTGTAGTTTATATACCAGCATGAATGAGAAAAATCATGTAACCACAGTCTTTCTGAGTCTGGTACCCCCATCTATCATCATTCCCTCCACTCTTTTTCCTTTTCCCTGGGCTCCTTGGTGTGACGACTCCTATCTACTCTCCACCCAGGCAGGGGTTCAAGTTTTGAACTTTGAGTTGATAGCATTGCTTTTTGATTGTTCTGGTAGAAGACTCACATATTTGATGACATACTGATCTTAGGGATTGTATCAGCCAAAGTGACTGGGTTAAGGTATGATCCATTTGAGAACCTATTTGTGTAAAAGATTCTTGTTTTTCAAAGATTCTTGATTATCAAATCTCAGCTTCTTAGGGGAAATGGAAAGAATTTTAAAATAATTATGTGACATGGTAGAGGGGCACAAGATATAGTTTGAGCTCATCCGGTACTTTCTTAAACTCTGAAGTAGGAACATAAGGACTAGATAATCAAATATATATGTATATAAATATATATAACTACCTAGAACACCAAATATATGTTTATTAGCCTCATTATCATCATAATTTTCTACTTCAATCAGGAGTGCATCTGAAATCATTTAAAGTTTCACAAAATAAAAGTAACTTGAAAGTACAGACTCCTTGGTTTTCACTAATGTTTTTCAACATTGGAGATACCTTTGGATAAAGGTATTTATTCTTCCTGGAGTTCAAGTTAAGTTGTACAGACAACTTTTCTACCAAGTAGAGAGGTCAGTGGACGATGGTATAAGGCTCACACATTTGCAGACACCTGGGTTCCATTCAGTGCGATGCAAGGAGGGGACATGAGCAGACTCTGGAATTGAGGTTATTATATCCATGCGCCACTGCTCACCAATGATAAACAAACTCATGCATTTGTCCATTCATTCATTGAATCCCCTCTGCTATATTCTGGGCACTGAGCAACTGAGCAAGGTAGGAATTGTTCCTTCCTTTGCGATTTTCAGTGCAGTGTCCAATAAAAATCCAACTCATGTGGAGAAATGCACTCAAAGGTAAAACTTTAGAAAAACTTTGGGCTATAAAAATTGGTTTTAAAGGGTGAGGTTTGCAGGAACTGCACTTAGTCAGGGAAGAACTAAGGAAGGTCACGCTGAAGCTTAAGGGTAGAGAGGAAGCTACTCGGTGGAGCATGTGGGAGAAAGTGTCTGCACAAATAAGGTGTTTGGATTGCATGAGATTAGAATTTACTGTATGGTAACGCTTGCAGTATCTGTGACTCTGCCGCCGATACAATAGCTGTTTTTGAATCACATTCGATAGAATTATGACAGTTATTAGGCCCATTGTTGAGTTTTATTAGCAAATACATTAACAGAGAAGCCCATATATTTATACTACATCACAAATATATATTTAAAATAGCCGTTAGATTTTAGAGTAGTTTCGAGTGCAAGGAGACACTGAGCAGAAGGCTCAGAGATTTCTCCTATGTTATGTGTTCTATTCATTTTATATCACAAATGGAATGGTCCTTTGTAATCTCGCAGACTTTGTGCATTTGAAAACATCATGAGGAGTATCAGGCATGGTGGTACAGACAGACCTGTAATCCCAGGCCAGGTGGAGGCAGGCATATTATTGCAGGTAGCCTGAGCTGCACGAGACCCTGCAACACAAACAACTAGACAGGGCTAGGGAGGTGGCTCAGTGGGTAGAGCACTTGCCGTACAAGCACAAGGACCTGATTCTGGAACCGAAGAAGCCACGTCAAAGCCTGCTGTCTGTCCTATCTGCAATCCCGCTATGTGTGTCTACAATCCCATTTCAGCGGGGAGACGGAAGGCAGAGACAGGACAGTCTTCAGCTTCTGGCTTACATCCCAGCCAACATGCTGTCCACAACAGAAACAACAAGCGGCCCTGTCTCAAGATGGAAGGTGAGGACTGCTACACCAGATTGTCCTCTAGCATCCATGGGAGTGACATGGCACAAAATGCCCACGCTCAACACAGGAACATAAACATACAGATGTGCACTAATGAAGATAAAGGGTGAGAAAAAAAAAAAAAAGAATTTAAAAGAGAGAGAGAAAAAAAAAGCCAAACCTCAAAACCTTACCGTGTTGAACAGGGTTCTAGGTCACAAAACTTGACCATGGCATAAAGAAGGTTAAGTCAATGACTCACACTAGTAAGAACAGCCTAAAGCTGTTCTAGTAAGAAGCTGAGAGAAGGGGGAGGGAGGGAGGGAGGGAGGGTGTTTAGCCCTAGTGTAGGAGGGGTAAGAGGAGACTGGAGAGGTTGAGGGTCATTAGGAGGAACTGAGTTTGGGCTGTAGAAGGTAGGGAGGTACATGGTGTTTTCAGCAGAAACTGATTAATGATTCCGTTGACACTAGAACAATATCAAAAGAACAGATTCTTCGCTGTTCCCTACGACAAAGGAATGAAGGATCCGGTAAGTCATAAAACAGGGGCGCCTGCAACCTAGACTACAGCGGCAGCCGTGGAGACGCAGAAAAGGCAGGTCTGGAGTGATGATGTATCTTGGAGATGACATCGGAAGCCCGTGGTAATGAATTCCAGGTGGGAGGCTCCCGCAAGAGAAGTGTCAAGGATGATCCCACGTTTGTTACTTAAGCAGCCGCCGATGATGGTGCCATTGTGTGCGATAAAGACGGACGAGGAGGGGCTAGGGGAAGGGGAGTGTTGGGTTTCCGACGCGTCAATTGAGATCCTGCGAGGCATCCAAATGGATGTGTCAAGGAAGCTATTGGATAAATGAGCCTGCAGCTTACATGAGATCTGGATGGGAGATAGGAATTTAGAGATGCCAATGCATAGATGACACAGAGTCAGGGAGATGAATGAGGCTGCCTTAGGCAAGAGTGGGATGAGAGAAGGAGTGTCAATGGCTCGATGGGACTTAAAAATTTAGAGGTAGTGCAATAACACTGGGTAACTCAAGCAATAAGCGATGATTCGAACAGCTAGCCATAACTAGGACTTACGTTGTGGTAGGGCAGCCTCTTAATTGTTCTGTACGCATATTTCTTGAGTTTGCAACAACCATGTGAAGTAAATTAGGTGGTGAGAGCTGAAATATCTTGCCCTGTCACACTTCATAGGCAGTGGAGTTCAGGGTGTGATCCCCAGTCTCTAGAATGAACTTCTCTTCATCTTTGGGGACCCAGGAACACCATAGCCAGAGTCATCTGGTAGGAGCAAGACCCTAAGTTTAATTTAATGCCAAGGGAGCCAAGAGAAAACTATTCTAATGTGGAAGGGGTGTCAGCGTGCTCAGACATATCACAGAGGTTAAAGATGACAGCAGACAAGGCCATTCAGTGGGGATGTGGGAAGGTATCAGCAGACACAAACTGGCATGACTTTGAGAGAAAATGAGCTGTGGACACACAGATGCTCCCCAACTGACCCATAGAGTAGAATACTTACTCTCTAGGGTAGTTAGAAAGTTTAGGGCAAGTCTATTTAAAGTACCTAGCATGGTGCTTAGCATGTAACAGAACTGCAACACAAGTCAGTAGGTTCTAATTCATGTCTATGTTGATCTTGAGGTAAGAAAGCCCTCACCAAGATGCTGGTGGCACATGAGTGTGAGTAGACTGGCTCAGTCTCTGGACCACTAGTTTAAGTCAATGAGACAATATAGGATGAGTATGGTAAGTACCCCAGCCTCTGAGTGAACTGATAGAGGATGGAATGCACGCCTAGTGTAAGGTGGAGAGGACGGCTTCCTGTGACCTGCCTTTCCCTGTGAAAAGGCAAATGGGGAGGCTAGAAGGCAGGTGTGGAGGAGAGATCGCTGGGCTTTAATGGGTGATGCATTTGACTGGAAACGGTCTCACTGCTGTTTTTGTTTCTGCACAAAGAACAAGGGAGGCTGGCTTTGTCCTTGGATTGGTAGATTTTAGGCAAAGCTCCCAGTTGCCCACCTTCCTATCCACACTTAGATGTCTCTCCCTCCACAGAGGCTGACAGCAGTTTCTCAACTGAGCAGAACGTATCTCTTTACTCCTTTTCATCACAGCTACTGGTCCTGAAGGCTGGTGGAAGGGGGCCAGGGACCTCGGTGTGACCAAAGGCAGCCAGGAGAAGCTCCTCCAGAAGGGTACTTGTGCTCTGAGTTAGAAAACAAGGCCAATATTGGGGCAGTTTTCAGAGTTCCTGGGTGCTCCTCAATCCCGTCCCTAGAGAGCGTTTCTTTGTCCCTAGACCTGTGTAATGTTGGTGACTTGAGAGAAGGTGGACACTTTTATATCCTCATCGAGTATCTCCTTCTCTAGGGTCAAGGGTTCCTGATGCAGCCTTGCTGAAACCTTTGACCTGTGTTCTGGACAAAGTCTTTATAGATGGTAGATCAGAGTTAGGCAGGTTATAGTGGACTGCAAGACATCTGTCAGTACTCTCTGGGACTGAGTTGGGCCACCTGAGACATGACTACGAGCCCCAGATGAATTTGGGGTGCTTTGTGGCTGTCTGAGTATATTAGAACCTGCCCCAGTTTTTCTGATATTAGCACATTGCTCTTCAGTAAGTATCCCTTTTCACACAATTTATATAAAGCCTTCTGCAAACATGTAGAGTGCCCTTGCTAATTTCCGAAGCCACTGAGTGCTGTGTGGAGGTTTTGGAGGAGGTAAAATGAGGTAATCCTGAGGCCAGCTATGTAAGAATGTGCAGGTAGTAAATGCATTAGTCAGGGTTTTCCCAAGGGATAGAGCTGATAGAAGGAACATATATTACAAAGAGGACTTATTAAACTGACTTGCAGGATAGAGGCTAGGCTGTCCAACAATGGTACGTGAGAATTCAGTAGTACTCAGTCCATCTGGATAGATAGATGTATTAGAAGCCCCAGTCTGGCACTGAAGCCAGGAGGCTATTAGAGGGTCACTGCTCTTCTGTTCATGTTTTATGGATGCTGAAAAATCTGGATTCTGATGTTGAAGAAGGGTAGAAAGAGGAGCATCAGCAGAGTAGATGCACTTGTAGACAGCAAGGAGTGAAAGCCTACAGCCTTTTTCCTTGGGTTTCATTATATCTGGGCCACAGCCAGAAGGTACTACCTGCTGTGGGGATGGTCATCCTTCCTCAGTCAATCTTTTCAGGGGACACTGTCAAGGACCCACCCAGCAGTATGGCTGTTAGTTGATTTGAACTCCAATGAAGCTGACAACTAAGACCCGCTATCACAGTGAGAATGTCTTCTCTACAGGGCTGTAGGCAGTTCCTTTTCTACTTTGCGCAGCTGAGCCTGCTTCCGGCTTAATCCCAGCTGCCATTTAAACTCTGGGATAAATTCCACATCTTCTAGAAATCCTTTCGTAGTTTTTCTTTCTTTTTTTTGTAGCATTTCTTTATTATCATTATTACTGAGACAAAAATCCCACCATATAAAATGTATTAGTCAGGGCTCGACCATTAAAAATGAATTAGTGATGGTTAGAGCATTCACAGTGTTATATAACTGCCTCCTCTGCCCCGTTCAATAATAAATATTGTTATCACCCTTGAAAATAAGCATTAAGCATCCATTCTCTATTTTCCCCTTTCTTCAGCCCCTAGCAACAAAAAGAATGCCCCATCTGTCTCCATGAATTTACTTATTCTGTATATTCACACAAATAGAAACATACACTATTTGACTTCTTATGTTTCACATCTTTGACTTAGAGAAATGTTTAGGGGGTATTCAGGTTTTTTTTATTGGATCATTGTTTTTTTTTAATGGCTGCATTCCTTTTATTGGCTAAATAATATGCCATTGCATAGATATACCACAATTTATTTATCCATTCATCTGTTGATGGTCATTGAGTTAGTTTTACCTTCTGTTTATTGTGATGCTCTGAATGCTTATGCATTCTCTCTCTCTCTCCCTGCTCCACCCCCTTTTGGGCAAGTGCGCCTTGAAAAGTGAAAATATTGATTGACATGGTAAGTCTTTGTTTAACTTTTTTGGAATTACTATGTTTTTCATAGTGACCATGCCATTTTAGCTTTCTCAACTGCAAACCTTGATTGTTTTTATTTCATGGTAACTCCTTTGCAAAGAAAATGATTGCATCCTATGTGCATGTAAGATGCCCCCTTGGTTCCCTGTCAATTTTTACTCAGCTTTAAACCTTATAGCCTCTAATATAGTATCCTGTTATTTGTTCATTTATTCCTAGTCTCACTGAGTAGTCGGCAGCACATTTTTGTAATAATCCTGATTCTGGTGTAAAATATCTGGATCCAAGTCCTAGACCTGTAGTATATCTTCTGGCATATGAATTTTTTGGGGAAGCTGGTTGAGACAGAATCTATACTATTTGGCCTCATCCAGACCCTCTACGTCAGTGGTTCTCAATCTTCCTAATGCTGCTGTCCTTTAATATAGTTCCTCATGTTGTGGTGACCCTCAACCATAAAATTGTTTATATTGCTACCTCATAACTCTAATTTTGCTACTTTATGCTAATATGCTGGATATCTGATATTCCACTCCTGCGAAAGGGGTCGTTCGACCTCCAAAGGGGTTGCAACCCGAGGGTTGAGAACCACTGCTCTATGTAAATGAGAATGACCTGAATTCCTGATCCCTCTTCTATATTCCATTACTCTTGCTTGGTCCCTATTTTCCTTTAGACATCTAACTCTGCCTTCTTTAGTTCTATGAGTCTGAATTATTTCACATAACATCACAATCTACCGTTCCATTCATCTCCCCATGCATGCCTTAATTCCATTCTTCTTTTCTGTTGAATGAAAATTCCATTGCATGTGTATACCACAGTTATTCTACCTATTCAGCTATTGATGGGTATCTAGGCTGGTTCCATATCTTGGTTATTATGAATAGTCCTGTAATAAACATCAGTGTGCAAGTATTTCTGTGTTATGTTGACTTAGAATCCTCCAGGCACATATTCATTAGTGTTAATAGATAGTGGTCATGTGGTAGTTTAATTTTTGGCTTTTGAGGAACTTCTATATTAGTTTCCATAGTAGTTGCCTGTTAAGGTTCTGGTTGCAAAAGGAGTTTTGAGACAGGTAGTTTTCAAGGAAGGTTTGCAGTTATAGCCCTGCTCGTATAGAGCTGAATGGATCCCTGTCCAAACAAAGCTACCCTTCATTCCACCGTTATAGCTCCATAACAGCCTCATAACTGCTCCCCTTTTGTGCCCAAACACTTGCTGGAACTAGAGGCAGTGAGATTATCCAGCCCGAACTGGTTTTAGGTGCAAGTACAGTAAGCTACCTCCATCATCTGATACGCCTTTAGGGGAAAACATCTTTTTACCTTCTTGTGCCTCTGTTAAAACCAGATGCATCATAGAAAAGGACTGGTGCTGTGAACAAAGGCTTATCTCATGCAGGCTTCTCAATCCTAACACAAAACCACCCATACCCACTACTACCAACCATCTCCTCCTCTTCCATCTGGACTGTCAAAGGAAACCCTAGTAACCAAGTACTCTTGAGTACCACTCAGGACCTACTAGTCCCTTGCCTTATGTCTACTCAATACTTCTATCCATTTCTGAATACAACCCTTTGTTACCTTGCCATTTGTGTATGCTTCTCAAATACTTCTTTAATTCAACAAGATAGCAAGAACTCCAGCCATCTTTTGGGATTCTCAGTAACACCTCTACTAGGCAATAGTGGAGGACATGTCACTTGATCCTTCTCATCATACCTTAGTCAGGAGATGAAGAGAATGCGAGGGTAAGAGCCTTCAGAAGTAAGACTCCCACGTGCAGCTCTCTGGCCACTTGAGAGGGAGCAGGGGCTTTTGATCTCACCATGGCCAGCAAACATTTCTGTGTTTACTGCAGCTTTCCCAGTTGGGAGAGGTGCAGATGTTCCCCACCCTCCTGGCAAGTGCAGGATTCCTACCCCCTCTGCCCCCCCCCCCCCGTGTCTAATTCAGAGCTGTGTGAATGAAGCTAGATCCTTGATGAGGAGCTGGTGGGTGGGGCCGAAGAACAGAAGGTCTGGCCCTAGTGAGACAACTTGACTGTGTTAATTTGTTTCTCTTGGCCTTGGCCACTTCATCGGAAAGGATGAGTGGATCAAAGATCTTGCACAAGCCCCAGAAGCTTCTCTCACTGTATAAATAGTTATGCCAAGATATTTTTAAATGAATACTTCTCAGATGATTCAGTTTAACGGTCTATCAACAAAGTGAGGTGCTTGGATATTGCCGTATTCTGGGTGGTTCCCTGCAACTTAGACATTGCTCATTTGGATCTGTACTGAAACCCTCAGATCTCAGATTTTTTCATTTATTCACACCCTGGTTTTGCCATGAGCAACTGCCCCTGGGGACTGTAGGAGCCTCCAAATTTCCTAGGGTGGAGAAGAGAGAAATAGACACGGGTGACCGTGAAATGGTTTCCCAGAAACACAAATAGAGGCCCTTTCCTGGTATTGGGGGTTGTAGAAAGAGGACAAGAGAAGTAGTTCTCAGAGAAACATATGACATGGCCCTGATATGCAAAGTCCCACAAGGCTACCCAGAATTCATGACTTATAGGGAAGAGCTGACCCTTTGGACTCTTTCTGGGACTACTAAATGTAGAAAGGGAGCCAAAGAGCTCTCCGGAATGAAATGAATGCTCTCTCTCCTGTCCTCCCTTCTTCCCCTTCTTCCTTCTTCTTTCTCCATCTTTGTGTGTGTTGTGAGATTTAACTCTCACTATGTAGCCAAGGCTGGCCTCCAACTCATGGTTTTCCCCGTCAGCACCAGGCTCCCTGGCTTTGGAAATGAATACTTTTAGTAGCTAAGTGAATACTATACTACAGGAGGAAAAAGTCACGCCACGTGAGGGATAGAAAACAGGCCTGCCAGCTCCTGTGTTGGGAGAAGGGTGAAGTGGGAAGGGAGAAGTCACTTGCAGAAGATAAGGTGGCAGACTCTGTGTTTGGGAAGCTATGGGCAGCTCATCTTCTGTAGAATATAAGGTCAAGGGCACGGTTCTGAGCTGGAGACCAGAGGCCTGAAGGAAAGCCTTTTGGAGCAAACAAGATATTTGAACCGGATCTTGTGGGGAGCGTGGACAAGTAGCAGGTGGAGACACCCCAGGCCTCACTGAGAGTAAGCTTTCCCCACTTGTTGCTATTAGGACACACTTTCTCTGTCTCCTGTTTGTACAGCAGCCTCAGGCTCTTCACTCAGGAAATTGTCACTTCAAGTCAAGAACAAGGAGAACAACAAATTCTCAGGAGAAATCTGTGTCGTTCCCTAAGTGTTGTTGGCAGAGTGGGAGGAAGAGAAGTTGACAGGTGATATGTGGGGCCTTGGGATAAACAGCACATTTATTTTCACACCGCCTCAGGGCATTGGGATGTCCTGAGATGCTTAATTGCACCCTACACAGTCTTATGGAAGCTGCTGAGGTCACCCATAGCCTGTTGGGGACATGTGCATCTCCAGCAACGCCTGATGATGTTGGTTATTTCTGAAGAGGACATAAGGCAGGTTGTGTAGGATAAGGGATGTCCTTTAAATGGAATCATTACAAAGGCAATTAGGGGCAGGGGCAGGGGTGGTGGTGGTGGAAAATACACAAGTAATCTCAGATGGAGGTGGCTCTTTTAAGTTGCCTCCTGGCTGCCAGAGAAAAGGATGTCTCCTAAACCATGCTGAAAAGAAGCTCAGCATGCTGGGAAAGCCTGCACCCAGGCAACAGGGCAAGCTCTACACAGTGCACCAAAATGCAGCAACAGCAGCACGTCTGCAAGCATGCGAGACAGGCTGCATCCAGCTTGCTTGGCTCTTTTAGAGACTCCCATTTGCTTTGGCGGACACAAACAGATGTGTCTCAGAAACTGATAGAGGGTGATGGATTTAAGGTTTGCTAGGAGCCTATTTTAGGAAGTAGGGGAGTGCTTTGCTGTCTAAGTCCCCCCTGTCCTCACCCACCCTCTGTCTCAGCTCCAGAGGAGATGCCTTTCCCCAACTGAAGGAGGGATTCCAGCTCTTCCTGCATGCCTTCTTCCCAAGGATGTGCAGTGGCATCCTTTCTTGTGGTCCCAAGTAACCGCCATTCAATTTTTTTTCTAAGAACTCGAAACCAGATTTCTGGTGAACCCCTTTCTTGCCCAAAATCAGAAAATCCTTTGGGATGCACTGGGAGCCTTCTTGCCTTTTCAAAGCAAGCTGAAGAAATGTCACTGAGAGGAAATTCTGAACAGCAACCTGTTGAAAAGGAGAAAAATAAAGACTCAGCTGGGAGACCATCAGGTTTTCCTGTTTGCAGCTGCCTCACGAGAAACGCACGCCTGCTACCAAGATTGTGGTAGAGACAAGAGAACCATCCTTCAGACAGCGAAGATCCTGACTCTGCATACATTTGGGAGCTGTGGGGGGAATAAGGCTGTGAAGCCTGTACTTTCCACAGTGTGTCCCAGCAGCTCACACTGCAAACGATGCACTGCTGAAGGCCCACGGGCACCAGAAGGTGAGACTCAAAGCCCTGCGGAAATATTGCAGGTGCGTGTTTAACTTAGGACAGAGGGAAAGAATGTAAATGAGGACCTCAGAGTATCCGCCCACCTGTGTTCATCCTCAGTGGCTTGTGACTTCTGGAAGCTGAAAGGGTTGGGCACCATCTAATCAGGAGGATTAAAGATGTGAGTTCCACTGAGGGTCTCAGATGACACTATGCTCATCCCAAAGAGAGATAGGGCTAAAACAGTGGGCATCTTTTAGCCGGAAGTACTCTGGAACTCAAAAATATGAACGTGTTCCTTGCTGTTTCTCCAGATGAAATCCACCACCCTCATCATTAATTTCCTTTGTGTCTATACTAATTATGACTCTCATTCTCACCTTATTTCTTTGAAATCCTTGATTCCCAAACCAACAATAGGCTGTGTCTTCTGTTACTTTTAAAATTATTATTGTTGTTATTTTAACATTTGAGACAGGGTCTCATTTGTTGTAGGCTGACCTTGAACTCACTAAGTAGCCAAAAATGACCTTGAATTTACATATTCCTACCTCTACTCCTAAGTGTCAGGATTATAGCCATCATCCAACACACCCAGTTTTATGTGGTCCTGGGGAGAGAATCCAGAGCTTCCTGCATGCAAGGGATGTATTATACCAACTGAGCCGCATCCATAGCCCCAAGCCTATATCTTTTAAAGGCTAGCATTTGTAAAAGAGAGTTCTAGAGAAAACCTTTTTTTTTTTTTTTCATTTTAAGGAAACCAAGGTGTATGTTATTGCAGGTGAATGTTTAACTTAGGGCAGAAAAATGAATGTAAATGAGGACCTCAGAGTATCCACCCACCTGTGTTCATTCTCAGTGGCTTGTGACTTCTGGAAGTTGAAAGGGTTGGACACCATCTAATCAGGTGCATTAAAGGTGTCACTGAGGGTCTCAGATGACACTATGCTCATCCCAAAGAGAGATGGCAAAATACGTGATGAAATAAAAGGTTAATGTCTCTGTAGAGTTTGACGTAGACATTCATTCTCCTCCAGGACTTTCAGATTTTCTCTATGAATTTGTTGAGACTGCTATCTCAAGCTAGGATTTATAGAGCGGGCATGATGTCCGGGCAGGGCTGGCTCCTCTTGAGGGTTGTGAGGGAAGGAACCATTCAAAGCCTTTCTTCTTGGCTGGCAGGGGTCTGTTTCTTCCCTGTCTCCTCCCAGGTGCTTTTCTCTGATATCTACATTTGTTTCTACAGCCAAGTTTCTTTTATAACAAATAAGGACAGAGGTCATGTTGGAATAAGACCATTTCTAAAGACCTCATTGTAGTCTGATTACATCTATAGGCATGTTATTGAAATATGCACCTATATTCTAAAGTACCAGGGGTCAGGATTTCAACATATATTTGGGGGTAGGGGATAAAATTTGACCCATGCCATTGGATAAAAGCCAAAGTGCCAGGCCATGGTATCCAGAGATGAGTTTGGATCCTATTGGTGACTGATCACCTCACTCTGGTGGACTCTTGGGCCCATGTGTTTCACAGCAGTGGCAAGGGTAGCTTCATTTGGAGGACCACCAGGGTCCTCACCCACTAGCATTTGAGTGGGCCATCTATTTTGACAGGGCACTGGCTAGTATTCAGAATGCATGTTGGAATGTATACTTTTGTGAGGGGATATTTGTGCCACACCTATCCCCTGGGTTGTACCGTGTGGCTTGCAAGAAATGGATAACCACTTTCGATTGTTCCAGAAGAGTCCTTTCTCCTACCTCCTGTTTTCAATCTCATTGTTTAGAGAAATGGCCCTGTTTTAGTTATAGTGCTATATTTTTAAGGCTCTCAAAATCCTGGTAAAACAATAATTTTGGATGAGGTAGCCAAGGAATTCAATGATTCTTAGAATTTATTTGTGGTATTTTATAAACACAAACCAACTTTTACCTTTTATGGGAATACGTATTTTCAACTGGGAGAGTCCCCCCCCCCCCCCCGCTTTTTTCCCTTTCTTCCTCTGCTCTAATTCTTAGAATAGTCTGGCAGAAATTGTACCTAGTAGAATCCTTTGTGTGTCTGCCTTTTGACTTACTCTCATCGTCTTTGCAGGATGGCTTTGTTTTTGTTAAGTGATAGAGTTTAAATGTTGATCCATTTCAGCAGAATGCTGAATCCATCAGCATATAATTGCATTAATATTAATTCTCATTTCAATGAGAAAGGCACTTGGTAATCACTTGCGAGTTAACCCTGACTGCAACCTTTCCCAGAGAGAAGAGGACATGTTGACAGGTTCTGAGATGAGCCATTTTGATGTCTCCCTGTTCAGGGTCACTGTGTGGGAAGAATGGTATGCTTCTCCGTCTAACCTGGTACAGTGCAGGCATACCAAGATTTTTTATGCAAGAAAGGAGGGCGAGGGCTGCCTGCTGCTGGATTCAGGAATCCAGACTTCTGGAGAAGAGAGTTGAGAGCTGTGGATGTTTGTCAAATACAACTAGGAGATTCTCTCAAAACAGATGTCCCCTGGGTCATTTCTCATTGTGATGCTCTTCCCAAGGCAGCAGATGTGCTTGCCAAGGTTTCTTCTTGAAGAAAGGCAACTTCCCTCCTGGGATTTAGAGGAGGCTGTCTGCCAGTGGAAGAAAACTTTCCTCACAGCTCCCTGAAGTGCTCCATGAGGAATGAGGTCCAAGGCCTCCCAGGCATAGCTACCTTGGCCAGGAAATTCGTTTTTTGTCGCGTCTTGCAATAGGAACAACATGTCTGGCGGCCGCGCGCGCTCTCTCTCTCTCTCCAGAAGCAAAGTGAGGACTGGCAATCTGAGGATAGCAATGAGCTTGTAGACAAGTGTGTTTCTCATCATCAAGAGTCGCGCTGTCTGGCCCTGGGAGTGGTAAGACATTTGGACTTCATTTAGGCATTTTTGACTCACACCTTTGAAACAGGGTCTCATGTAGCCTACTATGCAGTAGTTAAATTTGATTGAGAGCTGAGGAAGAGTCTGAACTTTTTCTGATCCTTCTGTCTCTACCCCCTGAATGTTGCTGATATTATACGTATACCCCTCCATGACCAGCTAATAGGTAGTGGGGACTGAAACTGAAGATTTTGTGTAGCAGTACCCTTCTCTCTCATGTGTGAGTAACTGGAAGTCTAAGTCAACATCCCTAAACTTGAGACCAAATATGGCTGACTTGTTCTGCCTTGCATTACAGTTTATTTTAAAGAGCAATAAATACATCATAGATACTTTTGGAAAAAGCTTTGATCAGAGAAAATTAATTTTAATATAAAATCAATACATATGAAATCCTAATGGGAACTAAAAAAAAAAAAATAAGACTGATAAAATCATGACAGGATTTCTGATGCTTGTGTCTACAAGCAGCCCTACATTGCAGATTCCTTTATATTTTGTGTGCATCTGGCGACTTACCCCAGTGAATATAAGCCGGTTGTACTCAGGTTAAAAGAATCATAGAGGAGACCCAGCGGATGTTGGAAATGATACTTGGTTTAGGGAAGGGGCTTCGCTGGAAATCGCTTCTCCATTTGGAAGGAGCTGGCAGGGAACATGGGTGATCCGTGACACCACTTTCATGAACACTTCAACGTCCAGGTGGGGCCTCCTCGTAGATGTCTTTCCTGGTCCTATGGATTGGTCATTTCCAGGCGGGTGAGCAGTTTCTTTTTCTTCCCATGTCTGCCTCTTGTCCCTGTCCTTCACAGAGCAGACCCAGGTCTCCATCTCTGTCCTTCTACCATCTTCCCTCAGGGCTCTGCTTCATCAAGTTCCTCATGCTCATGGAATGAACGCCTGTTCCTCTGCAAATACCCAGCCCATCTTCAGCTAGTTAGCTCTTCTTCCCACCCTCGCCTGCTTATTTGGACGCACAGTCCTCCAAGAGGAGTCATCCAGTGGAGACAGGAGTTTCAGCTCTACCTTTCCAGACACTTGATCCTTACAGGAGAGAAGCTGGATTAACCTCCCAGAGCTTTCCTCTTGGAGCACCAATTCTCTGTTCCCTGTTGCCCTTAAGGAAAATGGTAAGGATGCTATTGGCAGTTTCCTGGGACAGGAAGCAGTGGGGATGAGCCGCAGTGAGCAAGGCCACTGGTCCATGTGTCCTGTCATCCAGCAGTCATCTCTCAGGGGATAGTGGGTGTCATGCCTCCTTCTAGGCCTTGAACAACAAGGCCACGAACCTACCACTGTGCTTCCTATGCCTGGGAACTCAGCTCCTTGAAAAAACACAAGACACCCACAGGGAAAGCTGAGTTAGCTAAGACTCGGGATTAGCGGCTGCACAGCAAGGCCTCCATATCTGTTTTGATGAATAATTCAATGAATGAAGTGCCAAATGGCTACCAGGAAGGGATGTGGGGGGCAGGGAGGGGAAGTGCTCTGAGGCCTGGGGACGTCAAAGGGGAGCTTCTAGAGACAGCTCGGTGGCCCTGAAGGACCCGTATTTGTTGACTAGACCTTGAAGAATGAGAAAGGTTTCTTGCAAGAGAGCAACCCCCAGGCTGGGAGGAGCAGAACAGAGTGGGAACAGGGCTGGATATTAAAAACATTTCTTTCAAAAGCGCTTCATTTCCTTACTTTACTCTTGCAAGCTCTTGTTTCCTACTGTCCCCCACCCTGTACACTCCCTCTGATTTCCCCTTTGATATCATTTTTTTAAGGCAGGCTGGGGAAGGGCTGCATTTTAAAGCCTATGTTGCCTGCCAAGTTGTGTTCCCAAGTTCTCTAAGCTCCACATGCAGCCAGAATAACTTTAGGATGAAGCTCATTAATAATGTGCATGGCAAATCACAGCCTCTACAGGAGGCCTGCGGGGGGGAGGGGGGGGCCTCTGCCCCTGTCATCTAGCTTTCAGAAAAGGCAGCTCACAAATAGGACACCCTGTCCCCGTCCCCACACAGCCTGTAAGGTGCCTTAGCTGTCCATGAAGGTGCCCTGTGGGGAAACTTCTTGGGTGAGATTTCTCCACCAAAGGCAGACCCTCAAGGGTAGGAATCTGGTATCCACAAATACAATTGCATCCTGGCTGAGCATCTTTGTTGTGTGTTCTTGGATAGTCACAGCTGGGGGAGGGGAGTTCCCAACCCCACACCACACTTTGCACGAGCACACCCTTTAGTTGGAATTAAGTAGGCCACTGCAATGATTACCGATGAACTTAGCACCAATGGGATTGCGCTCAGCTAAGGAGCCATTCTAAGTGGTCTTCAGATGACAGGTCAAAGCGGGCTTCCCAGCAAGTCTCAAAGGGCAGCATTTCCTGGGAGCAGATGGTGCTTCACTGGGTTTACTTTGTGCAGCTTCATCAAGGCCTGGAGTTCGGGCCCATGCTACTCTTTCTAGCACGTCCAAGACCTTTATCCCCCTTGCTTGCTTTATCCTTAGTGTACCTGTGCCATTGGGCTACCACTTGCTCCTAGGAGTGGAAGAGGTCCACTGTTTGGAGCAGGCTTTCCCAGTGATCCTGTCACTCTCAGCTCTGGGCTCCTGAAGATCAGGAGGCAGCTCAAATTAGTGTTAACATCTTGCCTTCAAGCCAGAAGCCCTGTGCTGGTGGACAGCATAGTCATTACCCGCGATACCAAATCCACCTGTGAGCCTTGTGGGTGGTATCTTGTGGCCATCAGCTTTGGCTATCTTATTTCCTGTTTTGAAAGGCTCGATCACCGTGCATCTTATATCCCTGAGGCTCCAAGTAGACAGAGCTTCATTAGACTTTTTGAAATAGGGGCATGGACTCTGGGGGTAGGAATGAGTATTAAAGGCAACAGAAAACAAATTGGAGGAGGAGTGATGGATGGCAGTCAGATTTCCTGTGCAGGATGCAGTGAATCAAGAGGAAAGATTAGTATTTACAATAATGAAAGGGAACCCTGAGGGAACTATGTGCTCGTTATTGAGCTAGCCCTTTGTGAGATGGAAGCCCAGCTTTGTGGTCAAGTTCAAAGACTCTGTCTTCCATTACTTGGGTCTTAATCTTGGCTTTGCAGCTGACCTTCTGGGTCTCCCGAAGACAAGTAACTTAACTTCTCTATGGATTAGTTTGCCCATCTATAAAATGGGGCTGATAATCTTATGTTTCTAAGAGGATTGTTGTGGCAATTAGGTGAGGTAATTTATGCAAGCTATACATAACAGAGTCTGTATTTTGTGAATATTAATTAATTCTAGCACATCTTTAGTCTTATTACTCTCACAGTTTTTCTATAACCATGCCCTTAAATATGAATGTTTATAAACTTCATAAAACCTTTAAATATTATGAATATGACAGACAAAATAAAAAGTTCACATTCAGGCATGCCTATAATCCCAGCACTTGGGAAGTTGAGGCAGGATGATCAAGACCAGCCTCAGTTATATAGTGATGTTTAGACCAGCCTGGGCTATATGAGACCCTGCCTCAAGAAGCAAAACCAAATTAAATTAAAAAAAAAAATTAAAAGTCCAGAAAGCAAAAATACAGACACCAAGAAATTACCATGAAATGAATCACCAGATCATGAAATAAAGTCAGAATCTTTAAAGCTGTCCTGGTGTCCCTCATGCTACCCCTTGATCCTCTCTGTAGATGACAGAGAAGGGACTTTCAGGAGGTGACAAAGCCATGGGGAGTTGATCTGCCTTATAAGTAGGATTCTTGCTTGGCAAAAGGACTCAGGGAAGCAGCCAGACCTTTGCCTTCTATGTTTTTCGACATGAGGAGACAGAGACAGTGTTTGTCCCTCCGGCATGTGACAGATGCTTCCTTGAGTGCAGGGAGCAATTCTCACCAGACACTGGATATGCCAGCATCTTGATATTGAACTGTCCACTTTCAATAAACACAATGTATGTTCTTATTACATATTTAGTCTCAGATGCTTCATGACAGAAGCCTAAATAGGCCAAGATGGCTGCCTGGCTTCTGTAATTATAGCAGACAGTTCAACCTCTACTTTGATCATGTAGCTGTGATTCATCCACTTTCATTGCTGTGTAGTATTCTGTTGTATCTAGACAGCATGTTAATTATTTTTCCTCCATTTCTAGACATGTGAATTGTTTCTAGTTTTCTGCTGTGAGGGATAATAGTGCAATCAATATCCTTGTACATACTTACAGAAGGACATTCATGTTGAGTACATATTTAGGAGTATATTGCTGAATTATTTTTTCTAAGATTTATTTATTTTACTTTATGTGTATGAATGTTTTGCCTGCATGCATATATTTGCAGCACCTGAATTCCCATTAGAGCCCATGTAGCAAGACTTATGGATAGTTGTGAGCCAACTGTGTACTGGGAATTGGACCAGGGTTCTCTGTAAGAACAACAAGAGATCTTAGCCTCTGAGTCATCTCTCCAGCCCCTATTGCTGAATTACAAAACACTGGTATATTCTACTTTATCAGGTAAGGTCTTTTAGGCAGACTTTTCTTTCCCACCAGCCAGTTCCCAAATAACTGACACAGAGTCTTAATATTAATTATAAATGCTCAGCCAATAGCTTAGGCTTGTTACTAACTAGTTTTTACAACCTAAATTAGCCCATATTTCTGATCTAAGTTCTACCATGTGATTCATTGCTTGTTACCTCATTTTGTACATGTCCTGCTTCCTCTGCATCTGGCTGGCAACTCCTAAGACTCTGTTCTTCTTCCTCCCAGCATTCTCAGTTTGGCTCTCCTGCTTAACCTTATCCCGTTCAGCTATTGGTCAGTCAGCTTTTTTATTAAACCAATTATAGCAACATATATTCACACAGCACAAAGTAATATTCCACAGGCCAAGTAGGTTTTTCTAACTGCAGCCATTTGCAAGGTCATTCATTACATTCAAATCTCAGCCAAATTTGTGAGTTTTACCCATCTTCATGTCTCTTCACATTTAGTATCATCATCACTTTTATTGAGCTATTCTTAAGAGCATCTAGTGGAACCTTTCTGTACTTTTCATTTGCATTTCTCAGTTACCATGAGATGCAGTATATTGGCATTTTGGACACCTTCTGTTGTGGGTATCTACTAAGCCTATGATCCATTTTTCTTGTTAAAACATCTTTTTTGTCAATTTGTAGAAACTCAATGTGTTGCAAGTAACTGTCTCGCTCTGAGAACTAAGTTTAAACTTTAGATTTTTCTTAAATAGTAATATTTGTCAAATGATAAGTTTGATACTTAATTATTTTTCCTACAAAACAAGGATTTGAATAAAACTCCAACTCTGTCCCAATTAAAATGTTCTTGTATCACTGATGATATGATTTCTCACTCTTTGAGAAACCAGCCATTATTATCACGTTTAATCTTCACAGAGAGCCTCCTTGTGCCCTTGATGTCTGTGCTTTGCAGATTTAGCACCGGGGTCAGTGGGAAGTTTAATTGCTTACCAAGGGACACACAGATGAAGTGAGGACTCTGATGCAGTAGCACGCAAAGCTCAAATTCCTTCATTATTGTCAAATAACTCATCGGCAAGTCATTTTATTATTTGTTTTACACTCTGGATTTTTGTGAGACCCCCTCCCCTTTTTTGTTATAAACTTTGTATGCCATAGAACCCTCAACAGGTACTTGTAACATGGATAGGTTTTTAGGTAGATCAATAGAGGGAGGTCTGGGTGAGTAAATGGATAGATGGGTGGGTATGAAAATGAATGGAAAAAGATAAGGGTGGGTGCATTAGTTTATAGATATATAGATTGGTAGAAAGATGAAATGAGGAAGTACGGAATTGGTAGATAGATGAATGGAGGAAGGGATAGGTAGATGGATAAGTAGATAGGTAGATGTCTAAGAAGATGAATTGAAGGAGGAAGAAGTGATTGAATGAGTGAATGAATGGGTAGGAAGAAAAATGGAGGGAGGCATGAGTGAGTGGGTAGATTAATGGGTAAATGAACAAAAGAAGAAAGGAGTAGATAAGATGAATAAATGGATTGATAGCCTGGGATAAAGATAAATAGGTGGATGAGTAGTGGGAAGGATGGATGGGAGCATGCATGGACAGATGCTGAAAGGAGGGATAAGAAACTTTTTGAAATGATGGGTGGAGTGAAAAGTAGAGGTATATAAGATGTCCTGGAGGGCCAGTGTCCTGTCAAACACTGCCTATAGGAAACAGCCTTCTCTTAGGTCAGGACGTGGGTGTCTACACCTCTGCACCAGGTCTTACAGCAGCCCTGGCATGGCTTCTTTCATCTCATGACATAATGGGAGAAGAAAGCAAGACTGAAGTGAAAGCCAAGGTGAGGAATAAGAGATCCAAGGTTGGAGCTGTGGGCTTTATGCTCTCCTGCCTTGGTGTAGCACCTAGGGCATGCTTCTTGTCAGACAAGGGGAAGCAGAGTTCTTCTACTCCACATGCTTGTTTAGAATGTTCTAAGAGTCAGGGACATGTTTGGGGTGTAGGCTGGCCTTTATAATAGCTTTCAGATCCCTGGGTAGAGGATCTTTTCTTCATCCTCTTAGAGAAGAGGCAGAGTCAATGGTGAATCCCCAAGCTGATGAGACCTGCCATGTTGGTTGGTCTCACCTCACTCATGCTTTCTTTACCCAGTGGAACTTGCCCATGGTTTACTCATATATTGTCCTGCTCTGTTCCAGGTACCAAACTGGGTGCTATATGGCTAGGATGGAGTGGAATGTGAGTCTCAGTACCAGAGTACAGAGACATATCGCCATAAGAACAATCTTACCCAGGGTTTGGCTGGGTGGACTATTCATGAATGTCCCCACTCCTGGTTGTAAATCTCTTCTTGAGCTATTGGCTGCACTCTTTTTATAAAAAGTAGCCACTGGCACCTTCCCTTAGCTGAGTACTGGTGACATGCTATTCTAGACTCTGCCTGAGTGCTCATGTAGAAAAAACACTTGTTGTATTTAATAGATGGCATTGACTTATTGCTTTTATTGATCTTTGAAAATACTGTGTGTTATTGGAGGTAATAGCTTACTTTTGAGAATGTGGAAGTTTTCCTCATTAGCATCCATTTTTCTATGAGGCTTTGAGGGGGTGGAATACCAGATGCACAGGGTTCACTTTGGTGATATATTGAGGACCATGAGGGTGAACAATGGCTTTAACATCAATCAGATGGAAGGAAGAATTGAGCCCATTTGACATAGGCTTGCTGGAGTTTTTGTGATAAAAAATGAGCAGGCTACTTTTCTTTCTTTCTGGGGTATCAAGCTCCTCTGAGTTTTCCAAGCATACTAGCGGTGGGTAAAGTAGCTCTTTGGGGAGATGCATCCTCCACAGCCAGAGCTGTCTACATTATTTTGGTACATCCCATGGAAGCCTTGCAGATGATGGGGATATATCACTGGCCACTTATGTTCCATGTGTTCCAGGTGTTTCATCTGTATCAGTTTGTCCCATGACCTCCCCCTGGACATGCTTGTTTCCTTTTCTTCTGTGTGCCTGTTGGTCTAGGACAAGCTTTTGGGCAGCATCAATGCAGGCATTCACTGAATGCCTCTATCTACACAACACCACACATGTTCACAGTCACACAAACGCAAAAATGGTGTGTAACAATAGCATGTACAATTGTATAAAATTTATATAATGAATTTTTAATCTGTATGATTCAACCTGATTCTCTGGGCAATTTTGTATGGTATTTGCTCCTGAGGGGTGCACTCCCTACAGGGAAAGTGTGCAACTCCCTGTCATTTCAGTAGCCATCACCATAGCCTTGCTTTCAGAGACAAATCCAGACGAATCTGAGAGAAGTGCTGTGAAATGATGGGTCCTCTTGCCTCCGTCCTCTGAAACCCACTAGTCCCTCCCTGTGCCTTCATAGGGTGTTATTTTCTCCCAGAGGAGATAGCAGAATGTGGTGCTGACCTGCACTTCCTTGTAGAGGTTCTGTGGGGTGAGATGCCCATCTCTCAGAGCTCATAGTCTTGGCAATGACAAATCTTTCCACCTTCCTCATGGATGTCTCAGTCTTGGGCACTCAGACCTCCTTGGTTATTTTCCACACCCAGCAAGCATCAGAACATACACTGCCTGTGCATCCACAAAGAATATGTCCTCATGCCGGACGAGCTCAGGCTGCCACTTCTAGGGAGCAGGAACAGTTCCTAGTTTGACTATAGTCCCAAGCTGGGTGACCTTGGGCAGACCACTTAGCTTCTCTGAACCTCGGGTCATTTCTTATTTACATAATGAGATTAATAATGCCAAAATCAGAAGATTATTTCGAGGACTCAATGAGCCAGTGTTTGCCAAGGGCTTAGCAACATGCGACACATAATGCTTGGTCAAACAGTGCCAGCTCTAGTCATTAGTAGAGTCTCTTTAAGCATGCTTTCAGCCGGCAGCACTGGATGCCATGGCTATAAGAATGCATCAAGTTCCATTTCGACTCTGCCATGCCCTGATTGCAAGCAGCTTGTGGTTCAGGGACTGTTCTTGCAACTAAGCTGTCAATCAAAGCACAGTAGAAGGTGGCCACTGGAAACAGTGGGGTGCAGTGGGAGAGCCTGTGGAGCCCTCCCCAGGCCCAGGAAGCTGAGTGGGAACAGCTAGGACCATGGAGCAGAGGTAGTGCTGGAAGCCCCCTTTTTGCAGATGAGCCCTCTCTCCCAACAAGCAGAAATCCGTCCCTTTTCGCACCATCTCTTTGTCCTTTAAATATTATGTTTGAAAGAGCTGGGCAAGTTCAGTCCCCACGTGAAAAGGCCAAGTAAAGTAGCTTGTCTTTGAAATCCCAGAGCTGGGGAAGTGGAGACAGGAAGAGCGCCAGCGTTCACTGGCCAGTCATCCTATCTATTTGGTGAGTTCCAGGTCAGAGAGAGATTGTTCCTCAAAAAAGCATGGTTGACAGTATCCATGGCCCCTACATGTCTGTACAAGTGTGCACATCTGCCTGCACACATATGGGCACCCATATACATAAAAAAAACTGTGTATGGCAACACCATGTGCAGGGAATATAGGCAGCGGAAACTGTTTTTAAAATGTAACTAAAATTGTGTATGATTTAATCTGATTCTCAGGCCAATTATGTATGATACTTGCTACCGGAGAGTGTGCCCCCTACAGGTATGGTGCACACTGCCTGTTATTTGCAAATTTATGAGCTTAGGGAATATCACTCTTGCAAGCTTGGCAATCATTCTTTACAAAGTTAGTTGAGAAAGCAGTAGACACTGAGATTTTCCACACTCTGTGGAAATGCAGCTGGTCTTTGCCTTCTCATTCCCACAAGCTGGTAACCAGCTCTACAGGTGGGACCCGGGCCCTCCTGTCTGGCCAGGGGTGGGACTTGAGCTGGAGGCTGTGTTTACGCCAGCAATCAGTATGCCAGGCCAGGCTGGTCAAAGCTAACTCTGGCCCCTGCCTTGGGAGGAAGGGTGATGGATACCCTATCTGATAATCAATGCCTTTCTTGGTCCTTATCTTGCGAGGAAATGCTGCCCAGTGTTATCACAGCCTGAATCGATTAAAAGCAGAACTTTGAACTCGTCTGCTTGGTGAGGTCTCCCTGGAGTGAATCTTAGCTCTGCTTTGACATCGCTCTGGTGCCTTGCCTGCCTGCTGAAAACCCAGCTGCGGTTCAGACATGGCTTTGCTCTGTGGAGGGCCCAGAACTCCCATCTTCACAGATTAGCTTGGGCAGCAAACATTTAATAAATATATCTGCAAAAAGTACCCTCAGCCCGTGTCCTTCAACCATTTTGTTTCTTAGCTAAAATGATTTTAAACAATATAGTTTGATCATAGCCTCGCCCTCCCAACTCTTCCTTTTCCCAAATCCTCCCTAACTCCCTAACCAACCCAACTTCTTATTCTCTCTCTCTCCTTTTCCCCCTTCTTCATTCCCCTCTCCCTGCCCCGTCCATGCTCCCCCCTCCCCGCTGCGCTCAGTCAGATCCAACTTTTTGGTTTTCGGTTTTCATTGCTATTACTACTTTTTATTTTGTCTTTTAAAAATTACCATACAGTTTCCAGTTCTCATCATAGAAGTCCTCATTGGAGAGATGTTCATTCTCCTTTAAACCTCTCAGCAGTGGCTAGGACAGAAGGTACAGGTGTGTACCTGGAGTGCTTTTTTTTTTTTTAAACCCTCTCTTTCTTCTTTCCTTCCTTATTGAAAATGGATTCTTCTTTTACACAATACATCATGACTCCAGTTTCACCTCCCTCTGCTCCTCCCATCTTTCCCTCACCTCACCAAAGAGGGGGAGGGAAGAGTCTAGAAGTCAAGGGGTATGGAGGATGCTAGGAGAACATGGCCCAGTGAACTCACTGTGCACCTGGAGCTCTTAATTAAGAAATGGGGTTTGGATAAAGTGGCACTCCAGAGGTGTGTGATCAAAGACTAGCTCTGTGCCTCGGATAGCTGGGGTCTCCGGAGGAGAAGCCAGGGAGCTGGCCGTCAGAGGAGTGGAGCTTGTGTTAGGCACAGGAGAATACGGACAGTCTTGGGATGGAGTTGGGGTATTGTACAGCTTGATATGGCCCAGAACTTCAAGTGAGCATGCATGCCAAGGAGAAGGTAGGCAGAAACTGCCATGATGTCTCAGGTAAGCAGGCTACACATTCTATAGCAGTTTCCCTCTAGTTGAAACATTCACTTGAGGAGGGAGTGGGAGGCTCTCAAGACTCTCGAGACAAATGGAGATAAGCAACATATTACGTGTATGGGAATGTGAAAACTTGGAAGATTCCAGAAACTGCCCACATCCCCCCCAACCCCCCACTGCCAAGCCCCAAGTTGCCATCTTGAGTTCAAGATGGCAACATCAACTCTCATCTGAATATTTAAGTGTAAAAAAAAATGCTGAGGAGGAGACTCAGGCCAGCCTAAGTGCAGGAAGATTTGTTGGACCTCTGTAAGCTAACTGCATGGAGCTCCAGTATCATATCTTCTGGGGGTCATCACCTGTGTCTGGGTGGTCTTTCCTATAATACAGCTACTTTTGAGTCACCTCTGCCCATAGAAGTGACCCCTCACCCATAAGCCTATTTATAACTTCTGGAAAATTTCATGTTCCACCAAGCTGGACTTGGGCCCCACTGATACTTTGGTTGGTTGTGGGTTCTGTATTGGGAATGAATAGACACGGGTCTCATCCAATCAGCTAAGGGTTTTGATATGGTTTGAATTTTAAATGTCCCCCATGGACTTCTGTGTTTGAGCTTGGTCCACAGATGATGACACATTAGAAGACTGTGGAGCCTCTGAAGTGGGAGGTATAAGTGGTAGAGGTATGGGCATGGGCCTTTAGCCTGGCTACTGCTTCCTGTTCTAGAAAATGTGAATAACCATGTAAAAAGCTCAGTTCACCATGAATGTAGCTAGGCTAGCCATATGCCTTCCCTGCCAATGATGGACAGCACCCCCAGACTGTGAACTCAATTACCCACCTCCCCAAGGTGCTTCTGTTGGGCATTTGGCCACAACAATGAGAAAAACAGCTAAAACAGAACTTAAGATCAAAGACAAAGCTATCTTGAAGGAGGCTGCCTTTTGCAGACCCCTATCCAGGGATTTGCCTTAATTTCCAGCATGCCACCCTACAGACTTGAGTTCAAGATGGCAACATCAGCTCTCATCTGAATTATCACCAGGGCTGTTGCCTAAAAACCTATCTTGAGTTCTTTGGGGCAGGAGAAATGTTGCATTTGTAAGAAGTTTTTCTGAGCTGTTGAGAGACACCTGTCTAGAAGGCCACTGTGTTGGAGGGTGTCCTTAGAAGGATGCTCTCGCTGTCAGGTGTGGGAAGAAATGTCTTTAGTAAGGCAGCTCATGGAATGAGACTCCCTCACTGTAGCATGGATGGGCAGAGTAGGTTTCCACAAGGGCAGTTCTTAAGAATCTCTGTAAAAATGCATGGCTCCATCTGTCTCCTCTCTGGTCTTTGGCTTCAGATGAGCTGAGCCATTTAAAAATTCCCCAACAAGAGACCCCAGGCACCGGAAGAAGTGATGAACAGATTTTCAATTTGGCCTTAATTTGCATGAATCACTTTTTTTCCCTTTGGCATTTTAAATCACTGTCTCAAACGAGATGCTGGAGATGGGGAGTGAGT
Organism: Peromyscus leucopus; assembly: GCF_004664715.2. Lineage (NCBI taxonomy): Eukaryota > Metazoa > Chordata > Mammalia > Rodentia > Cricetidae > Peromyscus > Peromyscus leucopus. The sequence continues at coordinate 38,664,401 of NC_051081.1, forward strand.
TCTCCCTCCAGACAGCCGATTCTTGGTTGGTCTGGAGATGGCTGGGAGTCTAACCTCCACTCCAGAGAGGTGAGAGATCACATGGGGAAGATTCAGAATGGTACCCAGGGATGTGGTCCAGGATTTAAACCACCTCTTATAGTGTTGGCCTAGAACTCTTGCAAGGGTTTCCTCCAGTGGGCACTTCCTGTCATTTCTCTTACCCAGGATGGATAGTGAAGTCCTCAGAGCCTGAAAAGGCTGTGGAGGTGTTGAGACTTTACATGTATAACATTTGGGGGTGTGCTTTGTGAGGATGTACAGGTGAATGATAGTAACGGAGAGAAGAGATGATAATGGCAGTTAGGCTTGTTAAGTACTTTTGTTTCATTCATCTCAGGTCCTGGCATACACTTTTATTCTTCATCTCTTGATTGCCACATAGCTTATTCAGCTGGGGTGACAGGTTAAGAAATGTGCTTGGTTACCTGGCTAGTGGGTGATGGTAGAGCTGGATGTGAACCCAGGAGGTCTGCCTGGGGCCTGTGCTCCTAACCTCAGCTCAGGCTAACCTTTCTCCTGTGCTGCCTCCTGTCATGACACAGAATGGAGTCTCTTTGTCCTGTCTCAAGCAGTCCTTTGCACACCAGCTAAGGGTCTCCAGGACCTTCTGGGAGACAGCTGGTACTGGTACAAGAATCGTCCAACTCAGGAAGGGATAGGCTACCTCTTGCCCTGCAATGAGCAGTGAGTCCCTCTGCCTTCCTTCCCCTTTCTTCTTGTATGGACTCAAGGTCTGTTTCCTCCCTTAAAGGCCTTGGTTTTCATCCAGGCGGCTCAGAGTAACTTTGGGTCAGAAAGTCTGAAGAAGACAGGGGTTTTCTGTGTAGCCCTGGCTATCCTGGAACTCACTTTGGAGACCAGGCTGACCTAGAACTAATAGAGAGCCACTTGCCCCTGCCTCCCAAGTGCTGGGATTAAAGGCGTGCATCACTACTGCCTGGCTCTGAAGAAGAGTCTTTGCGAAGGATTTTCTGCTAATGGAAAGCAAGCTGGATCCACATAGTGGAAATAACAATCTAAAACCTCTACATCCAGATTCAGATAAAACTCTCGCTGTGAATGAATTCTTTTTATCTCATAGGAAGACATGGGAGGGCAGGCAAGTTGGCAGTGCCCTTCTGGACTCTCTCTGTAACCTTGTCATGGAAAACCACCCCTGGGTGTTGCTTGAATTTTGTCTTCCAGGCCGTAGAAAGAAATGGGCAGAAACTCTAGTCTAGTTAAGAAAGGAATGTAGTGGGGAGTAGGGCAGGGCTGTAGGGTAGAGGCAGGAAATTACAGTCAGCAAGCCACTACTGTGTGCCAGAGCTTTACTCAGTGTTTACCTGATACTGTAGGTAGCTCATCAGCTGTGGGTCACCGATGATCCTAAGCACACTGGCAGCCAGGAAACTGGGCAACTTGAGCTCCTGGGTCTCAATAGCTGTTTGCCCCCTCCCTTTAAGTAGCTTCCTGTTCTGTGTGTGCTGTGATAAGGAAGTACAGTGCCTGAAAAGCCTATAACCAAGGTGGTGCTGCCCAGAAAGTATAAGAATTATAACAGCATTATTAATTCAAGATTTAGGCAAAGCCTATGACCGTTCATGAAGCCTGAGTCTTCTTGGTGAATTGGCAAGAATTACCCACTGCAGCTCTTGGCAGACTCATGATCAGTGTACCTTACAGACCCCTTCTTGTACTGATGGGGAAACTGAGGTCACAGGCAGAAGTTTATTCCTGCCAAGTCTCAGGATACTTGACAACGAGGCCCTGGATCTGTCTACATCAGCTCATGACTTTCTTGGGGATTGATTTGAGAATAATCTATGTAAGGGTCCTGGATGCATGGCTGCCACTTATGATAACATTCACTTGCTCATTCACTAAGCCATTTTGAAGTATATGTAATGTGCCAGGTACCATTTTGGACCCGGGACAGAGTATGGATTAGACATCCATCCCTTCATAGAGGTATCTTGTGGAAGACAGACATTCAACCCATATTAGGTGAATGAACACTGTGTCTGAAGGTGGTGAGGACAAAGGAAAGTCATGAAGAACAGAGTCCATGGGGACAGACCTCAGGTTAGAGACCAGCAGGAGCTCTCCAAGAATGGTGAGAAGAACAAGAAAAAGTGTTGCCATCCAGCCATAGGCCTCTTCAAGGGACCCTCTAGCCTGATAAATGTCAGGAAGTGGGGCTTTGAAATGGAGTATGCAATTCAAAAGGCCATGGAGGAGATACAGAGAGATGGAGTCATCTCAAGGACCAAGGAGAGAGACCCAGGAAAATTTGGGACTGGTGAGATCAGGGCAAAGGGAAGTGAGACTTGGCTGAACGTGGAGGAGATAGCATCACATGGAATTCAGAGACGGCTAGCGCGAGGGGCAGGTAGTTCATCCTCAACAGATGACAGAGAGAGAATGTGACAGGAGAGGAGGGACAAGCACAGAGGTGTCACTCAAGAGCAGCAAGAGTGGAGTTTGTCTGCTGGACTCTTGTGATTTTTACAGCCAGAGACGACTCTGTAAAGAGGCTGTTTTGCAAATGTCATGCTGGCGATTGTAGGGGAGTTGCGCTGTAGTAAGAAGATGGCTATAACCCTCAGCTAGACCAGCATCTGAGATTATGATGGGGAGAAAAATGATGTCCGGGAGGAAGGAGGAGGACCCTCAGGACTTCATGCTTGGGTTTTGTCCTCTTAGGTTTGAGGGTGTTTTTCTGGGTTTGGGAAGGACCAGTAGCTTCCTCTTTCGTGACCATGAGCATGTGACCACTTTCTGCAATGGGGACAGGAGAACCGAGTGCCTGAGGACATGCTCCAGATGTGCAAACTGGTGGTACTGCTGCTGTGCCCAGCCAAGTCTCTCTTCGCAGTCTCCTTCCCTGAGTATGACCTGCACTTGGCTGGACAGGGAGACAGCCATCAGGGACAGCTGAGGTCATTGCAGATGTTCTTGGAAGTGGAGCTAGGCAGGAGGATGCTGGTGTGGAGCCTGTTTACTCTGCGGCAAAGGAGCCCAAGGTCACACTTGAGTTCCTGCAAAGCAGCAGGCCAACTTTGAGAGGTAGGCACTGGAGACTTGAGGATCTAGAGTCTGTATCTTTTGCTTTGTTGTGTTTGGATTTTTGGAACTAACCCCTGTACTCAGTGTCTCTTGCAGGAAACATAGGCTCAGATCTGGGCTAGAACAGGTCTGGAAGGGGAATGATGCAATGGTTAATTCTAGGTCCTACCACATACCATTCTGGGCCTCCCTAAGGTAGACACAGATTGAGTGGTGAATGGGTTTTTTCCAGTTCCAGAGTCCTGGCTAGGGGATCGAGGAGGCCCAGGCTCATGAGTAGTGGAGATAGCCAGGTTGCCAAGATTAGATATATGAGATGTAGATGTGAGAAAGGATCCCCACTTGGTGGCAGAACTGATGCTAAAATCTGGGTATACCACCACTTCTAGCCCGGTACCTCCCCTGTTCCCTGGGGATAGTTGAAAAGAGCTAACCGAGAAGCCGCGGAGGCTACTGTATGGCAGGTGGGTTCGAGCACGAGCAAATGCACAGACAACTGTGCTGTGCCGCCGTCGGCTTTCCCACCCTCTCTGGGTGGATGGAAGTGGGTGTGCACTTTGTGCTTAATTATAGTGCACACACGCATAGAGGAGCTGCTTGGAAGCACATGTCATTGTGTTTGGGGATAATAGACATGCAGGCTGGAAAATATCTATTAGCTCATCTGTCCTGCCTCTTCCAGAGCTGCTGAGATCTGTATCAGATCACTTGGGCTTTCTTCAGCAGTGACTCACACAGCGGGCCCTGGACAGGGCCTCTGGGAAGGTAATGGCCCCATATGTTTCCTTCATGGGATGGTCATCTTTTTATCCATGGGTCTGGTTTGGAAGGCACTGTCCTCTGGTGTCTTGGAGTCAGGGAGCCTGGACTCTTCCAGCCATGCCCACTGAGTCTCTGCTCTGTGTGGGGCTTGCCTTCTCATATCTGGGGTTTCACAGTGGCACACACAGGGCCCCCTCAGCAGTCCCAGGCGATGAGAAACATGGCCACCCATCATTCAAGTTCATAGCCCACTGTGGGAAACACTGCAAAAGGGGACAAGTCACTTTGGTACCTCCGTGTTGGGAAATAATCTGGAAATGATGGCCCCAGCTGGTTCAGAGTTCACCTAAAAGAATGGTACCAAGGTTTTTGCCTCAGAGTCCCCATCTACAACCAACTTTCTCTTCTGGACAGAACTTAACATGTCATAACTCTGTGTCCCTATCTAAATTCTCTCTCCAGCTCACCCCCCCCCCATGGTTTCCTAAGGAATTTGTACTAATTCATCAAAACTCAGCTTGTAGCCTATACAAGCCTTTTTGGACATCACAGTTAATTGATCATTTGCTTTCTTCCTGGATGTTCTTGTCTTCTAGTTTCCATAGCATTAATCAATTAGTTATGACCAGTTTCCAGGTGTGTGAACACCATATCTTCTCTCTATCTTTTGTTTCCAGATGGTGTGCATTAAGGGCTAAACTTCTCTTTTCTTTCTTCTTCCTTTTGTTTTTTTAAAAAAGATTTATACATGAGTACTGCTTTTACAGCATTTCTACTCCTGCATTTCCCTTCTCCAAGTGCTCCCATGTCTACCCCCTCTCTCAAATTACTGACCTCTTCCTCTTTAATTTGTATTCACACACATGCACACACATGTGTATTACCTGTTGAGCCCCCTTAATGTTGCCTGTATTTATGTGTGTTTAGGGCTGACCGCTGGGGATTGGAGAACCCATTGGGGTTCTCAGAAGAAGACTGATTCTCCTTCTCCCAGCAGCCATTCATTGTCTGTAGCTCTTCATCTATGGATGGAGTCTGGTGAGATTTCCCCCATCCGCATTGGCATGTCATCTCATGTCATTATGTAGGCCTTGTTTGGGTGACTATATTGATGAGACTTAATGGTTGTCACCTCCTGCCCGGTATAGAAGATATTGTCTTGCAGCTGCCTTCCTGCTCTTCTGGATCTGTAAATGCATGCGTGTGTGTGTGTGTGTGTGTGTGTGTGTGTGTGTGTGTGTGTGTGTGTGTACACATACATACATAAAGTTTAAATAAAGTTATGCTACTTGGGATGTTAATGCTTCCCCCTAAGAGCCATAGACTATCAAACAAAAACTTCAGAGTCAGACATGGGAAATCTTATTTCAGGTTGTTGGTCAGTGGAGTCCAAGAGACTCCTCAAATAATATAGGCCATTGCTATTTCTTTTGGTTGCCACCCAGAACTTGAAAGTAAGACCCTATTGATGAAGACACCACACATTCATACATTTTTAGACACTGGATTTGGAGGAATTGAGCTGGAACTGCCCTAGAAGCCTCCTCTCTGATGACTAACTCATATATTTGACAGGGATATGCAAGCTTCCAAAAGGAGAAAAACAACCAATATTCCTATTCGGCTGTAAAACCTATGACCATATCAATGACTAGTCCAGCAATGGTACAGTAGTGGCACTTACATCTTGGGACTAACCAGCAGTTATCCGATTGGACTTAGGACTTTCTCAATAATAGGGAATTCCTACCTGGCACTATAAACCTAGCTAACTACCCATGCTGGTGAGGTCATGGACATTAGAGAATCTACCAATGCCACATTATTAACCCAGTATAATTATAACTGCATTCCAAGTTCTCTCTTCATAAACTGATCTGAAATGAATCCCAGTTACTCTCTTGGATTCAGACTACTGATATTCCAGCCCTGCCCAGAATTCAGGGTCTTTTTCCAGAGGGCTCTGCAAAGGAGAAGATCAGTAACTGTCTGTGTGTCCTTAGCTCATGCACATACTTATGTCAGATAGTTGGCATTTTTTTTTTTTTCACAGACTAGAGTGAGCCCTTGAGCTGACCCAGGAGTTCTGAGCACTTATCACCCGGTATTGATAACCATGTAGTCTGCCTCCTCTCTTTATGCCTGGAGGTGAAGGAGGAAATACAAGATCCTGTTACAAAGAATATTTCCCTGGTTTACCAGCTCCCCGGCTCCCAGCTGGGGCTCAGAATGATTTCTTAGTTCCCAGCTTTTATGCCTATGATCAAAGTGCCTGAGGCAGTGAGAGCTGGCAGCCCCTGCATTTCTGGCTGAGTCCAGTGCTTTCCTCTTTGGGACTGTTGGAAGAACCTGTGGCTCAATGGGCTTTGTACAGGTGAGTGTGGCCTGGCAATGGAAGGAGCTCTGGAGGCTGAAGGGTCCCAGCTCCCCTGGGATGTTGGGACCCAGTTGCCTTTCCTCTAGTGGAGAATAACCCCCACCCATTGTCTTTCTTTGCCCTCTCCTTTTTGACTTGCATTCACTCAACCATCCCTTTATGCAGTCACTTCTTTCTCTCCAATGTATCAAATGGAGAAAAATCCTTGAGCAGGATTTCGCACATCAAAGGATCAAATAACCTTTCTTTGTTTTCCCCCTTAGCATTTTTTTTCCCCAACCACAAAAAGAAAACATGCATTAAAGGTGAGAGAAGGAAAGAAAAGTTGTAGTCAAGTAATTTCAAGTTGACAAGTAGAGCAGCTGAGACCCAGGATAAAAATGTACACTCAGCAATATGGTCCTTTCCTACAAATTAATTAACCCAAAGTGCTTGTTTAATTAGTGTGAGGGGTAGGGAATTGAGGAGCTAACAATATCTCTCACCCAGTTTGGAATTATGTTCACAAAAGAATTTCCTCTTTTCCTCCCTGAGAGGATGAGAGAATGGCTCTCATCAATCTAGAATCAGTGGGGACCTCAAGGCTGGCGATAATTCTTTCAGATGACTTTGCCCTCTAGAGAGGAGGCTTTGCAGATATACTCTTCAGACTCCCTGTCTCTGACATGGCATAGGAAGGTCTTCGTAGAGTGAAGACAGAGGCCACTCTGTCCTGCTTTTGTGAAAGTGGCTTTGGCAATACCCCCCCCCCCCATAACACATCTGCATCTTCTGATGTCTCAGCCATTTTCACTTCCTCCATATCACATCTGTGCTGCATACAAACATTATGCATTTCCTGCTTTTGATGTGAGTGCGGATATTTGTTTCCTCTCAAGAAACTAGGAAAATTTGATTTCTCGGGTGCTCCAAGAGCTATAGTTAAGACAATGTCATAGTCTGTTTGCTGTTGCTATAACAAAATACCCAAGACTGGGTACTTTATAAAGAAAGAAGTTTATGGGGCCCATTTAGTTCTGGGGGCTGGCAAGTACAAGAACCCGGCACTAACATCTGCTTGGCATTTGGGGAGAGATTTGTTGCTGTTTTATCACACGGTAGATGGCATCACATTGTGAGGGAGAGCAAGTGTGTTAGCCTGGGTTTATCTTTCTCTGCTTATAAGCCACTGATGCCATATGAGGGCCTCACCTCTATGAGCCAGAAAGTCCCATTTACCTCCCTTTGCCCCCTCCAAATACTATAAGCATATTAAAATGGGGTTAACTTTCCTAAACATGAACTTTTGGGGGATACATTCAACCCACAGCCAATCCTGTGGCTGCAGATGAATTACTAAATGGTATTATGAAATAAAAAAACACAGAGCCAGATATCAGGATTGAAACCTGAGACATCAGAGATATAGGAAAAACCACAGCTAACCTCACCTCACCAACTCCGCAGCTTCCAAAAGTGAGAGACCTACTACTGTATACCCACACCTATATGCCTTTCTGTTCTGCTCCCTCATTTGCTCTCTCAGCCCAGCTACATCACTTCCTCTTCCTGCCCAGCTCTGTCTCTTCCTGTCTGTCTGTACAGACCTCTAGACCTTTATGGTTAACTAGTGTTGGAATTTAAGGTGTATCCTACCACACCTGGCTCTGTTCCCAGTGTGTCCTTGAACTCACAGAGATCCAGACAGATCCCTGCCTCCCAAATGATAGGATTAAAGGCGTGTGCTACCATTGCTTGACTTCCATGTTTACTTATAGTGGCTGCCTTTTTCCTCTAATTCTCAGATAAATTTTATTGGGGGACACAGTATATTGGGGGGATATAATATATCACCACAGGTGGCTGATATTGTTACAAGAATCTCTGTGGAGGACATAAGCAAGGGTCACAGTGTTGGGGATGCGGTGAATTCTTGACCATTTTCTCCTTTTTACCATAGACTCTTTTGGTATCTGGTGAGTGATATGGGTTCAATTTTGGAATTCTAATTTTAAATACACAAAAAACAATGAATTATAAAGGAAGCTAAATATCCCAAGGTACAGTTTATCAGAATAAACCAGGTACGTGGTACACTCATACACATACTTTCTTAATGAACTGGTTAAAATGCACTGTCTGCTTATAGGTGCAATTGCTATCATATGCTTAAAGTGAGTAATAATTTGGAAAATCTCTAACAAGCATGACATACAAAGCATACCTGACGTCTGCTATTACCAAACCAATAGCTATCATGGGAGTGCAGGGGTTCTTGACAAAATTCATTGCTGAGGGAAACATTACACTTTAGTAAGAAGTCAGTGAACACAGAGATAGCCTTCCTCTGAGTCCACTGACCTTCTGAACTCCATCCATGAACCTTGGGCTGAGTTCCTACTGTTAGATAAATGAGTTCTTTATGGTAATAACTGAGCTGTTCTCACTTCTACATTTTCCTCTATGGGGGTGGTGGTGGTGGGACAAAGTAGGTTTCCTCTAACTTTGGGGAGTGCTTATCACTTTGGGGACTAAAGATGATCTCAGAGTCACTGAGAGTTGTGTTTCTAAGGGATTGGTCGAGGAAAAGGTGGGACAGGAACCAAATGAGAAGTTAGATATGCTCTGTGTGAGCAGAGTTGTGTTAGGTGGTTGGCCTGTACTGGTGGGTAGGATAAATGAAGAATATGGGCTGAGGAGGGATGTATAATTGTGTAGCACCCTGTGCTTCTTGGTGAGGAGAGACTGCCTGCTTAAGAAACAAACTGGTTACGTGATGTGGCAAGAGGGAGATGACTGCAGGCCACCTGCAAGGAACAGGGACATGCTGTTAGTTAAGAGGTAGGCAAAACCAAGCTCTCCATCAGTCTTGTATCTGGAGCCCATGAGCCCTGAGGCGGGCCTCTCCCCAGCTCATCTGGAAGAGGTGCCATTTTGGTGGATTCAGACCTATACCTGAGAACATGGCTTGGGGCTTGCTTTTCCATGGGCTCTGCAAGAAGCAGGAGCCAGCATGACCGGCAGTGCTTAGAGCTTTGCGACAACCCCCTGGTGTCACTGCCACCTACACAGTCGTCCCAGAGTCTCTGAAGCAGCAGACTCAGGCTTTGGGGACAAACAGCTAGAAGCCAGTAGCTGGCTTACCACCTCTTTAGTTCTTTTGATAACTAATAATCTCTGAACAGGAAAAGCATTTTATCTTTCTTAGTTGCTCTTCAGAGGACCAGAGTGGGTGATTGAACCTCTCTGCTTGAGAAAGAGAAGTTGCTCCAGGTAAGATTTAATTTCAATGAAGAAAAAAAAAGTCCCCAAATGTCATTTCCTCTTAATATGTTTTGTCCTTGAAAATAGGGCTTACATCAGATAAGTGAATTACTACCTAAAATCTAGGTTCTCTGGTTAAAAAAAAACCCTCAGAGCTGAGCTGCTCAGACCTGGGCTAAAGCCTGCAAGCAAAGCATAGGATCCTCAGCACCTCTCTGTTAGCATGGAGCATGGGTTCTTCCAGGACATGAGGCCAAGTCCAAGACTAAGTACTCAGCAAAAGCTTCAAAGGTAAAGATTTGAAGCAGTTCCAGGCCAACTAGGGCTGACGGGCCCTGTTCTTCTCCCTGTGTGCAAGAATTCACTTTGCACTTTTCTGGGCTTCAGATGCAAAAGAGCGTATTTATCATTTGGGGACCCTTCTGTCCCTTCAGAGACCATTTGCTGACACTTCTATTCACAGCACGTGGGAGGCACTGTTGGGCAGCAGAGAAGGTGATGATCATAGCGTGAACCAAATACGGATTGTTCCATCAAGGCAAACAGTGTGAAGTGGAAGGAGGGACAAGGGATTGAGTTATTACGCGGTGGGACCTTAGACACTGCCACATGAAAATTGCTCTTGAGAACTTGGGTCTAATTGGTGAGGAGGGTCAATGCGTGGGAGGAGGGTGTTGCGGTATCTCAGGGGGTGAAGTGAGAAAGCAAGTCACATGGGGCTTGCTTAGGTGCTGATTGTGGCGAGCCTCTGACTATATGGGGTACTGTGGGTTTATCTTTCACACCTTAGCAATGCTGAAACCCCTTGTTAAGGTATCTTCACAGGTTGAGTTTTTATTAGCCTTTTTATAAACTTGTAACACAATGGGAATTATTCCAATTCTAGAACAAAAGGAAGGTGGTTCCAGAGATGAGAATGCCTTATGTCATGGCTGAGGACTCTGATACTTGGGCAGGAATAACAGGGGACGGTACGGTTGGCTCGTTCCTGCCTCGGGTTCCTGGAGTAATGGTCTGGATTCCAACTTCACATCATTCTAGCCCTTGTCAGCCTCTTTGTGGCAAAGGCTGATGGTCCTATTTGCTTTAATGTACAGCACATTGTCCGATTTGCTTTAAGTCATTAATCATTTAGTGCTATGACTATTATAATCTTTTTTTTTTTTTTTTTTTTTTTTTTTTGGTTTTTTGAGACAGGGTTTCTTTGTGTAGTTTTTTTGCCTTTCCTGGAACTCACTCTGTAGACCAGGCTGGCCTCAAACTCACAGAGATCCGCCTGGCTCTGCTTTCTGAGTGCTGGGATTAAAGGCATGCGCCACCCCCGCCCAGCAACTATTATAATCTTATTTTGGAAAAAAAAAAAAAGGAAGAAAGAAATGAGGAGACCCAGAGAAGTTACAGAAGTTGGCTGCAGAATCAAGAACCCGAAGCAAGATTTAACCTGTTGCACAGCCCTTTCCTCAAAACTGAAACATTCCTGCCTGGAGGAAGCTGGGAGAATGGTAAGTCTCAGGAAGTAAATGAAGTTTACAAGGCTCAAGAAGAGGTAAAAGACACAAGGCTCACAAGGTTCCAGGGAAGACTTTATACATGGTAACAATGGCTTGGGGCAGGAGACCATGACAAGACTGTATGTGCAGGTTGATCACTGGGCTCCAGGGATTCACTTTTCTCTGAGTCATCATCCGGGTGGACCTTGTGGGGGTGCAACTGCCTTTGTGTGGCCCCTGTGCCTTTAAGTAACCCCTCACCCACACTTGGGTTAAGTAACTCCAATAAACTCACTACTTCACTAAGCTAGATTTCAGTAGAGCCATGGTTTGGTTGGTTGTCAGTGCCCAGTCTGAGCTATTGTGTAGATGGCTTCCCAGAGAAAGCCACCCAACACAAAACCAGGCGGTCAAGATCTACAGCCACATAGCCCAACCCAAGCAAAACATGAGGCACAATTAGTGAGCCCTGTAGTCACATTAGAATCATTTAATAATAACCAGAGATATTAATCTTATTGATGTATTTTGCTTAGTCTAACACGTGAAGAATATTATCATTTTGGCATGTAATCAATGTTAGAAATAATTAGCGTGACATTTTAAAACATGCTACGTGTTTCTCACTTGTCGCCCAAGGACTTGGACATGAGTTTAGCAGCTATGGGTGGCAAGCAATGCCATCCAAAAATTTCATTTGCCCCAGCGAGTTCCCTAAGCTGCTCACAGGACTCAAAGGACTTGAAGGTGGACCTGCAAGAGCAGTAGTTTCTGAGTAGCAAAACCACATATGTGATGCACAGAGGAAATAAATGCAACCAGAAGCAAAGTATTGACAACAGGCCCATTATGTAGACAGTGGCATTCTGGTAATTACCAAGCCCCACTTTGAGAAGTTGGAGAAGGCTATTCTTGGGGCTCATGGATATTTTGAGAGTTAGTCCTGTGTCTTCTCAAAAGCTTCCTTCCATCTCTGTGTGCAGCAGATGCTCTTTGCATGGGAAGGAGTCTGGCTTATTAATCTCCACTTCCAAGAGAAGGCACATCCATAAGGCCAAGGTCATAGCAAGAAGAGGGGGGAAATTGAACTGTCTTAACTCTGCTGTCTCAGCAGCTGTGTCTCAGAGTTTAGTTTGAAACATGCATCCCTTGGGTGCTCATGGATTCTCTAGAGATGGGCTGGGTTGCTGCGAGGCTGAGCTTCCTGGCAGCCAAGGTGAAGGGAGACAGAGTAAGTGATGTGAGTAGCAGAGTAGTGTAGAAGCCATGGAGGAGCATCACAGCTTCAAGCTCAGGACCCTAGAAGGAATTGTTCCTCTGGACCACTAGAAACGAAACTCCAGAGGTCTCCACGCGAATCTCAGCATCATGTTGCAGCTCAGTGGTGTAAAATCTCCATCCTCATTCTTCTACCTATGAAGGGTTTCCCTCTTAGACCTTTTAGACAGAAGGTGTAGCTCCTCTGTATTCCATAGCTATCCCATAACTGCTTTTTTAGCCAATGCTCTCCAGATACTCAAATGAACTGGCTTAATCTGGACCAGTAAAAAGACTTAGAAGAATGTGTCTCTAGTGAAGGGCTCTCATGGGTTCCTCTGGACCTGCTCCTTTGTTCCCTGTATTAATGTGAGTATTTCCCCTGGCTGTTATTGCAGCCATCTGTAGACCTGACCCTAAATCCGGACACTTGAAGTTGGGAGTTAATATGTTCCCTCTGTAATCCTTTCCCCCATCTGGTGGTGGAAAAAAGAAGGCCCTGAGGACCAGGAGGAAGGCTGAGCCCCAAGAGGGTAATTGCATAAGCTCCTGGGGGTCTGGTGAAAGTGTACCCAGCCAGAGACCCGTCACAGGGCTGTGATAGACAGGAAAAAGCCAACTTCTGTTTTGCCAGACTACTATAACTACAGGATTTATTGGCTAGAGCAGCCGGCAGTATCTTAACTAATACAGTGCTCCCTTGGGAAATACTTCGGAATACAATTCCTCTCAACCAAGAACTGAAGGGTTTAAGCAGCACCAAGCTCAAGGTTACTTTCCTTGACAACTACTAGGAATGCAAATAGTCGCTGTTTCAAGGAGGTGGGTGGGTGCGAAGCCTTACTTTTCAACAGTCACCTAAGGTGGGAGTAAGATTAACACCCTCTTGTCACAGTGCTGTCACCTTGCAGAAACTCTCACCTGGGTGGAAAGCTCCTCTCTCCTCTTGGAGATAAGCCAGGTGTCCCCAGGAAGGTGCAGGATCCTTCTCAGATAGGCATTTTGCTTTACCTCCCCACATGGGAACAACAGTACTCAAGGCCACGTTGCTTCCTGCAGTGAACTCCCCTGCAGGAATATTTGCTTGGAAAAAAAAAAAAAAGCTTGAAAGAACTATAATTGTTTAAAAGTTGAAGCAAACCTTGGACAGAGAACTTGAGCAACTCCTTTTCTTAAGTTGGGGTGAGATTGACAGGTCAAAAAAAAATTTGATGCTTATAATACAAGAACTTGGATAGATTTGTAATATATATATTATATATATATATACATATATCCATCATTAATGCCATCTCCTATGTTATTATTATCATCACTATTTTTCATTAATAGCCCCTAACACACATGCATATTGATGGCTTCTCTAGCTACAATAGCGATGAAATGGAATGAGCCCATATGCTCATCAACAGACAAATGCATAATGAAGTGTGGTACATATGCACTGTGGGCTTTTTTCAGGCACAGATAAAAAGGAAATTATGGAATTTGCAGGTAGATGAATGGATCTAAAAATTATCAAGTGGGCATATATGAGACACCCCGAAACAGTCACTGTATATGTAGATCTAGGTTTTAATGAGAGAGAATGAGAGAGAGAGAGAGAGAGAGAGAGAGAGAGAGAGAGAGAGAGAGAGAGAATTAATGTGAGTAGAGGCATGATAGAAAGGGGGCCATGAGAGGGGAAAAAGTTTTGAGGAGAGAATGGAGATAAACACATGATATAAAAGTGAAATTGAGGCTACTGGTGGTGGAAGTCCACAGGGGTCAAGGGCATGAAGGAGGACCAACAAAATAATTTATGTTTGAAAATGCCATAATGAATCTTCATATTTCACATGCTAATGAAAAATAAGAAAGAATATCTAACATAAAACCCACCCTTAATAAATTAACCATACAACACAGTATCATTGGCTATCGTATTTCACTCTCTGGTAGATCTCTAGGAGCTGTTCACATTAATGAAACTGGTCATCACTTCTCTCTTTTTCTCTTTTCCTCTAAGACCCTGACAATGCCACCATCCTTTCTACATCCATGAATATGACTCTTTTAGGTACCATGTATATGAGGTCCAACCTTTGAAGCAGGAATGGATGTGGCTCATGGGATGGAGTAGAGGAATCTTAAATAGAGAAGACATGCTTTGCTCCCTAGCACACAGGCCACCAGGCAAGCAGATGCTAACAGGTACCCAGGCACAGCCAGGTTGCACATGGGCCTCTAGGCTGACACACACAGGCGGGTTGGCTAGCAAAGGCAAATGCACTTAGCTCCAATCTCAAGGCCATATCTATATACTGCCAATCAAAAGTGCCATTCTGGCAGGGATAGTTATGTAACAGATTATATCACTGTTTACTTTTGGGTTCCCCAGACCATTTCTTTAGGGATGACTCAGCCATACCTTCCCTACTTGGGGATGTACAGCATTAGCCATCTTGACCCATGCTGAATATCCACAGCCACACTGTGTTTTCTAAGTACAAACTGACCCTAATGGCCTCTATTCCCTAAAATACGTATGCCAGATAATACAGTATTTGCATTTTTTTTTTTTTTTTTTTGGTTTTTCAAGACAGGGTTTCTCTGTGTAGCTTTGTGCCTTTCCTGGAACTCACTTGGTAGTCCAGGCTGGCCTCGAACTCACAGAGATTCGCCTGCCTCTGCCTCCCGAGTGCTGGGATTAAAGGCGTGCACCACCACTGCCCTGCTATATTTGCGTTTTTTGTGCTTGGCTTAATTTACTTAGGATGGTACTCTCCAGTCTCATCCATGTTTTTGCCAATGCTAGAATTTTCTTTTCCTTTAATGCTTAATAGTATTTTATTGTTTATGTACTTCATATTTTCTTGATCTTCTCATCCATACTTGGGTTGTGTCTGTACTATAAATAACACTTTAGTGAGCAAGTATATGAAGTTATATCTGATTTAAATACCTTTAGATAAATACCCAGGAGCAAGACAGAAGCATCACATTTGCTTTGATTACTTTTCATACCCACCAAAACAAGATGGCATGGGCATAAAAATGGACTCGATCCAACAGAAGAGAGCAGAGAGCCTAGAAAGCTGTGTTTAAGGTCAGTGGATTCACAGACAAGGTTCTAAGAATGGAAAATAAGGAAGAAGTAATGTCTTCAGTATATAGACTTGAGAAACATGGTCATCTACCTGATAAAAAAGGAAATGAGGCTCTTACATGATAGCACGCACACAAATCAATTAAAAATGAATCTAACACTCGAAAGACAGACAACAGGAAAACTGCTGGAGGAAAACACTGGAGAAAAGCCCCTGACATTGGTCTTGGCCATGATGTTTTTGGCTTGTAACTGAAAGTGCAGGCATTGAAACAAACCAACCACAGAAGTAGGATTGCTACAAATGAGAAGGTTTCTGGTTATTTTAGGGGGGTGGAAGGCAACTGGGCAAACTGAGAACAGACTTAAAGGCAGGAGGAGATATTTATAAGTCACCTATCTGGTAATGGGTTAATGCTCATATTCAACCTAGAACCTGATTTAAAACTCTCCGAGGCTACCAACTGCCAATGGCTCCTCAGTAAGGCGCGGGACTTGGAAAGCATCTCCCCCATCTGTATGGCACTTTGGCTGGTTTGATCTTGTGCCGATCTTGAGCAGGTGGCCACAGCTGCTGTGACTTCATGAGAGTCTTAGCCATGCCATGTCCAGAAGAGAGTACTTCACTGCACTCCTGACTCTTTGTCTCTTCCAATCTTTCTACCTTCTATTCCAGTACGTTCTCTGAGGCTCGGCAGTGGGGTGGGTAGGTGTTGATAGAGATGTCCCATTTAGGGCTGAGCACTCAGTCTCCTAAGTTGATAGCTGCTGGGGGGAGGGAAAAATCATTCCTTTTGTGAGGGTGCCCCTGCTGATAGATTTCTCATGCTCCAGCGACTGGTCCCACCCCATTGCACAAATGGGTAGTGCTAATTGGACTTAATGGGTTATAAACAACAACAGCAAAGCATGCAAAATTAGGAGGGAGCATGCTGTATGTGGGGGAATATAGAGGAAGTTGAAGGAGGGGCATGGACGGGGTGGATATGATCCTATTTAATTGTGTACATGTATAAAAATTTCAGGAATAAAGAAAAGGTGTGTTTACTCTTTCAAGAATGGTCAGCAAAGGACTTGAGTTGGTGTTCCTCTGAAGACAGGCAGACAAGCAACAGGTATATGGAAAGGTGCTGTCAGCATCATCAGAGAAATGCAGATCAAAACCACAGTAAGATAGGGCTGCATTCCTGTTAGGATAGCTGCTATTGAAAACAAAATAAGCAAACACAAATAAAACAAATATTGGCAAGGAGGGGTAGAATTGAGGCACACTGCTGTGTGAGAATATGGATTGTGCAACCATCATGGAAATCAATTTGGAGATTATTCCAAAAAATCAAAAAGAGAGACAGGAATCCAATGATCCAGTACCTTCTTCTCAGCATTAGTTTTTGAGGTGTGACACACATGATAAAATGCCCAGGATTGGTCTACACTACAATTCTGTAATCTATGTGTACACATCCATGGAAACTCTGGAAAGCAGTTTTTTGTTTTCATTTTGTCTTTGTGTTTCCTACTGTGTCCCTGGAGCCATTGCCCCTCTCCTGGTGTAAGCACCTGAACACTGAATAAGAAAGGACATTTCCCGTGCAGTGCAAAATGGAGGGATGGAGGCTAAAATGAAGAGAGAGAGCTGGGGTTGTAGTTCAATGGTACAGTACTTGCCTCGCATGTATAAGACCCCCAGGTTTGACCTCTGAGTAGTGAAAAGAAAAGGAAAGAAAAGAACCAAGAGAGGGGGAAAAATCAATTTCAGGAGGGAATGGTACCCAGCTGTGCTTAGCCATGGTAGTGTTTTCATTAGGTCATGCTCTAAGGACGCCTTCAGGGGTTTGCAAACCTCGCAGGCATCCTTTGCTTCTGATGGAAGTTTATCATTGAGTCATTTGTAGAGCTTGGTGGGCTGCCCAACAATGAGCTCATAAATTCTCCAGATTGTAGGGAACGGATGAGAGGAATGACAGAAAGAGAATCAAGTGATGAGATGGGGTGGAGTCTAACAGGAGGCCGGTGCTTGTACGTGGCTGGGACAGCTGTTACCCCACCCGAGAAGCCCATCCAACCATCTTTTCAAATTTCACTGTAATTGCTCAAGACTCAGGTCCTTTGTCCTTCAAGTGGATGAAGTCAAACTGAGGCTAAAGGTTGAAATGCAGCAGGCATCACCCCAGGGCTGAGCTCTCCTTCCTACTTGAACTTTGAGGCATAGTCTTACATTATTTTGCATTTTTACGGTATAATTTTTCCTCTCCTGAGATGTTTTAGGATTGGAGAAGAGTCTACGCAGCAGACCCTTCCTCAGAATACAGGCTGAGGTAACGGGGATAACTGGAGTCATGGGGCTATGCCTTTCTCCCAAACTTGGGGCTGGAAATGGAAGGAGCTGCATGAAGCTGGGGCTTCATTACATCAGACTCTTCTGCTTGTTGATTTCCCTTCATCTCAGGATCTTGAAGGAGGTCTATGGCTTCAGCCAATCACGAGGGTGCTCTAAGGAGGGAATCCCTGGGGACAGCGCCTCCTAAAGTTTCACGTGCAGGTCAATCATCTGGACAGCTGCTAAATATGAGCATTCTTCTTGAGCAGATCTGGGTGGGGCTTGAGATTTTGCAATTCCTAGGTGATGCAGTTGCTGCTGCTAGGAGGACCTCATCCTTTGTAGGAAAGGTCTAGGAGATAGTGCCACATGCAGGGATGTGGGTCCTGCGCAGCTTCCCAGGGTATCCAGGTAAAGGACTCTGAGAAGCAAAGAGAGAATGTTCCTGTTGGGCTTCCTTCCATTCTGCTAGTTGTTTGCTTTTGTGTGCTTCCTGTGCCATATTTGGGCTGGGGGCTTCTTGAACCCTTGTGTTTGAGCTAGATGTTCCATCAACCTGAGACGAAGCAAGCTGGGCACAAGCAGATTGTTGGAACGCCTGGCTGGGGACAACCGGGACTAAGACACTTCCTCAGATCCCAAGTTGGCATCGTGGGTCAAGGCACAGCTCCTTGTTGTCCCCTCATCCTCTCAGAACACCTGAGAGAAGGATGCCACGGCTCCCAGAGTGGCTTGGCTCCTTGTATTCTGACACGTGCGTGTTTGCTGTTTTATAGAAAGAAATGTGTCTTGGCCAGAGGCCCACACTTCATTCCAGCATATTCTTTTTACCAAAAGAGCTGTCCCTGGAGCTGCCAACTGTGTTTACGAGAAATTCATCCAACAATACTTTGGATCTGGGAGCATGCCCTGACCGCAAACATGGCCTTCACTACCCTGCAAAAGCCTGGCACATGGTGTTGGCGTCTTTATTTTTTTATTCCAAAATGTAAAGCTTGTTTATTTCTTTTCTTTTCTTTCTTTCTTTCTTTTTTTTTCCAGCTGGGAAAACTCCTGTCAGAGGATGTAATGTCCTTTCCAGATTCAATATTATGCAAACTGCGTATCAGCAGATGGAGTAAACAAATATGTCCATGAAGCTTCTCGATGCACAGAGCAATGGCAATCTCGCCAATGCATAGACACAGACCTGAGATCTATGCAGGGGCTGCTGACTTCATCTCCCCTTGTTTTGTGCCTCCTTGCTTCCTTGGAATGTGTGGCTGGAGTCTGAGATCTTGCCTGACGGGCCTCAGTAAGGGCAAGTGTTTGGAAATCAGATGTGAGCTGTCCTTGCCTGGGTCTGGGGGCTCTTGTCCAGGTCTCAGCAAGAAACTCACAGCTCAGACACGCTGTGGTGACTCCCCGTTTTTCACTCTTCACACCCCATCACGACTGTGAGGTCCTCAGTCACAGCCACTGCTGTGGAGTCTCTGCTCGCTAGCTCTCTCTCTCTCTCTCTCTCTCTCTCTCTCTCTCTCTCTCTCTCTCTCTCTCTCTCTCTCTCTCTCTCTCTCTCCTGCCTGAAAGGTGTAGATAAAGGACAGCAAGAGGCACTGAACCTCCCTGGCAAAGAGAGTTGAGCCAAGTCCCTTCCCATCACAGGCTTTCATTTCCAGACATGGACCGTGTTAAAATAGACGTGACTGGCCAAGACTGGTTTTTGCTTTGTAATTCTCTCCGTGTGTGCTGGTCCAAACATGCCCCTATTGCTATAAACCCTGTGAGATGAAGCACCCTTTACAGTGTCCCTCATAAGCAACGAAGAGTAATTTGTGAAAGGTAAATGATGAATAGATAGAGAAACCAGCCTTTTAAGAAAGTCATGCTTTTCATTTTTTCTTTCTTCTCCTTTTTGTTTTATATCTACTTTGTGTGTGTGTGTGTGTGTGTGTGTGTGTGTGTGTGTGTGCGCGCCTGCCTGTGTGTGTGTTTAAGTGTGGGTGCCATAACGTACATGTGAAGGTCAGAAGATGTCTTGCAGGAATTGGTTTTCTCCTCTGCCCCGTGAGTCCCAGGAGTCGAACTCAGGTCGTCAGACTTGGCGGCAAGTGCCTTTACCTGCTGAGCCATCTTGCTGCCCAGGCATGTTTTCCTCTACGTAGTGCAGCATCGTGTTTCCCCAAATGCATCTGCATTCAGAACACAACGAGACAAGCACATCAACAGACCATCTTCAGAACCAGAACTGAAATGTTTTGCATTGACCCTCCATGTACCACCTCTCCTAGGCTGTCAGTGAATGTTTTCCTGCATCTTCTGTTCCCCTTGGGCTGCAGCAGTGAAATTTGCCTTTTTGAGAGAAGCTCGTTAGCCTACATGCTTGTTTCTCTCAATAGAAGAACTTGCCATGTCCTCTGTTCACGTGTGATAAGGCAAGAGGCCTCTCTCACCATTAGCTGTTTTATAAATCTGGCTTTGTAGAGATAGCTGCTCAAGCAAACTGGCTTTGGATACTGAAGACAGTGTATTCAGCTATGCTTAATACATATTCCCTCTTTATTGTTTTAGAGGGGAGAGGAGCTCAGAGATTTCAGGAGAAAAAGGCCCTGGACCCCATTTTGTGCCTGATCATGCCTGCATGCCGTGCTCTATTACCAAGGAGATGGCTGTGTCATGTACTTGCAAAAACTGTGGGTCTACTGCATAGTCCCTTTGTCCCAACAACCCTGGAGGCTCCACCAGCAACATTATGCAAGATGCCAGGAGGAGAGGTTGGGGAGGCCACAAGCAGGGCCAGTTGAGTGCACAGCTGACTATACTTAATGATCAGATATCTTTTTGCTAAAAAACAAAAACCAAACAAAACCCCGAGTATCTATTTTTTTTAACACCTACCAGGAAGTTGGTACCCCATGTAAGTGTCTGGTGATTGCATTATAAGTATTTTCAAAGCTCTTCTCTCTATACAGTGTTATTAAATCTATTCTTTTGGGTAGGGAAATGGGAGAAATCTGTCCGCCGAAATACTCTTAGGACAGTCACTGGGTCCATTCAGTGTTCTGTTCTCTATGCCAACAAAATCTCCCAAGAATACCACGGGAAAAAAAAATGTCGAGGATTACTGTCAGATTAGCTTGTTTGCCCCCTGCCATCCCCAGCCCTTCTGACATAGACAATAAAGACAAGCACAATGGAATTATACTAATGAGTTTGTTTAGCAAGGAGCAGCCCTGGCAATGTGATTGCCGTGTGCCGTTGGCAGATGTACTTTCCCTGTCCCCCTTCCCGCTTCCCTCTCTTTTGAATCTCTCATCAGATAGATGTGCCATCCAGACCCCGAGTGGGTGCGCTTGCTCCTCAGAGATGGCTCTTTGGTTGTATTTCCTTATCTTTCACATCCATGGATGCTGCGGTAGACAGACTTTACGATGACTCTCATAGCCTCCTGTTCATGACTCCTGAGTATGTAAAGGACCCCGTGGCTCGACTCTCACCAAGAGAATATGGTCAAAGAATGGGATGTCACCCCTATGGTTTTGTTACAGTATGTGAGATTCCATTGGACTAGCAGATTCGCAGTTGATCACTGTTCTTTGGATGGAGTAAAATGGTCATGTTGGTAAACCCACATGCGCTTTTAGTTTCTGAGGGCAGGTTCACCCTGTTAGTCAGTGAGAAGCTGGGGTCTCAGCTACAAGGAAATGATTCTTCAAACAACGTGAATGAGCTTGGAAACAGATCCTCCTCCAACCTGGCTTTCAGCTGAGAACACACCTTGATCAATCGTTATGGCCATTTTGTGCAATACCACACAGAAGGCCCGCCCAGCTGCATGCTCAGACGCCTGACCCTCAGAAACAACCAGTTAACAAGTGCAGTGCGTAAAGTCCCTGCATTTGTGAAGTCTTCTGTGGAGTAGTAGAAAGAGATATGCTGCAGCAAGGAGGAGTTCCTGGTCCTCTGTTCCTTGGGAAGAAGTCCATGTTTGCTTTTCCACTTTTTCAAAGTTCTTCTGCAGGTCACTGTGAAAATGAAAACCTAGATGCTTTACCAGACAGTTCAAGTTTATGTCTATTTCTATCTGTGTCGGTCGGCTGACCATCTCTTCTGAATTCTAGACCTAAATGCAAACTGATAGATCTTTATGTGGTGGTTCCACCCTGTAGATGAAAAGGTGTCAAGATCAACTTCCCATCTTTCCAAATCCATCACTTCACCATTGCTTTTTGCAATAAGGTCATGACATACCTCCTCTTCGTGTGGATCCTTGCCTTCCCAGTCCCCAAGACCAACGGTTCCCTGGGCCCTTAAATGGATCTCACATTTCAGATCTCATGCCAGGAAGGGAACGACACCACAAAGGCCTTTGCAAAGTATCTCCCTGCTCATCTCGGTGACCTTCATTGTGGTCTGAAGGCCTGTAGAAATTTTTTTCCTCTGGGAGATAAGGAGGCTGTAAGTATTAGGCCAGTGTAATGGACAAGCAAGCTGCTGAGGTACTGGGTCCAGAGAGTGGTATTTGGCTCCACACACAAGAAGAAAGATGAGTACTTCTGCTGCAGATCTATGGCTCCAGCCTCTCTGTCCCAGTCCACTAAACCCACACCAGCAGAGGTTCTGAGCAGCCAGCTACACAGACTCCTACGTTAGGCAGTCTTCATCTGTCGCCCAAAGCTTCATCAAATAACCACGATTTTTCACAACCGTGCCAACCTCGTATGACTGCTTTTGATAATTCCTGGGCTGAAATTTCCCTCCCTGTCTGCATCATCTGTCGAAACTGGGACTTCTCAAGGCATTGACTTTTTAACGTGTGTAATGAAAGGTGGTGCCGTGTCTTCAGGTAAACCAGTCAGGAGTGCAGAAAGAGACTGTGTATGTCTCAGAAAAAAAAAAAAAAAAGTGAGACAGGATCTTGGAGAAATGTCATCCGGGAGAAGAAGAATTAAACTCACATGGAAACGTGAAGGGACTGGGGGAAAAGACAAAGCATGTAGCCAGTGAATACGGCGATGGGTAGATCCTGCGGTGCAGAGCAGTGTTTGGAAAGTTAGAAGGGTGTGTGGAAGGTACATAAGGATGAAGGCTGAGACCGCCCTACTAGTCTACTAGGCGTTTGCTCTCCCTGGATGCTGCCATTTCTCCCACACTTGACAAAAGGCACTCCATATTTGCTCCCAAGTTGTCTAGCAGGCAACGACGATAGAACAGGACCAATTACACACAGGATTGCATTGCCATCTCATTGCCAGTAGAAGCAGAGGTGTCCCTTAAAGGAACCACAAAAATTCTGGCATCGAGTCCAGAGACTAAAATTCCGCACGGAGGCAAGTGAAAAGGAGAGTCAGGTGATGCCGTAGGCCGCGTGCTCCACCGTACCTTATGGTAAAGGCTGCAGCAAGCATAAATCCACTCCTTGCAATATACTTCATGCCGGCTATGGGGGCACACCCAAGCGGAATTCTTGGAGATGGCCCCAGCGGAGGAAAGGATGACACAATGCAATCCCACGGTTGTCTGACAGCCTGCTTGGCTTCAAGAGGAGACTTGGGTCCCTGGAGGGAAGACACAGCTGTAATCTGTTCATCTACACTGTTCTGTCACTGGGCAACGGGCAGTTTGGTGTTTTGATACAGGTTGCACGTCCCTTTCGGAAGATGGTCACTGAGGCCGGATGTCGAAACAACAGCCCTTAAACACAGCTGGTCTGATGAGCACAGTCCCGAGTGCAAGAGGTACCAGAAGCCAGATCAGTTAGTTGCCAGAACATGCAGATTCTTCTCAAAATTGTGGACAAAGAGATGATGAAATCTCTTTGAAGTTATTTATGCAAATATATGCCATATACGTGCAACTTAATTTTAACTTTTTGAATGGGCCACATGGCATTTATTTTTCTAGCTGACTTATGCCAACAGGCAAAATTTCATTTCTAGATAGTTTAGAAATTTCATTTTAATCATTTATTGTTTGAGTCTTTCATTTAAACGCCTACCCTCAAACAATAACAATCATTCCTTTTTATTATTTATGGTTAAAGATTATTGTATGCCTTTCTTATTTTATTTTATTTTTTTTTAGCTAGAACACCATCTCCTTTGACTTGTTTTTTTATATGAGTGCAAGGTTTTCCACTGACATCGAATTATCTGTATTTTTTATTTTATCCTCCACTTATCTTCAGGGCTCCACTCTCTTTCCTTGGCACGATTCAGCTTGCTACTGTTTTATTTGAGCAGCACAAGGTCTGATTCCCTTGTGGACACAAGAAAGAGCTGCTCGACCAGAACACACAGCTATGGGTAAGCTTATGAGGACCATGACACTGAGGACGAAGTGTCAGGTCAGAGCGTGTGCTTAGAGCTGGGACTTCCCGAGCTCTCTCCCTCACTTTCTTACACGCAGGTGCCTTAAGGAAGATGGACAGGTGCACAAGAAAGGGCAGAACAAGCAAACAGCAGCCCCGAGGGCTCAGACACTGAAGGATGGATCCGAGGAAGTGATGGAGGACCGTTTTGGCTGGGGCAGCTTTAAGCATGCCAGCATTTGTGACTGTGCTGGTGTCTATACCAAGGATAAGAATGAAATGCATTGTTGACTTATGTCGCCAGCCTCCACCCCCATCATCTTCGAAACACATGTAGATAATCTAAGCCTTCCTCATATTTGCTATGTAGCCAAGGATTGTCTTAAACTCCTGTTCCTTCTGCTTCTACCTCTCAGACACTGGGATTATAGGCACATGCCAACAGACACCTTTCCTCCCTCCCTCCATCCCTCCTTCCCTCTCTTCCTTCATTTGCTGGCACAGGGTCCTGAATCTAAGGCTTTGTACTTGCTTTGCAAGTGCGTCACCGCGAAGCTAACTCCCCAACCAATCACACGCTTTCAGTGAAGGAAGTCAAGGCGTATGTGGTTCAAGAATAACAGCAGCCGTCCACATGGCCTCGCTGATGGACGGATCAGATTTCCTTTCTTTTTATTCAACTAGTAACCAGTACCATTTGTACCGACGAAATGTCCTTGGGATTCTTTTGAGTGTTCTTGAAAGTGGTGCCAAGAGGGAAGAAGGGGGGTGTTTTTGTGATGGTGGAATGGGTACCCACATCTATTTAAATTTGAATAGTAAAGGCCATCGTCCATTAGTTTGCCAGGGCTGTTAGAAGGAACAGAACAAAGCCCCACAGATTGGTTGGCTGAACAACAGAAATGTTTGTTTTTCCAGGTCTGGAGCCTAGAAGTCTGAGGTCAAGGTGCTGGCTGAGTTGGTTTCTTTTGAAGCCTCTCTCCTTGGCTTGAACACAACCTCTGCCTGCTCAGGATGTCCTCACACGGCCTCTGCTTGTGTGAAGATTTCCACTGATTGTAAAGGAAAGTATTATTGGATGGGCACCTACCCTAAAGCCAGTGCTTTAACAGAATTAACCTTTTAAAGACCCTGTCTCCAAATACAGCCACATTCTGAGCCACTAGGAGTTAGGATTGCAGCATATGAATTTGAGGATTCACAATACAGACCATAACATGGACCTTATTTCCTTACTATTTTTTGGGAAAGGTTAACATTTTAATTTACTTAAGTCTGCTTTCATAATCAGATGAAATCAGATATTTCTTTTTCCACTTTTTTGGAGACAAATCATTTTGTGATGATTTTGTTCAAGGTGAGCTAACATCTTAAACTAGTTGCTACACTCCTCATCTTCTTCTGTGTTTTGTAACAGGTATTATGGGCCCACAGGGCCTTTCCTGAAATCATCAATAAATAAATAAATAAATAAATGTATTTCAGAATTCAGAACCTTTGAGGTTTTTAGAGAAATAGTGAACATCCTGTGTGATTACCTATCTTAATGAGACCGCGGGTATCTGTGACATCAGATACAATAAAGCATATTGGTATGTCCCTGTAGAGTGCATAAAAAGATAAACCAAATAAGGACCAGTTTGTGCTCAGCAATTTACATTTGACCACATTCTACAAGGGATTCTGGTGAGAAGAATGAGAGTTGGGGCTGGAGTGATGGTCAGTGATGGAGAGCACTTGTCTCTCCTGCAGAGGACCTGGATTCAGTTCTCAGCACTCATATGGCAGTTCATACTGGTTTAAGTCCAGTTCTAAGGCACCCAACATCCTCTCAGACATGCACATGGTGTGTATGTGTATACATCTCTGCGGGCAAGCATTCATACATGAAACATAAAAATAAATCTATTTGAAAAAGCACAAGGACCACTCCTTTGGAGATTATCTGGTCTGCTTGGCTCAATCTGCATCTGAAGCATTAAGACCAAGATGACATGTGTAGTCAGATCATGGACCAGAGAGAACCCAGGTAGGTATTAAACATGAAGGCAGCCAATACTGAATCTGGAGTTTTTAAAAAAATTAGGTTTCCTTCCTCTTGTGTCTACCTCTCTCTGGGGGTAACAGCTCAGGGCAAGTCTCTTCTCAACTCCAATACAACCTGCCCAATGTCCCGGGCACCTAGTGCTGACCCACTGTGTACCCTGAGGCAAAGCCACTGTACCCCCTGCACCTCAGTTTCTCCACTGTTATACTGAAAACATGAAAGTTTGCCCTGCCTCCTAAGATCCCTTTCCGTTGTGACTTTAAAGCTGCTTGCCAAGCTCTGACACACACGCTTCCATCCTCCCCTGACTATCAGCGGCCATCTGGCAATTAGCAGCCTCTGAGGCAGCTAATCCCACTCTGAGCTGGATTAAAAGCTGAAGTTTAAAACATGGAGATAGGCAGGTGATTTCTGTTTGAGTCTTTGGGTCCTGCTGTCCCTGGCAGCATGGTGAGGGAGGACAGAAAAGCTGATTTCTTTCCCTTATCTACCCCGGGAGGCTCAGAAAGCAAGATCAGCCTTCCAGAGCGGCATGATGCAGGGCAATGGGCTGGGCTGCAGGAGGCGCCAGGTGAGCCCACAGGGAGCCCCACCCCAGCGACCCGGGCAAAGGTTGCTGGACAAGAGGAGGATGGAAGAAGCCACTTCAGTGTGGAGCACTGTATTGCCGGGGGGCAAATGAGAAGCTTGGGGAACAGAGGCCGGGATCATTTTGAACCTGGAGTCCCAGATGCCATAAAGGGCCTTGGGGTGGCAGCTGACAAGCTCCTTGGCTCCTCTGGGGTGCCCTGTCATTAGGCAACAGGTCAGAAACCAAGCCCGTGTGTTTGTTCATAGCCCGAGGAGATAATTAACTTATATCCACAGAGGGCCTTGATTACATTCCTAGCATGCTCCGAATGAGAAGCCTCGTCTTGGAAAATGCCAGTGGTGGTGGTGGGGGCGGGGAGGCGCTTGCAATGGTTGGCCGAGGAGTCATTTGTTCAGAAATTGGGTGAGTAATCAAACAAATGCCTTTCTTCCTAATTGTTGATAAAAGTCAGTTGCCGGGGCAGATCTGGGGACTCACTCCTGAGAGAATACATTACTTGAGGTGAGCATGCTTCCGAATACGTTAGCACCATCTAGATACATTTCACATAGCTTGAATTTAACAACAAATGGTGCCCATTGTGAATTTTATGTCGAGCAGGCTTAGGGGGAGGGAGATTTATGCCTGTGTTTTATGGCTGGCTTGTTAACTGCTGCCTGGGAACACAAAGATTTACTTAGATACCTTATTGAGCACCTACTGCATGTAACTCAATTGTAGGTGCAAATGAGACCAAAGGAAATAGTCTTTTTGCCTTTGGAAGCCTATTGCTTATCCTAAATGTTTTACAAAATATTCCTGAACCAAGAATTGTGTAATTTATACTGCAAATGTATCTTTTTAAATTTTTAAAAAAGATTAGTCTATTTTATATGTGTGGGTGTTTTGTCTGTATATGTCTGTTCATCATGTGCATGTAGTGCCTGCAGAGGCCAGAAGAGGGCGTTGTATCCCTTGGAACGGGAGTAACAGCCGCTGTCAGTGGTTAGAGTTAAGTCCATACACATCCTCTACAAATGCAACACGTGGTCTTAATTGCTAAACCATCTCTCCAGCCTCCTAAAGAATTTAAATTTATTTTTATTATTTAAAAATTATGCATGTGTGTACATATGGCATGTGTAGTGGGGGAAGTAATGTGCACATGAGTACAGGTACCCAGTACATGCAGGTGCCTGCAGAGGCCACAGGTTTCCAGTCCTCCTGGGGCTGAGTTACAGGTGGTTTTGAGTTGTCAGACGGGGTGCTGGGAATCAAACTCAAGTCCTCTGGAGGAGCGGTGCAGACTTTTAACCACTGAGCTGTCTCTGCAGTTATGAGGGTATTGCCAGGTGATTTCCTCAACTGAAACATTCCATCCTGGAATCGTTAAGGCTTGGGATACAAATAAAACTTACAAAACTTGGCATGCAAATAACTTGCATGTCTCAGGATGATTTTGAAACCTATAAGATTCACAAGACCCCTCCCCAAGGCTTAGAAGTTGTAAGGACTACTGTGAAGGAGGAGACTCTGACCAGTCAAGTGGCTTTCAAATCGTACAGGGGGCTTCAGAGACGCAGCTTTCTGAGTTATGTCCTATGCTGTGATGGTCTTTTTAGTTGCTTTGGGCTCCTCAATGCTCCCCTAAATAAACCCGATAAACTTACCAGTTATGAGGCTAGACTTGGGTGGAATGATTTCTTTATCCTGCCATTGGTGCTCTATCTAGGGATCACATCTACCCAGGAAAAGCCACATACCATGGGTCTTGCAGATATTCAGTTGATAATTAAACTGGAGTGGACCAGAATGAAATAGCTTATGTATTTTGAGAGCTTGCATGCTGGGAACAGCAGTAAATAAGTATTATGCTATTTAATTCTTCTGATAATTCTGTGAAGTTGCTGTTTTTACTACTTCTGTAACCTTGAGAAAACCATGGCACATAGCGATTAAGTATCAGTACTAAGACTAGTAAGAGTAGGGCCCGAAGGGGCAGGGAGTTGGGACTTTCTCAGCTCACAAATGCCATGTCTCCACATCACGCCACTATACCACTGAGCTATATCTCTACTTCTGGGGACACTTTTGACAGTGAATTTTCCAATAAATTGATGAGAAAAGTAACTTAAGTGGTTGTGTTTGCAGTTTGGGATAAGGATGCTGAATCTTATAGAGCTACTGACTCATTTAAGGTCACATACCTTGTCTATCAGGGAGGTGAAATTTCCCATGTCTGATCCATCTGAAGACTGGCCCATTGGAACCGTTCTGTGTGATACTCATTAATTTTGAGTCTCAGAGACCACAGAGTTACTGTCTTACTCAGTGGGACTGAGTTCAGGTTTCTTGTGACTTGGTTTGTTCTTCCCTTCCTCAGAAATGTCATGTCCAGAGGGACAAACTGAAATGAGCTTTGTTGATGAGATGTTAGATTTCTGAAGAGGAGACAAGAGAAGGTGTGGGTAATTTTCTCAGACTTCTCAATGTTTATTCTCCATGGTTATTGCACAAAGTTTCAATTTGCCTAAAAGAATTACTTAGTAAGATAATGTGGTTAAATATGCAGTTGGAGCAAAAGGAAGAAGGAAGTAACTGAAGTATAACATGACCCAGGAACCAGATGTCAAAGACACACCGCAATAAACTTGACAGAGTTTACAATGTACATTGTTTGGCATATGTTATCAAAAGAGAAGAAGTATAAATAAACTCGGTGCTTACCTAATTCCCAGTTGCTTCCCACAAAAGCAGAACAAGCACTTTGGAGAAAAATAGCCATTTCATGTTCTACACCGAAGGTTAATTTCTCTTGAAAGGAAAACTCGCCAGTGTTTTCCAACTCCTCTAAACCCAGGACCTTTTGATGGCAACAAGACCTCACCACCCACTGAGGATTACTGGTGCACAGAAAATGCATTTGTGTCTTATATGCTCCTGTTAACCACGATAATTTTGTTGATCTTGACTTTCTATACAATGTTAGCCAAAATAAGTACCACTTGATTGTCCAAGTACAAAATCAATTCTGCAGGGACATTGGTATACCATTTCAAGGGAGCATGGTAGCCCTTCTTATTGAACAACCTTTAAAAGAATAAAGCATTTGGCCAGAGGCATCTGCAGATGTTGAAAATACCAGATAAAATTCGATGAGCATCAGGGTTTATAATGGATGTTAAACTATCTCCACTTAAGAATTAAAATGGAAATGATAATTTTACAAAGCTCATCACTTGATGAAAGGGATTAAAGTTATCACTATATATGGAGTAAGACATTGTCTGCTGCCTAGCATGGCTTGTCAAAAAAGACACACCACCCGTGGTCTTCTTCCTAGACTGAGTGACCTGGGTACAGCTCTGGGGAAACACCAGTGTAAGCCCAGCCCTCATTCTGTGAAACAGTTGACTTACACTCTTCCACAGTGTGACAGTCTCAATAAACAGACTAAAAGAATGTACCAAATGAAAGGACAGAAACAAGGTGTGACAAAGGAACGTAACGTGTGGTCTTGGGCTGGTTGAGAATTTTGGACCAATGTGTGCTTGTCTTTCTCTCTCTCTCTCTCTCTCTCTCTCTCTCTCTCTCTCTCTCTCTCTCTCTCTCTCTTATATCTATAAAGGGGTACATTGGGACAGATGGCAACATTTGAACAAAACCTATATATTAGGTAATATTAAACATTATTTTCCTAATTTTGTTAATTTCACTTTATGTGAGAGAGGAACAGAGACATATACACTGAAGTTTTAGGAGTAAATGAGGACCATAATTTGTAGCTTACTCTCAAGTGGTCACAAACATGCCCCACCAATCCCCATGAGAAAGAGAGATAATGTTAATAGCTGTAGAATATGTTGTATCTGTAGTTTGAAAAAAAAAATTTACGTCGAGCTTATCACCATGACCAAGAATGAACTTTCTTATTCTCTATCTTCAAGGTCCTAGGGAGCCTGTAAACTGGGAGCTTGCAACCCCACCCACAGGGTAGAGGGCCATCTCTACATCAGTCAAATGTTAGCCAACATCTTCTCTGACAAGAATGGCCATTTCCAAGACACTTTCTTTTTAATTGACTTATTTTGTAAAGTCATTCTACCTCACCAGAAGGGTCCTGTCTCTGAATTTTATTATGAGGGCATTCTTTATTAACATAGAGAAGAGAATGACATCATGAGAAGGATTTAAGTATTTCTTACCTTAAAATATCCTTATTAGTTACCAGCACTTTCTCCTGCCTCTTTATTACTGTTATTTATACCTCACTAGGAAGATTTTCACAAGCATCTTTCTCTTGCCTTTCATCACCCCTTTATGATATATTCTCTTCCTCTGTGCTTTTTCTTCCAAGTTTTTGTATTTTATTTGATGCCGACAGTTTTATAAGGAATGGTTTTAATAGGTACATGCTGTAAAATGGAAATATTTTACTAGGATATTACATAAAATACACAGAAGAAACTAGGGTATAAATTATATTTTTATTGTAAGATTTTACTGCAAATAAGTTCACATATACAATCTTTTATTTATGATGAGAGCAAATTCTTTTTACTTATAGCTGCTTTTGAATGTGGTGCTTCAGCGAGGAAGCTTATGCGTAGCTACATAAAAGAAGGTTCGATTTTTGATGAGAAATGAGAAAACTCTTAGTTAGGGAATGCCGTTTTTCTTGTTGACTTACAAAAGTAGGCAAGGGAAGAGTTGAAGAGTTGGCTATGCTGGTGTGGGGGGAGGTCAGCAAGACAAGGTCATTTATTCTCTTAGACTTCCAAAGATGTGTGTGGTCAGCTCCGAACAGGATACTGATGCTACATAGACCCCCCACCTACCTTTGCTCTACCCCACCCAACCTCCCCCTTGAACCTGAGCTTTCCTATCTTTTCCTTTTATTGAGAAAAAACAAAACAAAACTGCTTAGGCGTGGAGACCTATGATAGCCCTCCGGAGCTACTATTCATGGAAGCAAATGAGATTGAAGTGCATTATCTGGTGTTTCTAATCTATAATTTGTTTATTATTGTTAATGATTAATTGCTAATTAAAAATTAATAATAATGTTTAACAATAATAATCAATTATTGTTTTGGTTTGTGGTTCTGGGGATAGACTCCAGATTCTCATACATGCAAGGCAAATGCTCTATCACTAAGCCACACCCCTGCCCTAAACACTAACTCTGAGCCATACCCCTTCCCAGACCTAAATGTGGCCTTCAACAAAGCTGACTGCAAGGAAGATTATAAAAGATGCTAAATTTCTTGTTTCTTTGTTTAAAAGTTATGCTTAAAAAAATAAATTGAAAAAACTATGCTTTATTTCTTGTATCATTTTTTTTTTCTTCTTTTCTGAGATAGATTTGTTCTATATCACCCAGACTGGTCTCCATTTACAGCCCATTTACTTGCAAATAATCCTGACTCTTTGAGGTCCTAAGAAATAATTGGATGCCACAGTGTACCTATTCTATATTTAAACAACACAGACAACAAGAACTTCCTGTAAGGTATTGTCAGGGATTTGCTCGGACAGGCTCAGTTCTCCTGTAAGCCAAGTCCTCATCTGAATGTAACATCTTTTGATTATCAACCCTGGACCTCTCAGACCACTAAGGGATCCCCTCCTCTTCAGTCACCTTTAGGCAGAGCTCAAGAGTGCCATGGAGCAGACCTGTACAGCTTGGGTCTACCTCTGACCAGGAGTGAAAAAGGAAAGGATCCATGTGGCTGTTCTATTACGTGCTGGCTTGCACTTTTCCTTTCACTGAAACAGGAAATTAACTGAAACGTGGACTTGCCCCCTGAGAAGAGGTGTTCTTAATTTTGTCAGGTCATGAAAAATGTCTGCTGGAAATGGGATCTCAACAAATAAGACACTTTCATTTAATGACCTCCCTACAAACATTTATTGAGTCCCTTTCTAGGCGTATGTAGTTTCTCAAAGATTCGCCACCTCTTGACATACCATTTATTTTAGAGATGCTATAATTTTTCCAATTTCTCCAGCGAAATTAAGTCACAGCAATTTCTGGAAGGCAAATTTTCAGAAAGAGCTTCTTAAGAAAATCAATGAGTGGGATTATTTGACTTTTAATTCGCCTCGTTTCTGTTATAAAAATAATGTGCTCTCTCTCTTCTCTCTCTTTCTCCCCCCTTCTCTGTTTCTTTTCTCTGTTTTCTCCTGCCTTTCTATCAGTTTATTTTTTTTTTTGAGACAAGATCTCACTATGTAGCTCTGGCTGACCTTTTACCCACTATGTAGATCAGACTGGCTTCAAACTCACAGAGATCCTCCTGCCTCTGCCTCCTAAGTGCTGGGATTAAAGGTGTGTGACACCAACCTGCCCTTTCTATCATTATTATGAATATTTCTTTTCACAAGGTAGAGTGCTTGCATAGAAAGTCATCTCTGATGTTTATTCTGTGACTTATTATTAAGATGCTCCCATTCTGGATTTTTATTTTCTTTTAACATGAATTAAAGTTTTGTGCAACTTTCCTCTCACCCCCAGGGATGGCTAGCATTTGTTCTCCTTTAGTTTTTCTTCTCTCTCTCTCTTTCTCTCTCTCTCTCTTTCTCTCTCTCTCTCTCTCTCTCTCTCTCTCTCTCTCTCTCTCTCTCTCGGGGTTGCATATTCAGAAACCTTTTATTGTTATCAAATTTTCCACAAGTTTCATGTTCTGAGCTGGAAGATAACCCAAGGCTTACCTCTCAGCTAACCTATTTACTTACTGTGCTGATTAGCATTGTCAACTTGGTACAAACTGGAGTTTTCTAGGAAGAGGGAACCTCAACTGAAGAATTGCCTCCATCGGATTGTCCTATGATTATGCAGGTCTTTGGGGGCATTTTCCTTGATTAATGATTGTTGTAGGGCCTAGTCCACTGTGGGTGGCATCATCCCCTGGGCAGGTGGTCCTGGGTTGTAAAAGAAAAGAAACTGAGCAATCCATATGAGGCAAGCCAGGAAATAGTGTTCTTCCACAGGCTCTGCTTCTGTCCCTGCCTCCAGGTTCCTGCCTCTAAGCTCTTGCTTTGGCTTCCCTGTAAGGAGGACTGTCACTTGGTAGTGTAAGATGAAATGAACTCTTTCCTCACCTCAACCTGGTTTTGGATAGTGTTTATCACAGCTACAGAGAAGCAGACAAGTACAAAGGCTGGTACCAGGAATATATGGTATTGCTGTGATGAACCTGATTATGTTGGGGGAGAGGATTGTGGAAGAATTTGGAACACTGGGGGGAAAATCCATTGATCTTAATGAGCTGTTGCTGTGGAGCTTGTAATAGTGATGCAGAGAGAAATGTAGATGATGGAAGCCTGGCTTGTGAATTTTCAGAGGAAAGCAAAATCTCTATGTGTGGTGTTTGTGTGATATATTTGGTTAAGAGTCTGTAGAAAGGAAACCTTTTCTCTATTGGGACAACTGATGCTAGTTGGCTGTGGCTGAAGAACCAGTAGTGATTAATAAGAGACCAACATTCCTGAGATCCCTGAGGTAAAATCTGGTAAGTATTTCATTGGGGTCAGAACACAGGCTATTCAGAGAGAGAGAGAGAGAGAGAGAGAGAGAGAGAGAGAGAGAGAGAGAGAGAGAGAGAGAGAGAGAGAAGGCTCTAGCTCAAGCAGGCAGCTGAACTTGGTAATGTGTAAGTGTCTTCTCATGTGGTATTGGTCTTGATGGCATGAAAGCTCTGAGATTGAAGGTGTCAGGGTTAGTGTCTAAGGCTTGGCCATGTGTGATAGGGTCAGAAAAGAGGCCAAGAGAGGGGACTGATGAAGGCATACTTTTGGTTTCAGTAAAGACTTCAATATACTGAAGATTCCAGGACCATAGAGTGACCACCAATAAATCCCTGCCTCCCAAACTGGTCAGTGTTTTATCACAGCAACATAGAAGCAAACCAGATCACTAACTTCATACCTTGATCAAGTTACTTCTTTAAATCTCAGCTTCTTCTGTTGCAACCATAGTAATAACAACATATACCTATCAGAGATATAAACTTTTATTGATACATAGACATTGACTGCAAAATGCATAATGCTGTGTTTGGTATATGATAAAAGCATTAAATAATTCTGGTGAATAAGATTGGCTATCATGATCTACCCATAACTTCATTGAGTTTAGTGCGTGTAATAAAAATGACGGGAGCTACAATAAATATCTATATGGGCTTCATTGGTGGTCCTAAGAAAAGCATGGTTGATTTCACCTGAGAATTGAAGTATAGACAATCAAGAAAATCTTTATAGACAGACAATAATTTCATCCAGTTTCCAAGGCAAACTGACACCTCTCCAACAGTATCTATTTGACACTGATAGCTAAAGTTCCACTCAGACTGGAGATAAATGGGCAAAGCCCAGGTGATAGCTTTAGCTAAGGGTGAGGAGAATTTTACACAGTGGAGATGATGAAAGACAGATTTTCTAGGTAGCAAAGTTACTGAGGTATTGATGTTTTTTTAAAAAGGCATGTTGATTTACTTCATGTAGTAGATATTGGTGAAATTATTAAGGCCACTCCACGTAGTTAAAAGGGAGGTTTATTTTGTGGGGTAACTTACAAGTGAAGGGATATGCTACAGGGTCTGGGAAGTTGCAGTCCAGCGGCGTTCTCTGCAGAACTCTGCTTGGTCTACCTTCAGCGTCCAGGGTCCAGGAACCAAGAAAGCCCGCCCATCCGGATCTTGGGTCTTCAGCGTCCTCTCTCTGCCCTGCCTTGTAGGCGTGACTGTTACCGAAGCCTCAATGGGGGTTGGAACTTCCAGGTCAAAGCTGGAATGGCTACCCACTACTAGTAGAGACCACCCGGAGGTCATTCAAGAGATGATATTGGAGAGAAAGTGGAGGAAAACTCACAGAACATAGAGGGTCATCTGGAATTTGGAACACCATCACACAGGTTGCTAGGTGGTTACTATACTTATGAGATCCTTCTGGTGGCAGAGTGGAGCCTAGATTGAGGAAGACAGACTTGGAGATTTGAAACAAGCCTGTTTCAGTGGTCCAGCCCTGATGGGATAGGGTCTGAGACTCACTCTGTAACACTGCACTATATAACACTCCATTAGCTTTGTCCATGGCTCCGGCATCACCATGCCCATGGCACTTGGTGAACTGGTAGTCTGAATATTCTTATGGTTTTCATGGTTATATATAGGAAGACTTAATTCTTTCGCCTAGCGGTGCTTTCTTTGAAGTGAAGGATACACACATATCCATGGACACTTACAGATGAGTCTGCTTCCAGCGAGTTTCTCAAATCACACTTCTGCCATAGTGCACTTGTATAGTGGATTTTCGTGGCACCATTGGCAACACCGCCATCCCTTTCTTTGTTGTCTTTAAAAGGCATGAAAGTATTGTTTTAATCTGCCTTTCTTTGATATCTAGAGAAATAAAACGCTTTCCCCATTTGTCTTCTAATTACGTGTCCTCACTTGTGAATTGCATGTCATGTCCTTTGCCCATTTGATAAGCAATTGTGTTCAATCCCTCTTTTTGGCTGGCCTCTCTCCTGGCAACTCTCCACACACAATTTCCCCACAGGCTCACTTTCTAATTTCTTTTCTCTTTGATCTATTGAAACCAAATCCTTTGTCTAACTCAATATTACAATAGACATAACAATTCTAATTACTCTATTGATTCATGGCCACTACAGTTGTGAGTACATTAAGAAGCATGGGGCTTTGCCATCGGAGAGTAGGCCCTCGCGGTCTGGGCAGCACGCTCCACAGATGTGTGATTCGGTTTCTAATGGTTGACATTTTAGCACTCTGAGCTCTTTTGCTTATCTGTAAAATGGGAGCAGGAACACATCGATTAAGAACTGCTTTTGGCAATTAAAGACCAAACACAGTAGCTAACAAGTGCTGGCCTATTATTTTGTGTTCAATACTTTTTATTTATTGTTTTTATTCTTTAAAAACCCCATTTATGTATAGAATGTATTTTGGTTGTATCTACTCCCCATTCACCCCCTCCATTCC
Organism: Peromyscus leucopus; assembly: GCF_004664715.2. Taxonomy (NCBI): domain Eukaryota; kingdom Metazoa; phylum Chordata; class Mammalia; order Rodentia; family Cricetidae; genus Peromyscus; species Peromyscus leucopus. The sequence goes on from NC_051081.1 coordinate 38,700,942, forward strand.
CCCACTAGCCACCTCCATATTATAGCCCTTCCAACCACATGTCCCTTTGGTTTCTGAATCCAGTTAGTTCTGACTATATGTGCATGAGTGTTGGTTCATCCACCAGGGCATAAGCAACTTACTAATGGCCACCTCCACACACACACACACACACACACACACACACACACACACACACACACACAAATGACTCTTCTCTCCTCAGCAGCCACCAACTACCATTACGTCCTCAGCTAAAGTGTGACATTGGGAGTTCCTCCCTCCTCTGTATTGGAATTTTTCATGAGATTGATCTACTATTAGACCTAAGGAACTCCATAGCTTAATTGGAAATTTCATGAAAATTTTCCCTTCCCAGAATGTGGTTGTGGGTTTAGACTTACTGGCAGATTTGCTTTTTAAGTCCAGGGAAGCAACTGTATACTGTTGGGCAGGAACAACTCCGAAACTCTTCTGATTATCTGTTACATGCAGATTCCCAGAATTTACTCTGATGGAAACTCTGCATGATAAGTAAGACAAAACCAAAACCAAAAACCAAAAACCAGTCCTGTTTATCAGAGTCACATCCTAAATCATCGAGTGTTATTATCTCTTCCTTGAGATGGACCCGGGCTTAGAAACTCTGGGTTTCAAGGTGTCTCTGTAGCTATCTAGTTACTTGCTCGAGTGTCCATAAACTTATACCTCAGAAAAGGGATTCTCACAAAGTCGTCAAATGCAGGTTTATGAATAGGCTTTTGAGGTAGGTCCAAAGAAGGACCCAAATCTCTATCACCATATGAAGCCAATGACAGTTATATGCCTGTGGGCACATGTATTCTGGTGTGATGGTTAGAAAACAAGTATCATAAATTATTAGCATAGTAACAATACATATTTTCTGCAACATCACAAACCTTCACAGACAGAGGGCTTGCAGACCTCTTGCCTGCTGAGAGAACGTAGAAACCTCTTGTTCTCTAGATAGGGTTTATTATTATTATTACCAGTTGAATTACCATAATTCTACTCTTGACAAAGTGTATTCATTATAAGTGAAATTTTTGTTCAGATCTTGTAGTTCATGCCTGAAAGCAAAGATATTAGAATTAATGAGCATTTTTGCTGATGAGAAGAAAAAAATCACTGAAGGGTGATTGGACCTTAGCCTTTTAATAGGTCTGATATTCTTCTTTTATTAGGTCTGACAAGGGTGTTATCTGGCTCCCTTTACACCGTGTGCTGTGGTTTAAGAGGACTCTTTGTACAACATGAGTCTAGCATTTCTTTCCCAGTGATATGGCGTAGCAATGGCAAAATCGTGTAAACAGAGCCCCACCCCATTGAATGATACTGGGCCTAGGAAGGGTGACAGTGAAAACTCTGTTAGCAGGTAATAGGAAGGCCTTTGATGAGTTTATTAAAATGTCAATGTAATTTGATTCTGTGTTTCCTTTTACACAGTTGACAGGCAACAGGATTTATAAAGAGAAGCCCACTCAGGGAACCAGGTGACAATTCTGAAAGATGTGGCTGCCGCTGAGCCCTGGAGACAACAGTGGTGTGATGTAGAGGATGCAGGGAGTGTGGGCGTAGACACAATTTCCAGGAAGTTCAAACGGAGGTGGATGTGTCCTGGAACCTGATGGAACATAGGATATCAGGTCGAATCAAAGGAAACATAACGAGACGCCTTCGGGGCCTTATGCGATTGGGTAATCTTATTAACGTGTTGGGGAGAATTTTCCTACCGTGAACAGGCATTCATTTTTTTTTTGATATCCTAAGGGCATGAAATTATAGAAACCGGGGAGAAGAATGGAGGCATGAGCTCTAGCTGGCAGTGCCTCCGTTTCATGGCCATCACATAGAAATGAGCAGGATGTGGGCTGAAGAAGGTGTATTTCAAGGTGTGGTAGGACAGCTGCCATATTTCTATGAGATGGACACAGACATGAATATGTATGTAGTTGTCCTTGTGAACTGTCTTAATCCCCAGCTCTCTGGATAGCAAATGTGGTGGGCGTTGTTTGGTACTATAACTGGCTCCCTAGCTCCCCTAATAGCAACTGAGTGTCCTTCAATTCCATCCTCACACTATTAAACCACTTAGGGAATCTCAATATCAGAGGAAATGGCATGTTAGTACCTGTACCTAATCATGGAAAGTGATATGTAGAGGCTGGTAAAGGAACTATAAGGAACACAGAAGAAAGATCGATTAGGTATGCCAGGAGGATTAGTTATCTTGTCACAGGAAACATAGCAATTTTCAGCTTGGTTATGAGAGATGGGAATGGTGTTACCAAGTGAAGATAAAGGAAGGGCATTCTGAGCAGAGGCTGAGACACAAGTGTAGCAACTGAGTGGTACATGTTTATTTGGGAAATAGTGAACTGCATAGTGTGGTGATAGCAAAGGTGCCTAACCACGAGCAACCATGATTGTCAACAGTAATCAAGCATTTATTATATGCTAAGAACGTTTAAGCTCTTCATGCATATTAATTTATTTAATCCTTAAAACAATCCTGTGAGTAGTAACTAATATTATCTCCATTTTACAGAGGAAGACATAGAGACTTAGAGATGTTAAGGGACTCTCCTGAGGTTGTAACTGGCTACGGCCTAGAGCCAGGATTAGAAAGAAACATCTTGCACATGATTGGCTAGATAGACAAAGAGGATAGAACTTAACATTGCAAGCGTAGGGCTTATTCTTTATCTCTGTCCTTCCCAGAATCTTCCATTATGGGGTACCACACATGACACATTTGGATGCAGGAAGAATATTCTTGAATTTTATATTTGATTTGTCTTACCTTTTAAAATGACTGAGTAGTGTGATATTTTTCCTTACAATTCAGTGTACTTGAACATGTGTATAGTTTCAAAGTGAAAGGCATACAGAGGTTAGGAGTGTTTTGGACTAATTTTTCTAATGGAAAAATTATCAATCAAATATATTTAAAGTCTTATGTTCTAGACCAGGGTTTCTAAAGTGTTGATACTTCACCAGTAATGAGACCACCCAGAAGCTGGATGTAAATGAAACTTCTTAGATCCCAATGCAGAGTGACTAAACCAGACATTCTAGGGATCTAGGCCCATCAATCTGTACACCAAAAGATATCCCAAGTGAGACCTGAACCCATGAGCTACACAGAATAACTTTTAAGATGAAAAGTGAGTTGATTTAACTTAAATCCTAGAAAGATAATTCTAGTAGGACTGACTAAGAGTTTGAGATATTAGAATTGGTTATTAAGTGATAAATGCGACAAGAGTTGAATAGATTTGGGGTCAAGTAAAGGAAGTAGGATTCTGAAATATCGGAGAGGGAGAGAGCCCAGGTGTGGCACTAAAGATTCAAGTTTGTAGAACTACTGATAGCATGTGGACCTCAGTCAGAGTCGAATTCATGGCACCTTTAGTAAATGATGCCAAGCAGCTTGAAACATAGAAAGAATATTCGAGACTAGTAGGCAGCTAGAAATTCAGACATTTAAGCTCAGAAGAGAGATAGACTTGTGCTACTCAAAGATTCATATACTGCTTAAGGTTAGGCCCTAAGGCAATGGATATGAAAAATGATAAATTTGAGACTGTGTAATGGCGCTGTTGGTAAGAGTGTTTGCTCTCTGTAAGCATGAGGACCTGAGTTTGAACCCCCAGCATGCATGTAAAAAGTCAGGCATGGTTCCTGGTGTCTGTAATATCAGGATGAGGAAGTATAGAAAGGAGGTTCCCAAGACTTCACTGGCTGGCCAGCCCAGCTGTAATATTCCTATTCAGTGAGGGGGTCTTGCCTTAAGGAAGTAAGTCAGAGAGTGGTACATGAAGACATCTGGACCTTGCCTCCGTGTGCACACACAGAGACACATGCATCTACACACACACATATAACACATACATCCACACATGAAAAATTGTGGAGTTTCTAATGGGTAAGTGTTGCTGGATCCCAATGGCTCCCTCAGGGGAGGGGGTTGACTATGCCTGTTGCTAGGCCCTCAGACAGACTCTAGGTTGGCTCATAAGAAAGGATGTTATGTGCATGCCTTGGCAATTGGTTTGAGCCAATTTCCTCAAACCTATGGGCCCATCCTACTACAGGTAAGACCTTGTGGGGAGTAATTAGGCTGTGTGGCACTGTCCTCGGAAGGGATCAATACCCTTTCCTCAGGGGTATACCACATGTTCAGGATCTAAATTAATTACTAAATAGGGAGGTTGTTAGAAAGTGAGGCTACACTGCCCTGTTGGCTTTTTCTGAATCTTCTGCTTGTCCTTTTCACACACATTCCTGTTTTGTGATGTTATCCACACATCACAGTCTGGCTGGGAGCCCCTGATGGATGCCAATGCTCAAGCTTTTTGGTTTCCAAACTCATGAGCCAATATATATTTTTCCTTATAAAACACTCAGCCTCCGGTCTTTTGATAAAGGAACACAGGACACTATAGTTCATAAACAAATATTAGTGCACTAGTAGCATATATGTAGTAATAAAAATACTGTATATGGATAACAAATGAGAGAGTCCTGCCCCATCTATGATGAAATATAGGGTAGAATTATCTGTGAAGAACTAGGGGCTGGGAATAAAATAGAGATTTAAGGCATAGGCTGATATTCAGAGTAACTGGAAAATGGAAAGAGGAATCAGAATCTGAAGGTATCCACTAACACAGGTCAAGGCCACACTGGGTATAAAAAGGCTACTCAGTTGTACTGGCTGGCTGGAAGGACAAACTAAGACTAAGAACTAAAATCCAGGGGTTTTTAACCATTTTGGTGTCATGGATTTCTTTGGTAGATTTTAATCTTCCTTAGAAGCCTGTGAGTCCTTCTTCAGAATCATATTTTTAAGTATATAAATATTCAGCACTAAAGCTAAAATAAACTATAGTAATAAATAGTCATTAAAATATCAAAAGCAAATTTGTGATATAGTTGACTTCCTACAATACATGTGTATAGGCCCCATGTACATATGTATATCAGATATACATGTATATATCCACTAATACATCATAAAACTGCTCTACTAGTGTTAATTAGAATTAATAATCCTAAATTCAAAGATGTGATTGTTGTAAATGGTACTTTGAGATGTCTGAGTTGACTGTTACATATATGAAAGTATTGATAATTTTGACCAACGACAAATATCACAGGCATTGTTGATGTCTTCTAGCCTTGATGCTTGCATTTGCAATTCAGCTGGATGCTAAATTAAATCAAATGTTAGGAAAATACACAAGTAAGCCTTTTCATTTAGACTCCTAAGTCTTATGTGTGGAGACTTTACAAGTGTATATAGATCCCAAGTTAAGAACTCTTACGCCATGTGAAAGTGGAGCCCATTTCTTACACAAAGATCATTTAACAACAAGAGAAGCTGGGAATAGATACAATTTTGTTTTTTCTAGACTTGTAGGGTTTTTTTTTGTGTGTGTGTGTGTGTGTGTGTGTGTGTGTGTGTGTGTGTGTTTTCTCTAAATTGTTTGAAAGCTGAAGTCATTGCTTGGAAGTTTCTTATTTCATCTTATTTCTCTCTGTCAGTATTTTCCCCACATGTAGTTTAAAAAGAAGTTGCTGCTTTGGCCGGTCTTCTGGGAAATCTCTTTAGCCATTTCTCCCAGTTTGTTGTACATATTTTCTATTCCGTATTACTAGAGGTGACAGTTTCAGCAAATGTCCTACCTTTTGGTCTTTCTCCAGCTTCCAAAAACATTTTTCCCATGTCTCAGAAACCTGATTGTGGGGTAAATGTGAAACAATCTTCACAGGCTCTTGTGTGTAAGTACCTGGTCCCTAGATGGTGGTACAGTTTTTGGAATGTTGTAGAAACTTCAGTAAGCAGAGCCTTTGCTAGAGGAAGTGGGTCGTTGGGAGTGGGTCTCACTTCCTGTCTGTTTTCTGCTTCCTGACTGTAGACATAATGTGGTCAGCCAGCTCCCACTCCTGTTGCCCTGACTTCCCTACCAGGATGGAATGAGTCTCTTTGAACTGCAAGGCTGGCTAAGCTTTTCCTCCCCTAGGCTTGTAGCTTGAGTTTTCCTGCCTTGCCCACAGTCAGGACAAATCTTTGTCACCCGCCAGTCCCACAGGCGCTCAGACCCAACCAAGTAAACACAGAGACTTATATTGCTTACAAACTGTATGGCCGTGGCAAGCTTCTTGCTAACTGTTCTTATAGCTTAAATTAATCCATTTCCATAAATCTATACCTTGCCACGTGGCTGGTGGCTTACCGGCATCTTCACATGCTGCTGGTCATGGCAGCGGCTGCAGTGTCTCTCCGCGTCAGCCTTCCACTTCCCAGAATTCTCCTCTCTCCTTGTCCCACCTACTTCCTGCCTGGCCACTGGCCAACCAGTGTTTTATTTATTGACCAATCAGAGCAATTTGACATACAGACCGTTCCACAGCATAGGCTGCTTCTTGTCATGATTTTAATAATAAAGATAAGGAAAGCCATATCATCTTCAAGTATCGTTTTAGAGTTCATTTCCTTTGTGGGTTACATTATAGTTAGCATTGTGTTTCCAGGCACAATAATAACTTCAAATTTCATTAGCTTAAATTGGCCAATAATTATGTCCCACAATGTTGTCCTTCAGAATGTTGAGGAAGCGTCAGGAGTACATTCTTGTGTCCATCCATGTCAAGTGAGTGACCCTTCTTGTGATGTTCAGTTGACAGAGACCAAGCTAGAGGATCTAAAAAAAAAAAAAAACTTACACAAGCTGCTTAGCAGAATAGTTGAGATTTGAAACAGATTTTCTATCTCCTAGCAAAGAGTTCTTTCCTAGTACACTAGATTGCCAACTTCCTCTGGATTTTCTTTTATTCACACCTTTAGGCTGGAAGGGAAAATGGGTTTTCTTCATGGACTGGGAGTCATCTGTCCTTGACTCCCTTGGATCTGTGTAGTAGCCAATGAATCATAGTTGCCAGGCTTCTCTAGTATTCCATCTTTGTTGCTTGTGTATGAGAATACTTTCTAACTCTGGTACCACTTCGTGTTATGTACCCTCATGAAGGAACAAGCCGTATGGTCATAACATATGTAATTCATCAGGATTGGTTGTGGATTCTGTAATTAACTGATGAGGAGCAAGACTCCCATGCTCACCTTTTTTCTCTTGTCACAGAAGTTTCCCAATGTCCCCATGTCTTTGTGACTGTGACAAACACCCACAGTTTCAGGAGGAAAGGATTTATTGGTTTTATATTTCCACATCACAGTCCATCATTGAGGGAAGCCAGAGCTGGAACTCAAGCAGGAGCAGAGACAGGAACAGCAGAGGAAGCTATTTATTGGTTTGCTTTCCGTCTTTGCTTCCTGAATACAGCCCAGGCCCACCTGCCCAGGATGGCACTGATCACAGTGGGATGTCCCTCCCACATCAGTCATCAATCGAGAAAGTCCCCACCCCTTAAACATGCCCACGGGTCAGTCTGATGGATGCAATTCCTCCATTTGAGGTTCCTCTTCCCAGGATGTTGTAGTTTGTATCAAGTTCCCCAAAACTAAGGAGCATGCTCAGTAAAGACTTATATTACCCATTCTACAAATAGTAGGATTTTTGTAAAGATTTGTCTCATGCTTAGTTATGTGTGTTTAGATGTGTCTGTTTGTGGGTATTTGCAATGGAGTGTGGGTACCCACAGAGTACCAGATCTCCCGGAGCTGGAATTAAAGGAAGCTGTGAGTCACCCATGGAGGGTGTTGGGAATGAAGCTAAGGTCCCTTGTAAGAACTGCACATGGTTTTACCTACTGAGCTATCTCTTCAGTCCCTAAATAATGTTTTAGATAAGCAAGATATTAAAGACTCATCATCAGTGGTGTCTGGTAGTCAGACCTTGTACTAGAATTATAAAATTCCTAAGACTTTCTTCATTTGATTACCTCTGTGGCCTCATTCTCAGCATCTGTACTGAGTTTCATTTTTGGTTAATTTTGCCTCTGTCCATTTTTATATGATTTCATTAGATGGAATACAGGGATTATTTTTAAAAAAAGAATAGTGATGAAAGCCTATCAGTAATATTTCACTGGGATAGATTAATGTCGGTTTTGGTGAAATAGTTTTTTTTTTTTTTTTCCTTTGCAAATAATCCAACGAGCAAGGGGTGGAAGAAATGGTGTCAGAAGAGTGAAAAAGGCCTAGGATGTTATCTTAAGCAAAATGAACATGAGAAACAAACTACAAAGCAAATACTATATACAGTTATTGACCAAAAAAAGAGAGAGCCTGAGGTTTGGAAAACAAATATTTTTCAACACAGACACATACAGAGCCAGAAGGCATTTTAATGTTTTGTGTTTTTATATCATCTATGCCAAGAGAATTTATGATCAGAACATTTCTTTGTGATTTTTGAAATTAATAATACAAAAAAAGGAGCTTGGCATACGAAGTAAAAATTCGATTTTTCACAATGGATCCGGCAATGGCGCAGAATGCCCCCTCCAGCAGAGAGGAAATTGGGGCCCAGAGGGCTTTGCATTTATATTTCTGTCTTTTTCTAAAGAAATAACACATAACAATCTATAAGTCCAAATAAGCAAGTGATTACAGCCCATTTAAGAGTTTAAATGGTCAAGGCACCTAGACTCTGATGAATGTGCTACTTACCAGCCATTGAACTATTTCTCCAATCAGAGTAATTTATCCCCTCCAGTGGAAAGCTTTCCACCACTGTAAATGGACCATTGTATGGAATGGGAAGGTTGGTTGTATGCTAGGCCAGGAACCCAGAGCAGGTCTAATTGTAGAGTGGAGGTGGAGAGATGAAAGCTTAAAGAATTAGATGAAGAAGCCTGAGGCCAAGAAGAGACAAAGAGTATAGACATTATGACTTTCAATCTGACGTTTTTCTATATCCTCATACTGTTTCCTTCATGGTAAGCAGGGGACGGGGCCAGTGGATATGGGTGGTAGGCAAACCATTCCGAGTCAATAGTCACTGGTGATACTGAGATTGAAGAGACGAGGAAGTCCCCATGCTGACAAAATGAAAACATAAATTGGAATTCTTCACAGTTAAAAAAAAGGTACATTTTGTAAAATCTACTACTAAGAAAATGGAAATACAAGCCCGGGAGAAAATATTGGCAAATATAAAGCACTGCTATCCAGAATACATAAATTACTTTGAAAACTAAGTAAGAAAAGCAATCAGCCCAGTTAAGCATGAAAAAATATTTGAACAGATACTTTATCAAAAATATTGATGGCAAATGAGGCCATCATAGTTGGTTCATCCTCATTAGTTAGGAAAAAATGCAAATTCAAACCACAGTGACATCTACATCAAGTCTGTGGCCATACCACTCTTAACTTGCCCTATCTCTATTTTTCGGAATTGGTCCTAGTTAATACTTGAATGGGAGATCCACATCAAACAGCTGGGCCATAATAATGGCAGACAAGTGCTGATGTATGTGTAGGGCAACAGGAAGTCTGTGTATTGTTGGGAACACAGTCTAGGCAGACATTTTGAAAGGCAGTGTGGTACTTTCCTGTGTTTTTCCAGGAGAAACGAAAACTTACGGTCACACACATCTGTTCACACGTGTTTGCAAATACTTTAGTCACAATAGGTCTGAACTGTAACAACTTAAATGGACTTTTAAATAGTCAATGGAGAATCAGACTATAGTGCAGTCATGTAAGTGGATGGTGTTTGGCCGTGAAAGGGATTAAATTATTGATACACACCACACCCTGGGTGCAAGGCAAGTGAGTTCTAACAAGTCAAAGAAATCACACTCAAAGGGCTGCATTGTGAATATTTCTCTTTATATGAGATCCTGGAAAAGAAAGTGTATACAAAGACACACAGGTACAGATATACAGACAAACACACACCCACCCACCCACCCACCACACACCACTCAAATAATGTATCAGTGGCTGCCACAAGCTGAAGACAGGTGAGGCTAACTCGGAGGAAGTACAGGGAATGACAGGGTTGAAACTTTCTCTAGGTCCTGCTTGTCACGGATGCCATGTCATCTTGTTTGTTAAATTCATAGAACTGTGCAGCTCAAAAAGGAAAAAAATAAGGTTGATGCTATATTGAAGTCAATTTCTAGGGATAGAAACATGGGTGATGGGATTGCAAAAAAAGTACACGATGTTTAGTCAATATCCAGTGTAAAACTATGCCAAATTATGAGGAAAATACCAATTATGGTGAGCACCTCAGATCAGTTGCAAATTTAATTTACTACTTTAAATGCTCAGTACTCCTAAGAAAGAAACTCAGGAGACGTCAGGAACAAAGTCCACATTGAACTTAAAACTTTTATGATACTGATAATCATTATCATAAAGTTGGATATGTGATTTAAATAGCTAAATATGATAGTATCAGTTAAAATAAAACTCCCAACTTATATTGCCTTTACTGGCTGAGGATAAAGCTCAGTAGCCTATGTGAGATTTGATCCCCACACAACAAAAGGAAGAAAAAGTGAAGCCAGCCTTTGATTAATAATTCATTTGCTATACAGAAATAATCTGAATAACCAAGTATCCTGGATGTAAGATTCCAACTATTTACTCAGCAAAGGCAAATAAACATTAAAAAAAGAAACAAAATCAAAGTCATTGTGAAAAGTACTGATATTCTCTGAGTTCTTGAACACCAAGTCATCTTTCCTTCCTAGGCCTGTGTGCCCGTGAACATTGCCTATTTCCCTTAAGTATTTTACATTTACATTACACAACATATCAACCTGGTAGGCTTGGCTTGACTGCAGTCCTTTCTACATTACAGCAGACATAGTCCATCTCTCCTTGTGGTTTCTTGAAATCCACCTTGCTGTCTTTGACTCATATATAATCTCTGCTCTGCATTTGAAAATGTAAAGACTCAAGCTGCCTCCACAGTTTCTCCGTGCTAAAGAGTGATGCTTTGAATTCAGATTAAAAAAAAAAAAAAAAAAAAAACAAAACAGAAAATGAGAGCCAGAGAAATGTCAATGAAAGTAAACTTGGAGTACCCTACCCATCCTTACAACACTTAGACACCACTTCAAGAGAATCAGACAAGACTGATCCTGTCTGTGCCATACATGACTGAGGTCCTGGGATCAGGTTGTTTCCCATGCTGCGTTCCTATATGGATGAGGTTACATGAACTTTTATAGTCTCTAAGCAAAAGAAAGCCATAAATCAAGGCACTTTGCAAGTATGTTGGCGGGAACATCAAGTGGGTGGTCTACAGCAAAGCAAGAAGAGGGGATCTCTTATTGATTTGGACATTATCTGATTACATTCTTAGCCTTGGGGTTGGTAGGAGAGAGTGGTCTGTTAATTAATACATTCTAAAGGTTTCACCTGATAATTGAAAGGTTGTTAGGTCAGACATAGAGGTGGGCCGAGTGCCTATACAAGGACTAAAGATTCTGGATAATATTAGTTCTTGATTTACAACATTTCAATTCTCCACAACCTTGTAGTTCTGTTAGTCAACTAGCCTTGTAGACTCTTAAATGTAGGTGCAGTTTTCTCTTCTCCACCAGAAATGTCAGCTCACACACTTTTTTTCATGTCTATTAAAATGGCACTAAAAACAAAATGAAATGGCACATGCTTTCAGTCCTGCTAAAGACATTTAAAAAAATACACTAAATTTTCACTGAAATGGCTTTTTAATTTCTAAAATTATTTGAGATAACACAATGGAAGTCCACCATGAAGTCTTAAAAATGTACATTTTGATTAAATAATTTTCCATTTAGGAATTTAACCAAAGGAAATAAGTTGATGGGAACAAAATGATACCTGACCCACATAGATGAGAACCAGCCAAAATAGCATTAGAATAGAAAGCTAATTAATTGTACACCATTCAGGAACTTGGGTAAAAGAGAAAAGGAAATTTGGTAGAATATAAATTTCAGGGGGGCTCTTAGCATGAGATTTAGTCCCGGCTTCCTGTGGCCAGCACTTCCATTAAACATCTATTCCCTCCCTAAAACATCCCTTCAATGTATGTCAAATATATACACATATCTATGTACATATACGTGTATATATGTGTATGTTTAGTTTGATGGATTTCTTCATCTTATGTTTCCTTTAACTTGCTGCATTTCCCCCAGTTTTCCTCATTGCCTCACTGGTGTGTTTTCTGTGTCTTGAACCATACCAGGCATGTAACAGATATGAAATAAACACTCCCTGAATTTGAGTTCTCTGTTGTGTTATGTGCAACCATTTATTCACTTGATAGTATAGTAAATATTGAAGTAAGCCCTGATCTAAACCGGACATCATAATAGGTTCTGGTTCATATAACCCTGCTATAATGGAGCTCATAATATCATGGGGAATGTCACCAGGGTGGCAATCCCTGGGGAGATGCAGAGGGGATGTGTATCATAGGGTCTTTTATGTCCTTAGGGATGAAAGAAGGAACTCCTTGAAGGAAATTCCTTCTACCAGAGCTTTAGGTTTATCAAGGAACTCACTCCAGTGAGCTGTTCCAAGAGGTGTCTACAGCCACAAAGACCTCTAGCTTTCCCAATGGTGAAGGGTGTGGTCATTCCAGGTGAGCACAGCACAGGAAAAAACAGAGAGGTTCAGAGATACCCTCCAGTGGGGAAAGTCTTAGAGTTCCATCTAACCAAGGGTTATGGGATGCTATTGAGAAAAAAAAAAAAAAAAAAAAAAAAACAGTTTTAAATGAGGGAAGTGACATGATTGTATTCAGAGTTGGCACAACGGGAGCAGCTGGAGTCTGCAAAGCAGGAAGGAGTGTCTGGAGGAGGCAGTCCTGGAAGCAACACATTCCTGGAATGCAACACTAAAGTCCTGAGCCTAATGCCCTGCTCTTTCTCCTGGTTTCCACAGGGAAAGGAGGTCTCTGTCACATCGGCTCCTGGTGGGTTTCAAGGAGCCTGGCTCAGTTCTCATTTATAAGCTGCAGGATGGCTCTGTTCTTACCAGCTGTCCACCTGAGAGAAGACGAGGGTACAGAGCACGGGGCAGTGGGGCAATGTGGGATGGGGAGCAAATGAAAACAAGCTATAATGCATGAATGAGGCTGTTATGAAGAAACCCATTACCTTGTTTGCAAACCTAAGAAATTAATGAAAAATAAAATGAAATAAATACAGTCAAGACAATACAGTCAAGAGAATGTGAAGGTACTAGTTTGAGTCACTTTTAAAATTCCCTTGATTATTTAGCTCAAGCCTGAAGATGGAGAGCAATGTACATAATTTCATTGCTTTGACCATATGGATTAATTTGTTGGCAGAAACACAAATTTGTCTTGGAACAGTAAATAAACATATCCTTGCAATGTCCTACCTGTTTTTCTCTTATATGAGCTCCATGAACAGACAGCAAGAGATGAAGTTTCCCAATGGAGCTCCCTAAACTCACTGGCCGAAGCCCCCTGCTTCTCTATTTTTAATCAATTCCTAGCCTGCTGGGGCTTGGGACCCAGTCTTTCAATTATTCAAGAATGGGAAAGCATCTATTGCCTGATGCAGGATTTGCTTTTATTCAACAGAACAAAAACCACGGTTCGTGCGAGCCAATACACAAAGCAGTCAGGTCTCTAGACACACATGGGTTTCTGAGAGAGGGGGGTGGTTGCTCTAGGAAGCTGTTGGGTTCAAACAGCATCCAGAATGTATGGAATAATGGGGGGGGGGCGGAGACAAGCGGATGAATAGAGTGTGCAATAGTTTGAATGGGAATGGCCCCTATAGGCTCATATATTTGAATACTTGGTCCAAGCTGGAGGACTTATTTGGGAAGGATTAGGAGGCATAGCATTGTTGAAGGAAGTGTGTCACTGGCAGAGGGCTTTGAGGTTTCAAAAGCCCACACCATCCTAAGTTAGCTCTCTCTGCCTCTTTTTTGTGGACCAAGATGAAAGCTCTCGGTTCCAACTCCGGTGCCATGCATGCCTGCATGCTCCTTTGCTCCCTGCCATCATGGTCATTGACTCATGCACCTCTAAAACTCTTAAGCGTCAAGAAACTCTTTCTTCTATAAGAGGCCTTGGTCATGATGTCTTACCACAGCAACAGAAAAGTAACTGACATAGCAAATATCCCAGCCTTATCATCTATTAAACTTGGGCGTGTGGATATACCAGAAACCTTAGGCCCGCAGTCCCGGGAAAGCTACTAATCAGGGAACAATTCTAGGCCGGTGATGGGAGCTCTCAGGTCCAACACAGATTTCAGTGCTAACCTCCCTGAATCTGGAAAAATTACTTCTCATACTGGGATACAACTTGGGAAATGGAAAAGGCAGGTTGTAGGTATTGTTTGAATCTTAAATGGTCTTATAATAAAAAACCAAGAGCCAGATATTGGGGTGAAAGCTGAAAGGTCAGAGAAGCAGAGCAAGCTACAGCCAACCTCACCTTGCCAAATCCTCAGCCGATCCTGCTTCCTCAGACTGAAAGCCTCTGAGTCCTGACCCGAAAGGATCTCAGCTGAACTGCTTTAGTTCCTGTTTCCTCACACCTTATGTATCTTTCTCCGCCCAGCCATGTCACTTTTTTCCTGGGATTAAAGGCGTGTGTACTTACCAGCACTGGGATTAAAGGTGTGTGCTACCACAGCCTGGCTCTGTCTCCAGTGTGGCCTTGAACTCACAGAGATCCAGACAGGATCTCTGCCTCCCGAGTGATAGAGTTAAGGGTGTGTGCCGCCACTGTCTGACCTCTATGTCTAGTCTAGTGGCTGGCTCTGTCCTCTGATCCTCATGCAGGTTTATTAGGGTACACAATATATCCCCACTAGAAGGATCTCCAAACTTTTCTTGTATCTGTTTGTTGGCTTCAGGACTATTCTCAGGGCTTAGTATCAGCTATTGCTAAATTCTCTGCACAGGATGAAACCAATCTTGTTATAATCTGCCCTGTTTATGGTCATTCATTCAATCCTCCATTCTCTCTTTCAACAAGGAAATATTGAGCCCTTGTTGTATGCGAGAGGAAACCCCTCAAGGGATCTCAGACTGCCTGGCTTCGTGTAATATAGGCTGATGATGAAGGGCCAGGTAAGAATCTTCTTTACTTTGGCTTTCTCACTACCCTCCAAAGTCTGGAAAGTTTGCATTAGCAGAACCTTTTAATGAACCATCTAGGAGCCATGAGACCCATTTGTTTACTCAACTCTTCACTCAACACGCTTCCATAGAGCATCAGTACAAGCCAAATAGGGGGACGTCAAAGATGCATGAAAAACACACCCATGGCGTCCTGGATGCGACTGGTATGTAGGAAGGAAGCTACATTGTGAAGATACCACATACAGGAAATTTAAGAGCCTCGGGAGCAAGGTCAGTGAGCCCTTCCCAGAGAGTCAGAGTCACTGGGGTAGTGGGATTCCAGCTGACAGTCAATTTCAAATCGCTATATTACTTAATTCTTATTATAAAGTGTGTGTGTGACTCAGGGCACTCAGAAAATAATAAAATTAACAGTTACCCCACAGGAAAGAGATAATAATTAAAATGTTTTGCTATATACCTTTAAGATAGCTAATAACTAAAAGTGCTTTGAGATATATATATATATATATGGCTATGATACTTTTAATGCTCCTTATTTCATTCTTTTAGCAAAAATTGTCAAAATAATACTTTGTAATTTGCATTTTTATTTGAATCATTGACTTACTAATGTCAATAAAATTTGCTTCATTATTTTGTACCTGTAGTTTACATTTGTTATAGGAATCCCCATTTTTCTTTTCATGAATCCCCAGTTAATAGATTTAGGTTATTCTAAGTTTTCACTATTATATGCAACATTATGGTAAACAATGCTTATCCTCAGGACAAATTATTAGAAGTAAGTTATCTGGTCCAAAGCCTGTCTGAAACATATACTGTTAGAGTGTATTTTAGTGTTCAGGCAGAATTATTCTGTGAGAGTGTGTGTGTGTGTGTGTGTGTGTTGAGAGGTGTGCAAACATTTTCTTTAGCTAACATTGAATACACTATATTGTATATATTAGATTAAATATTTAATGCTCATTGTCTGATTTAATGATTATAACACTTCAGTCCAAGAGCTCACATGCCATGATAGTGATATTCAAAGAAAAATCAATCTATTAACACGTTTCATTTAACAACCCCCCCAAACTAGTGATATTTAGAGGCAGAAGGGACGTGTATCAATTTTGAAAGGAACAGTAATGTTGTAGTATAGTATTGTGTATATGAATTGTCCACAGTTCATAACTTGTCATTTTAAACATAACTAGAGTCCAACAAGAGCCTCTGATAGCTGCTGTGAGTACCAGAGTCCACCACAGTTGCATCTGTATGTATCAGCATCTGTATATCAGCTGATGTTGTCGTCCATGTTTCCTCTAGAAATAGGGGCATCACAGGTCCTGATTTACCAATATAGTCCTGATCTATCCCTGTGGTATAGCAGGAACCTTAAAGGTACTTATTAATATAATTAAACCTGAGGCCAGTTATTGGGGTGAATGCTGGAAGATCAGAGAGACAGAACAAGCCACAGCTAACCTCACCTGGCCAAGTTCTCAGCTGATCTTGTTCCCTCAGACTGGAAGCCTCTGTGTCCTCATATCGGAATGGCTCTCAGCTGAACTGTGCTGCTCAAAACCTAAAAGCTTATCCAGCAAAATGCTTCTAGTTTCTGGTCCTCATGCCTTATATACCTTTCTGCTTTCTACCATCACGTCCTGGGATTAAAGGCGTGAGTCACCATGCTTGGCTGTATCCTTGAACACATGGATTTCTGCCCAGCTCTGCCTCCCAAGTGCTGGGATTAAAGATGTGTGCTACCACTGCCTATCCTCTATGTTTAATATTGTGGCTGTTCAGTCTCTGACCCCAGACAAGTTTATTAGTGTGCACAATATTTTGGAGAACATAATACCACCACACTGTGATTTGGAAGGGATTATTGAGAGAATACTCTTTCATTCTGAGAACTGCAGTTTGGGCAATAATTGGTTTTGAGAAAATGTTTTATAGATTAGACAGGGGTTGGACTCAAAGATCACCAACTGATACCCATTCCTTTATACTTTAGAGTGAGTCATCTGGCTTCTGATTATTTAAAACAACATCCTCCCTGTCATGTGACCATCTCACTTATCCAAATAATAGCTGAGAATCAGAGGAAGGTAGAAATGTCTTACACTGTTATTTTGAGACAGAGTCTCACTATGTAGCACTGGCTAGCCTAGAACTTGGTATGTACACCAGGCTGACCTTGAACTCAGAGAGATCTGCCTGTCTCTATTTCCCCAGTGCTGGGTTTAAAGACATGCACCACCACACCCAGCACCATACCCATACTGTCCTATGAGAATAATAAGATTATTACCCTGTCCTTAGGAACCCTTCTCGCTGAAAGTCCATCTGTTTTTGTTTTTGTCACAGATACTTAAGCCCTCTAGCTTTACAGTGTTATTTCTACCTACAGGGATGATAAGGATGTGTTAGAATAGAGACACAATGCTTAAAGAAAACACAGCCGGCATGAACAAGAAGAGATGGTGTCAGTCTGGAGAAGATTAAGACGCCTAAAAGCAAATGCAAGAACTGCTTCGAGAAGGTGCAAATAGCCCTGTGTGCAGTAATGGACGGCGAAAGAGTCAATGAGAAGGACAGCAACGGCAGTTCATAATAGTGATGGTGATTCATTAAGAAAGTGTTTTAGTGCATTTCGTGGGTTGCGTTCAAGAAGGCAGAACAGAGTGAACATTTTAGATGAGGCCTCGATCCAAAATGTTTCTTGTTGCTCAAATTAGATTTACAAAACCTAAGCCTTCAGCAAGCTAAGCACCCTGATTGTAAGGAATGACTTAACCTTCTAAGAGTCATGGGCAGCTAAGAATTTAATATATAAGAGAAGGCATTTAAGTTGTATTTCTTGCCCTCAATGACTGCAAATTCTTGTTGGTAATATAAGGTTTCAACCTTCCTAGATGTCTTTGCATTTTAATAAAGGACTTTAAAAGACTAAAATGCCTTTTAATCCCCAAGGAGTCAAGTTTTAGTAATAAAATTCTAGGCAGCGAAAATACAGGAGAAAAGTTGGGGGGGCAAAGGATTTTTCTGGTTATCTATGAGAGGAGCTGTTGGTTTTCTTTCACATGAAGATGAGCCTGGAAAGTAGATTGTCTCCAGAGGTGCCTATGTCCTGTGAGGTGGTCATGATCCACCACCTCAGAGGGATCCAATGGACTTGAATTGTGCCCATAAGACACAGAGAGGGCAGAGTGAGTCAAACAAGCTCATGGCCAAGCAGAAGGCTGAGGAGTCCCCTGAGTGGCTGGAACTACTATTCAGTACTAATCAGAAACAAAATTATGGATCATTTAAGTGACAAGTGGTCCCAAGCTCTCAGAGTCAAGACCTTTGGGGTTCTGAGAATTCTGGCTGGATCTCCAGCAGGCCTGTGCTCATTAATTCTACCCATGACAATGTTTAAAGTGTAATGAAAACTCAATGCAAAGGAATTAGAAGGTTTGAGGCTTCCCCCAAGATGCATAGCCCTAGGACAGAGGGACTCCGGCTCTGGAAGCAGAGATGGGCAAGTCAACCTCCACGTCACTGATGCTTACTTCATCAGTTTCCTGGCAAGAGAAGGGTAAACAGGAAAACAGGACATCCTTCACTTAGAGGAACAAGCCAAAGCCTTGGCCCACCCTTCAGTGGGTTGTCCCACCCTTCAGTGAGATTACTCAACTCTACTAAGAGACAGTATGTCGTCATGTTCTCACCAGCAGTTTAGTTCAATGTTTCCTACAGAGAGGCTTAGCTTGCCTCCCATAATGCTGCTACCTTAATACCAGCTCTCTTTCTGGGAATTAGAATCCGGGTCTCTAACATTCAAGCCAAAAGAACAGCCATTTAGATTGGAAAAGCCCTCTGTTGACTTGAGGTCTAGTGTGTGTGTGTGTGTGTGTGTGTGTGTGTGTGTGTGTGTTTCTTTATCACTCCCTTCTGCTGGAGAACAAAGACTCAGAGAGTGCAAGTAGCCGACTCTGCTATTCAGAGACCAAATAAAGCTCATTATCTTCAGCCTTGAGCTGAGGCAAAGAGTACATGCTTACTGCGCATGATCTCAGAGGGACAGAGGAACCTTTATTCAAACCAATATCCAATTTCTATATTGGATGTGTGTGATTACATCATTACAGGCTTATGCCTCTGTGGCTTGTGTGGATTTGTCTCATGTGTCAGCTGTCATGTTACCCCTCATTGCTGAGAGAAGATATGTCAAAGGAGGGGGCCCAGGATCCTGGTCACTTCAGGTACTTCAGAAGTTGGCATAGCGCAAATGGAACAGAAGATAGCAAGGCCACAGTTTCCTACGTCATGGCTTGAGCTCTGGAGCTGGTCCTGTGCCGAGTCTATCCTTTTATCCCACCTATCACATGACACCCTCATCACTCACAGTCCACCACTGCCATCATCCCCATCTCTCAGGAGGTACAGTTGCTGAGTTTGGTTTATCTTATGCCACCAGACCACAAAGTCTTACTTTAACATCTTTAACTGTCATATATTCTACAGTACTCTAAAAAAGCTAATGTCAAATTGTTGTAGTTTCATCCAATCCAGGACTTCAGAAGTCTGCTGGTATACATAGTATACTGGCTAGTTGGGTGCCAACTTAACACAGGCTAGGGTCACCACAGAGGAGGGAGCCTCAACTGAGTAAATGCCTCCATAAGATCTGGCTGTAAGCAAGCCTGTAGGGCATTTTCTTAATTAGTGATTGATGGGGGAGTGCCGAGCCCATTGTGGGTGGTGCCATCCCTGGGCTGGTGGTCCTGAGATCTCTAAGAAAACAGACTGAGCAAGCCATGAGGAGTAAGCCTGTAAGCAGCACCCCTCTATGGCCTCTGCATCAGCTTCTGCCTCCAGGGTCCTGCCCTGTGTGAGTTCCTGTCCAGACTTCCTTTGGTGATGCACTGTTACATGGAACTGTGAGTGAAAGAAACCCTTTCCTCCCCAGTTTGCTTTTGGTCAGGGTGTTTCATCACAGCAATAGTAAACCCTGACTAAGGGACAAAGGATGGAAAAGAAGTCAAGAAAGAGAGGGGAGAGGGTCTGAGCTCAAAGGGCAGACTCCAGAAATCAGTTTCTAAGAAGACATTGACCAACATCCCTAGACCCAAAACAACTCTTCTTGGCATCTTGGGGTGCATGGGAGCTTGTGGAATCCTTGGAATGTTTGGAAAAATGTTTAGATCCCTTGCTTGGCTCCAAGAGGGAGCAGAGGTTACTGTCTCTAGGGAGATACCAGATGAGCTCTCAGCCATGGAACAGGGCACAGGGGCTCAGTACATACATGAATACACACACACACATACACACACACACACACATACACACACATACACACACACACACGGGGGGGGGGGGACAGAGACAGAGAGACATGTACAAAGACAGAGACAGAGACAGACAGACAGACAGACAGACAGACAGACAGACACACACACACACACACACACACACACACACACACACACACACCGGGTGGGGAGGCAGAGGCAGAAGCGGAGGGACAAAGACAGAGAACATGCACATTTGATTGCAAAGGAACAGGGACAGCCTGAAGGAAAATACTGTACCAGCGGTGTGTGATGACTTGATGTTTGCAGCTGGTGAATTTAAATTTTACATAAAACAAAGATTTAGAGGGAGGAATCGGTGACAAGCAAAACCCCCGGTGTCACTGGGTTTCCCAAGGCTGGGGTGCACAGTGAGCTGGTCTAGCTAGCACTCAGCTGCTTCCCATGACATCTGCCAGTCCTCCCAAGGTGGGAACCGGTTTAACCGGCCCCTCTGTGTAACTCATTTCACATCATCTACACTTTCCAATAAGCTTTTACTCTATTAGATTGCTTCCTGGAAGAGCCAAATATTAAAAATCACCGGTCAGTCGGCTCTTTATTCTGTTAGTCACCAAACTGATTTTTTAAGCTCAGAACCAATAAAGCCATGATGGCGGAGAACAGATATAGATTTCTCTTTCCCACACACTCATATATAATAATAATAAAACTTTATTAAACAAGAGACATGTTGTTTCAGGGAATTTTTCTTTCCCTTCTCTGGTGCCCTGAGGCTAAAATATACAATCTTATTAACTTCCTTGAAGAAATACTCCATTCCCTTGGTGCAAATGCTGAGCATTCATCTTCTTGGACCTGGAAAATGAGACAGAACCTTGACAGGGAGGTGCGTGGGTCACGGGTCTACCTAGGGAAATCTCTGGAAGCCAGTGTGATTAGGGGGTTCTCTGGGAATCTGGGGAGAGCCCAAGAAGCCCTCCGGATTGGCTGTTCCTGGCTGTCACTTGTGAAAGAAACAGACAAAAGTCTCGAGAGCGAGTCAGCCTGGCATGGCATGCTGGGTATGAGGGAGATGGAGATGCCATTTAGTCTCCCACCCTGTCAACAGAAGAGGGGGTGGGAGGCTTGGACAGCAGCTGCTGCTTTCCCAGAACTCCACAGAATCAATAGTGGCATAGGAAACAGAAGGCTGGCACTCTGTCTGAGCCGCCTCCTTCTCTGAGTCCCACTCAACAGCGGCAGATTGATCTCAAATCCTGGAAATACATCTGTGATGGTAATAACATGGGCTCAGCATTCCCCAGGGGATCAGGCACCAGGCTGCCTCCTGCATGGCTGCCCCCAGCAAAAGCAGTCATGCTACTCTTGAGGCAGGAGAGGCAGCCAGCATCAGCAAACATGGGCTGAATGAATAAATGATCTCTGGGATCAGGTGGAGAGAAGGATTAGATCACACTATCCAGGATACAACACCAGCCTAAATAAACATCAATAGCAGAATGGATAAAGTAAATAGGGTACATATACATGATGGAGATTCATTTAGCTGTAATGAGGGGAAACAATGTGTCATTTGCAGGAAAATGGATAGAACTGGCGATGATCATGTTAAGTGAAATAAAGACTCAGAAAGGCAAATATTGCATTTTTCTTTCATATGAGAAATCTGCATTTAAATATATGTATATAAGTATGTTTACTATATATTCTGTATTTGACAAGAAGTTGGGGGCACTTTGAGAAGGGAGGAATGGAGACGAGGGAGGAATAAGAGAGGGAAAGGGAGAAGAACAAGATAAAATGTGTTTTTCTTCATGAAGCAGGCTGACCTATATTGCTGCGGCCCTATTTTCTAGAGTTAGAGCCTTGAAAGAGGTTAAAGACAAAGGTGTGAGCTGGCACCAAGGGTATCCTGATTGGGCTATCTCATGGTTCACCGCAGAAGGTGGTGGGTTCATAGGCAGAGGGTTAGGGTTACATCTGGGATGGGGAGGAGGCAGAGGGACCAAGATGGAGGAGTGAACAGCTGAAAGGCAGCACACAGATCTCAGCTCCTGACCAGCCCTGTGATACAGGAGCAAGCCTGCACAGCAGTGAGTGTTGGTTTTAATGCGGCGCTTTTACTCTACGAGGCAAAGTCACGAGGCACGACAAAACCCATTATCAGAGTTTTATTTGAAGGGAGGGACAGGACAGAATGTGACCAAGCCTGTGGAAGACTACGTGCAGGGGTGGGATGGGTAGGGTAGGTGGGGTGGGAGGGGTGGAGGGTGGGTGTGGGCTAGGTGGGGGGGAAAGAAGAAGGGGAGGGGGTCTGTGTCCCTCTTCTTATGGATTCCCTTGCACATGTGCATATCGGCTTACAGAGTTACACCACACGCATGCGCAGATTGCATGATCACGCTGTGCGCAAATTACGTAGGACATAAGTAAGACCCCTTGCTTGGCTCCTGAACTGCTCGTGTGCGGTCCTGTGAATGGAGGAGTGGCCAGGAACCCCAAAGGTGAGCGGCCCACACTTCTTTGCACAGTTGCACGAGGATTCAGAGGTCCTTGGGAGTCAAGGACTAATGGAAGTTGAGTTATGTCTCCTTTAGCCCAGGCTTTAACACTTTTAAGAAGGTAATACGATTAAATGGGATCCTAAGGATGGGCCCTAGTCTTCTAGGAACTGTGTCCTTGTAAGAGGGGAGACACCAGAGTGTTCTGACCATACCACCCCCTGAAGATGCCACATGAGGAGCAAGATGGGTCTGTAAGCAAGCAGAAAGAAAAGCCTCACTAGATGTCTGTGGTGATATTGTGTTCCCCCAAATATTGTGCACCCTAATAAACTTATCTGGGGGTCAGAGAACAGAACAGCCACTAGATAGACATAGAGGGCAGAAAATGGTGGCACACACTTTTAATCCTAGGCTTCCAGAGGCAAAGATCCATCTGGATCTCTGTGAGTTCAAAGCCACACTGGAAACAGCCGGGCATGGTAACAAGAGCCTTTAATCCCAGGAAGTGATGGAAGGAAGCAGAAAGGTATTTAAGGCATGAGGACGAGGAACTAGGGCCTGGTTAAGCCTTTAGGCTTTTGAGCAGCAGTTCAGCTGAGATTCATTTGGATGAGGACTCAGAGGCTTCCAGTCTGAGGAAATAGGATCAACTGAGGAATTGTCAAGGTGATGAATCTATGGCTTGTTCTGCTTCTCTGATCTTCCAGCATTCACGCCAATACCTGGCTCCAGGTTTGCTTTTATTAATAAGACCTTCTAAGATTCCTGCTACAGAAGTCAACCCTGCTGGTGCCTCCACCTTGGTCTTTGCATCCTCCAGAATGATGAGAAAATACATTTCTGTGGTTCCAGTGACCCAGTCTGTGCTACTTCTGATGACAGTCCTAGATGATTAGGCAGTGAGGGCTGGAATCTCCAAGGAAACTCGAGAAGGACATGGGGCCATGGCTGCTCCTTATTCCCACTTACTGCAATGTAACGGAGCAGTAGCCCCTGCTTCGAGAGTCTCAGTAGAGTTGAACAGCCATGGGTTCTCCTGTCTCTCATATGTTGCCTTTTATCCTCTACTGGGGCCCTAGAAATAAGACATGCTGTTCCTGTCATTAACTAGAGCCTTTCCAGGAAAATGGGAATGGATAACATGAGCTCTGAAGGCCACTGTAGTTATGTGTCTCTAGCCCAGGTGTATCACTGAAAATGCTAACAAACACACAGATTTATCATGAAGGATATAATATTTCTTTTTATTAGGGCAGGATTAGAAATCTTTTAACTGTATATAAAGGAAACAACAGTGGGCTCATTGCAACAAGCGTTTATATGCCTGTTAGATTATTTAGTTGCAGTGAGTCTTGCTTAGTGAAATCCTAATGATGTGAGTGTCAAATGCATATGATTTTCAGAAAACGTTCTCTAGACATTTGTATCATGCAGCCCATGCTTTCAATACACAATAGTTGCAATGACCCGGGCACCTTGCTGTGCTCCCTTTTTCTCCACCCGTTATAATGGCTTTGTCAGCATCCTTTGTACATCCCTCCGCATCCACTCAGGCAGTATCATCCCAGCTCTGGATGCTGGATCCGGCTTCCACCCTGAGCCTCCCTGTCCGCTAAGGTTTTCTGTAGATCCCATTTAAGATCAACCACCAAGTGTTTTCCAGGCAATTACTGTGCACTTAGCTCTGTGTTTTGCTGAATGGTGAGATAGAAACTGAAAAGACCTGGAGGTTACTTCCAACTTGAGAGATGGGGGAGGTTGCATGGACATCTATCCTCTGAGAGCTCAGATATTACTTCCACGGTGATGCATTCACAATTATGGCCCCGTTAATTCCATTTCCCCACGATCACAGAGAGAGAGAGACTCCATTTCTTGGTTTTCCTTTTCTGAAAATGTAGTCTACTTATAGGTAGGAACACGTGACGATAGAAATTGAATGAGAGAGGCATGTGTAGCTTCCAATCTTATCCCATAAAACCTTCATTTTTTTTTCTTAGCTTTCAGCGGTAGAAAAGGAGTATAAAGTATAAAATGAGCAAGTATAAAATACTAGAGCCTTTGGAGATAGTGGGATCCACTATATATGTGGAGCTTAGGTCTTCACTGACAGTGTGGAGCAGAACTCCCCACCCCCCAACCACACGGGACTGTGATAAGAGTAAGAAAGAAACTTGCACTGTGTTAAATCAGAAAATTAAGGATGTTTTGTTCTGTTAATTAGTTTGTACAGAGTAATACATTACTGGACTTCTAAGTTGGAAATAAGGGCTGTTCGACCTCTAAATTGAAGGTACCCTGAGATGGGAAACTCATGATCATTTTAAGTCCAATTTTCTAATTTCATAGAGCTCTGGGTGCAAGCTGTAGACAGTCTGTTTCAGAAAGTGCCTATGATCTGTGCCCTCTCTAAGACCTATTGGCCATGATGGTAGTAGCTGTGAGGACTGCAGAGTCTATGGGCAGACTTCACTCATGATAGTCCCACTCTGGGGGCGATTTTTCAAAATGTAGATGTGGTTGTGACCTGCTGCAGAGAGTAAGGTATTTTTCTTATTTCAATAGGTTGTTGTGATCTCACATTGTGTCCCCACCCCCTTAGGAAATCCTGCCTCAAACAAATGGTAGCAGCTTTCGACTTGGATCTTCTCAGATTGAAGACAGTGAGTTTGGGGAGAGGGGGTTTTCGAGATGGCTGCTGGTACATATTGCAAAGCCTGCTGGGTGTCTCAGAGCCAGGTCTCTGGCGTTAACAAACAGAAATCCTCAAACCAGTCAGGTTAGCCAGGCCCAGAGCTGGTGAGGGGGGGGGGGAGGGCTAAGACTCTTGATATGCATTCCTACTTAATTGAGAGATTCCAAAATACAGAAAACCATTGCATTCTTAATTATTCCCTTCCTTAGCTGCCTCCCCAGGCGCAGGGGCAGGGCAATGGGGGCAGGGGGGCTTTGGCAACACTTGCCTCAGTATAAATCACCTTCCATCAGTATAACTGCAGGGCTTCAGGGATCATTTTGGGAAACCAGGATGATAATGCGTCAGGTTTTGTTCCAAGCAGTGAGCTACCTCGTGGGATTTGGGAATCTTTCTTTGAAATCTAGATAACACTAATCAGCTAGTTAGGGCTCCTGACCCTCTTGACTCATTCCCTTCCTCCCAGGGATCACAGTTGTGAGATCAGCCACATCTGCATTGTACCCAGTCAGCCTCCAACCTGCTGTAGCCACAGGCTTTCAGTGCAGCTAGTTATATTTGGAGGCATCTGACTGTGTTCTCTTCCTCCTCCCCTTTCCTTTTCTTTTCTAAATTGCTAACTAAACCCAAGAGTGCTTTGTACATTCAGGCCAAGGATAAATATTTGTGGTTATTTTTGATGTCAGTGGCATTTGGTATTGTTTCTAATGGAACCTGACCAGACGCGGTCCTCTCATTGTATCCTCCAGCAAAGATTATGCTGAGATGCCAACGAGATGGTTCTCGAAGGGGAAGACAGGTATATTCTGTGAAGCAACAGAATATCATTTAGCCTTTTCTCCAGGTCTGTCTCTTAATTCCCTTAAACTTCCAGACTTGTTTGTACAGTCTCATATGACAATGTCTGACAGGGGCTATTTTAAGTGGTTATAAATATTTACCAATTTACTGTTATGCATTATTTTTATGTCCACTGCACAATAAGAAACCCAGGACTATAGGAAGGTGAGAAAATGTTTCTGTGTTATAGGTGGACAAAGTGGTGGGGCCAGAATATGAGGCTGGGTAGCTTGCCTCTAGAGATCATCCACTAAATCGTAGGGCTCCTCTGTCCTCCATCAACATGCCTGCCTCCAGATCTAGTCTCATCCGAGTGTCCACCCTTCTTAGAAAGCCTCACCTCCTGCTCCTTGTACAGATAAATCTCAAATACACTTAGTTTCTCTGTGACATTATTCTGAACATTCTACCCCATCTATAGTTGATCAAGTTTGGACCCAAATGGCTTTATCTGTAAGGACATGTCATTTGGTGCTTGGGTGAGGGAATGCCCATGAGCCTATGCTTTCTGGTCTTTAAAAAGATCATTGCGTTTCCTTCGTTGGATTAAAAGATGAAATGGAACAGCCACACCTGAAGTATTTAGAACAGCATTGTTTTACACTGTGACATGGTATGCATTTTATTTGTTATCTAATATGTGCTTTATTAATATTACTTCAAATCCCCCCCTTCTGCTGCTATTGGGTCATAGTTCTACTTTCCTTGCATGATTTTGAATCCCTGCATGTTTGTCCTCATCTTGAAAACAAAGATTGGCTGTAGACAGTTTTTTTTTTTTAATTTTTTTTTTATTTCCTGGTACCCAGATTAGTACAGTGCCGATAGCAAGCACTAACTTAATAGCAAGAGCGACTTGATGAGTCAAAGGCAGCTATATTAGATCATCAGCCATAATGCTTTCAAGCTTCTTTTTGCTCATCTGCTGAATTATATGTAAAGTACGTCATGGTTCCTTGTCAATTTTAGAATAGTGCGTCTCGGGATGATTGGATCCGACTTTACTAAAAGGACTCACTCCTAAATAAGCAAACAAATATAACCTCTTATTGGAGTGGCCAAATTAAAATAAGGCAAAAACCTGGTAGGATATGAAGAAAGGAGGCTGGCAGTCAGGATGGAGATGTGGGCCAGTTGTTAAAATGGATGTCTTCAAATCTGAGGAACCGAGTTAGAGCCCCAGAACACACATAAAGGACATTCAGATATTGTAGCACATGCTTGTTATCCTAGGGCTAGGAGGGTGGAGCTATGCAGACTCATGGTGCTCACTGCTGTTGTGTGTAACTTGTGAGTGTTGATTTGGCCAGTCTAGCCAAACCAGTAAGCTCCAGGCTCAGTGAGAGACTTTGTTTTAGAAAAATCAAGGTGGAAGGAGCCCACAGAATGACAGCTGAGGTTGTCCTGTTCTCCGCATAGATGTACATTCATGTGCATGCACACACACACACACACACACACACACACACACACACACACACACACGAACATGCACTTACATTCACAAACACACATGACAAGAACTCAAGAATGTGTGGTTCCTGGTCTTATCTGTGTGAGCTTTGATGGCCAGACTTATCTTCAGAGAGGACACCATTTACCTTAACAGGATCCTGGAGGTAGACCTGCCGGGGAATTGAAAAATCATTCAAGACCAATGTCTCATGATCACTTGAAGCACAGAGCAAAGAACCACGTACAAAACCCTCTCTATTATTTGACTATTTGGATCCTCAGGCTCATTGATTTCAGAATATTTTTTAACGAATCATTACGAAGCCAATAAGGCTGCATGTCTTGCAAATGGTCAGGAAGGTACCACATGGCTCTAAGTCTGCAGTAGACTGGCTCTTTGCAAGACAGCTGCTTCCCACTGCCTCTAATAAACCAGGGCAAGTGTTTCATTCCAGGCCTGCTTACATACCCTGGGTGTGGGACAAACGTCTCTGTGTGTGTTCAGGGTAAAGGGGTAGGACCGCCTGCAGTCTTGCTCTGGTTGCCTTAACATGTTTGTTACAATTCAAGCAAGTTAAGCCCCTCTGGGAGGAGCGGGTGCACGGTTATAAGACCAGACACTTCTTCCTGTATAGTAGGGAAAACAATACCAACATATTTTTAGATACATTGGGCTTTTGAGAGCATCTTCCTAAATGACAGGCCTCAGGCATCACTTCCTCTCTCTGAGGTCATCAGCGGGACTCCAACTATCCATGAGAAGTACGAGGAAGAACCGGGGCAGATGTGGCTCTAGGTAGTTCTAAGCGACTACCTTCCATCCCAGTCTACAACATCCCCTGTCTGTTTTCCTGTGGCCTCCTGTGGAGTTGAAAAAATGTTGTTCCATGTTCAGGTACAGGTTTGGGATAAGCTGGTATTTTATCTCATGCTTGCCTGGCTCTCCTCAATGAACCGTCTACTGCACCACACCCTACAGTCTTCTGAGAACGGAACAGATTTTTTTTTGGGGGGGTGCATAGGGAGGAAAAGAGGTGACTGGTTAGGTTCAGGGAAAGGGAGGTGAAAGCTACCACAGGTGGTCTTGGTAGTTATTGCACCCCGGTTGTTGTTATGTGTAACCTGTGAGTACTGTGTGCATTACCCCGCACAACAATACCTTCCCTGAACTCTTTCAAGTCTTGCTTAGTGTGATACACAGTGTCAAGGACACTGATTTCCTTGCTGTATCTCCGCATCTTTCCGTAAGAGTCCGTATCTTTACACATTTTAGTTCAGCGTTGCATGTATAATACAAATCACCATCGCTAATCATCTCTCCATCACTAGGCCCTTTCTCCATGTCAAAGCCAGTTCCCATCCTGCTTTCCTTATATCATGCTCAGATGATGGTGGCTCACCTGGATACGCTGTTGCTCTCTCTGGTCCTTGCATACCAGTCTAGCCTGTACTCTGACAGATTCCTCTTAAGTCACTGGCTTCCTCAAGAAGACATGACGGCTCCCTATTGTGTACTAAAAGCTAAGCATAGCCTGGCGTTTAAGGCCCTCCAGCATCTGGCTCTGATCCTTCTTTTCTGCTAGTCCCTAATTCGTACTTTATAATGCTCATCAATGCATGATTTACACCACACTTGTGACTCCTTACATTGCCTAACAATTCATTTCCTTCCAGAAATGCCCAGCACCCTCTCTTTCATCTAATTTGTCAAGTCATTTAATTCATTTGCCTGTACCCCTCTGACGCCGCTTTCTTAAGGCTCTCCCCACTTCCTATCTCCTATCCAGGACTGTGGTTGTAGCAGTGTGAGCTTTTCTGTCTATGGGACTGAACTATTGGCATGATGCTTCAGAGAGGACACCATCCGTTCTGTCACTGATGTCTTAGATTCTCTCCTTCCCATATCAATATTCACCCACAGAGGGCTGGAGTTTTTAAAAGCTGTTTCACAACTATTTTAAAAACAAGTGATCTAAATTCCATCTTGGGGATCTAAACTAGTCACCATGGTATCATCCTTCATAAAAAGAAAAACAACATGTATTTATTGTCAACATTATCACTGGGGATGTAGCCTGAAATGTTAACTTCTAGGTAGGAAAATCTTTATCTTAGTGAGGGGGGAATCCCAGAGCATCAGGAGGAGAAAGTACCTGTCACCCAAGTTCCGCATAGATGCTCCTTCCTCCACTTGGAAACCTTCTTTCTTTCTCTTGCTCATACCCTGCATCCCCTACCCCCCACATTTTCAGTAGTCATGATTCATGTATTTTTGTCCTCATGGAGGGCAAGACTTTCCTTCTTTCTTGTCACTCTAAATGATTGACATCACACTAAATGAAAGATCAGCACAACTGCCCCGTATAAACATGGCTGGAATATTTTAAGGTGAAGCCAAGCCCAAAATACTCAAGCCAAAGAGAGGGGGCAGGGCAGAGAACACAGCTCACATCTAGCATTTACATAAAGGCAGGTTGGTTTTCTAGAGAGCGCTCCAGAAGGTACTGGATCCTCAGTTTAAATCCAAAGAACAATAGCTAAAGAACACATGCAATTTCTATACTAGATTCAAAGGGTTTTTTTTTTTTGTTTGTTTGTTTTGTTTTGTTTTTTTGGGTGGGATCCAAATTGTTAAGAATCCATATTTCCTATTTATACATCTGGGCTTGATCAACCTGAGTAACCTGTGGTTCACTACTCCTGATGTCTTCTATAATGATGGGATTGGAACATGACCTCATTAGGTACTGAAGAGAAAGTAATATAGTCTTTTGGAATGAATGAATGAGGGGTGGGAGGGAAGGAAAGAATGAATGAATGCATACAGATATATAAGGAGGGCAAGGCCCCACATGCCAGGCAAAACTCGCTATATACAGTGATCCTAAATCCAAACCCACAGCCTCTGCCTGGAAGGACAATATATATGTAAATAGAGCCATCACATTTAGAATGTCAGGCCTCTGAGGTTTCCTCTGGAGCTCACAAAGGCCACTTCACATTTCTCCATGAAATTCCAAAACTTGACAGCTTTCTTAACATAGCGATGGTGTAGAATAAAAGCTTCAAAAATCATGCTGTTTGAAAAGTAAACTACTTACTGTTCGGTTCAGAGGAGGGATGCTGAATCCGAGGACTTCACAGTCATCAAAACTTGGCCTTTCTGACACCACAGTGATTTAAAATGTAAATACAATTTTTAGGCATGCAGATCAAGGACCAGCCATTGCTCAGGCTCAGCTTTGTGGAGAGTGGGACTGAACTTGAGCTGTGAAAGGGACAGACCCCTGGACGCACCGGGTCATTGCCTGGATCAAGGCTCTGACTACTTCAATCTGCACGATTTAATGCTACAGCACCCCCACCCTTCCTCTCCCAAGGATGTCAAGGAGGCACTACAAATGCATGCCTTCAGACACATTTTTACAAAGGAACTGTACAGTAAATGCAGTTGAGTTAATAACGGAAACAGATGGTCTTTAAAAAAAAAAGAAAAAGAAGAAGTACTCTGTGACCTCCATGAATTAAAGGTTGTCTGTGAACCACATCTTGCTTTTTGCCTCCTGCCTGTCCCTGAGAGTACAGCTGTAGCTCCGTCTTCAGGTGTATACATGTGCTTGTATGAACAAGCTCACACTTTAAGGTTCCGTGTTTCTCAAGGCATGTCTGCCTCCATGAACCCTACTAATTGCTGATTTTTTTTTTTTTTTTTTTTATGGAACGAAGATGATTGGACAGGATCCTTGGTGTGCAGTGGTCACTACTGTCTGCATAGGCCTATTAGTCCCTCCCCTCTGCCTCCTTAACCGTGGGCATCTGCTGCCCCAGGACCTGGCAATGTGGGCTGGGGCTGATGCCAGCCCCTGTGGAGCCAGAGCTGTTTCGAGGTTCCCTGACAGGAGCTGGCAGACTTTGCCTGGGGTGGGGGGAGGACTAGATGACCTCTAAGTTCCCTTCCAATCTTAAAAATCCTGTGACAGATTTAGATGACGTGACACTGATGTTCCTCTGTATTAAAGGATCACCTTCCTCATACATAGATATAGGTCTAACCTCTCTTGTGACTCTTTTGTACTTTTTCTAGAAAAACCAGTCTAAAGAGTGTGGCATATAGATAAAAGATGTGGTTCATCAGTTTTGATCTTGATTTAAAAAAAAAAAATATTGTACCACGGTATTGGTATTTATATATCTATGTGGAAATACATGACCAAATATGAAATTTTTCATATACAAAAACTTATAAACACTTTATAACTGCAGCAAAAATACCCAGAAGCCCTAGGCAGGAGTAAGCCAGGCTTAATTTTTAAAGGAATGTAGAAACCAGTGAAGCAAACCAGGGGAGTTGCCTATGGATGGAAGGTTCTGGAAACGATTTCCTGAAATTTAATTCAGTGAATATATATTGAAGACTGGGGGATCTATGCTGGGCTGGATTTTTTCATATGAAAAGAGTCCTGTTTGATTTTAGAGATGGGTACAACACAACTTCTTTTATGGGGACGGTGAGGGATGGAGCAGTGTAAGAACAGAAAGTCACTTTATTACCAAGGGCTAGGCATTAGCCACATCTTCTGCCACACCTTGCATTGTGTATGTGCATGTACATTTTGTGCTTAATTTCTAATGCCTCATCAGTCATTAAAGGTGGTTGTTCATCTCTATTATACATCTGACAAAAAACAACTCAGGAAGAGGTTAAATGTCTTGACCCAGGTCACCCGCCTATTGAATACTAATTCAGATTTTGAAAACGTGGGTGTTTGACTTCAAAGCCCAAAGACTCAATATTATCCTTACATTTGGCTACTTTCTGTAAAAGCCTCAGGAGCTGGCAGAGGGATGAGGGAGGATCCCTGTGTGTCCTGTGACAGGGAGCACAACTCCCCAGTATTCACGCTCTCTTCCCAGGTCCCAGGGACACCCCTCTTGTTTTTTATTTGAAATGTGCCAGATGGTGAATCCAGGTGTGAGTGATCGTCAGGTTTTGAACCTGGCTTATAGCAATCGTTAACTATCCTGAGTAGCCAATTCAGGTGAGGTGTTTGCTAGCTTTTTTCATAAGGTCTTTCTTCTGTCTAAGTCCATGTCACTACAAATGCAACCTCCCTGACAGACAGCCTGGTCAGAGGCTCTAAATGCAGATGACCCGGTTCCTGGTCAGAAATGTGCCTGCAGATGGGAGGCTTTGCAAAGGTGCCCGTGCAGATCCCCCGGGTGAAGTTGTGTACTCTGCCCTCCGCCGTCTAGAATCTACCCAGGTTGGAGCCCGTTCTTCATCAAAGGTGACACATGAAAACAGCAGGTTGCTCCCCGGCAGCACAGATCCATCTTTGCCCCCCGTGATGGGCTCCGCTCGCCTGGCAGCCACAAGCAAGACGTGTTTTATTCCCGAACATCCTTCTTGTTTCAGCCGATAATGGACTCTAGTTAGGAGACAACACAGTAAACGCGGCATAAACGTGGGGATGTGCAGCTGGAGCGAGACTGCATATAAATAAGAGTGCTGGGAGCCAGGAAGGTAATAAGTCAGGAGTGCAATGGAGAAAAGGTTATTAAAAGCGGAGCTTGTAAAAATCTGCAACAAGGCTGGGAGCTTGGAGCAGTTCTTGATTAGAAGAGGGCTAAAGGCGGCAGTCTGTTTCATCTCTGATGCTGCCTGCCTGGGTTACTGGACACCGCACTTAAAATCCCGCCGCTACAGGCTTTGCTCAATTGTAAAGCTGGGATTTTACACACGTTTAAAAATATTCTAGGACTGTTGTAAAGCTGCGTACCTGAAAGCGTTACGACACACAAGAAAGAGAAAAGTACCACACAAATGCAAGGTTATATTATTCTCAAATTTTGAAAGTGGCTGAAATTACCCGCACACATTTGAGCTCTCTTGTTGGTTGAATATCAAGCAATGTTCTCCTTTATAACCAAAATCTCTCATGGATAGAGCAGTCATAAAAGCGTTGTCTGCTACAATACAGCCCAAACAGAAAGACCTCTTTTTTATTAGCTTTGCATTAGTCAAGATCCAGTAGGCTGTGCTGCAATAACAAATGGACCTTGAAATCCCAGTGGCTGCAGAACAACAATGAAAAGGAGCATACGGTCTTTGTGAGACAATGCCCGTTGTATCTGGGGCAGTTCTCTTGTGTTTCTTTGGGAAGGAGGGGCTTCTGACCCCCAGGCTGTTTCTAGCTGGTAGCCAGTGATACCTATGACTTCACGTAGTAGCACAGCCCGGAAGTAAAGGCAAGAGGACTCTGTGATGAAATGTTTTTAAATTATACCAAGAGGCTTATCTCTTCTATTCCCATTCCTTTGTCTAGAACCCAGTTGTAGGCTCTGGCCCATCTACACGTGAGTCCGGGGCTCCACAGGGAGCATTACGTGTGTGTGTGTGTGTGTGTGTGTGTGTGTGTGTGTGTGTGTGTGGCAGGGGAGGTACCTTACCTGTCTTACTGTTCTTGTATTTGGTGTCTGGCCAGGGAATCCTTGTAGCTGCAGAAGAAACTATTCCATTTTGATGTTACACTTCTGGCCTGTATGCCTGCAGACAGGCATAAACTTAGGTATTGGAGGGCGGAATGAAGCCAACCAGCTCTCGATGTGTTAAGCTGGTCCATTGTGATGTTAATACTGGAAATTTGTGTGTCGGCTTCCTGGCTTATTCAAGGTAACACTTAAGTCATTTAACCATATTTCCAGGCTAATTGCTTCCATGCCATCTTAGCCGCTATGATATAATTGGGATAGTATTACCTCTTAGCCTCCTAATGCTAAGGCTAATAGCTTTGGTCAGGCATTTTACTATTGATTAGAATACTTTATTAAAAGTCTAAGATCATTGTGCGAAAAGAAAAACTTGTTAAATGCGGTCATATATATCTTATAGCCTAACAGCTGGCCTCTTCCTAGTCCGAAGCCGTCATAAATTGCTGACATTACTTACTACTTACAACCCGTCTCAACGTTAAAGTGATTCGACGGCAACTTTTAGGTTCCAGAGATTCCAATGGCAGGATGACTGAGATTCTGTTGTTATTTATGTCTTTGCATACAGAACGGACTGGACATCTATAGAAAGAAATTAGGACTTCAAAATAGCAGTCGGCGTTTAAGTTCACTTGAAATACCTTTGCCAGATGGACAGCCAAATGTTTTCATCCATGGTTGGAACGTCCCAGCAGTAAAATGCTGGTGTGTAAAGGTTAGCCATTCATTTTATCTTCAACAATGCAGTCTGTTCTTAGAGTGAGTCCATTCTCTCGGTTTGTGAGCTCGATGGTTTGAATTTGCCAGTCCTAAACTCCATCTGCTTGTTGCCTGTCAACAGTGGAACAGATTTCAATAAACTTAGAAGCTGTAAATAAATTGTTGAATAAATCCAAATGACAGGCAAGTCTTAAACCCTGGAGTTTGTTGGACATTATACTTAATTAAGACTCAGAGACAGGGGGTGGGGAGGTGGGGGGGTGGGGGGGTGGGGGGGTGGGGGGGTGGGGGGGTGGGGGGTGGGGGGGTGGGGGCATGGCTTACTGGGTAAAAGTACTTGCTTGTGTAAGCATGAGGACCTCAGCATCCATGTGAAAAGGTTAGGCATGGCTGTGGGTGCCTGTAACCAGCGCTGGATGGAGACAGGCAGATCCCATCCTGTGTCATGAGAATAAGGTAGAGGGTTATAGTTGTATTAACAATGAGGAATAACCAAGAGTGATCAATGGTTTCTGATGATTGATGTTAAGTGTAGTGTGATGCCCAGATTGTGGGAACCCCCAAAAGACCACCACGGAGACTGAATCCCATATGTAAAAGCAAAGAGCCTTTATTTTTCAAGCTTAGAGCTTGGACTCTCTGTTGATGGAGCAGTGAGAGCAGAGAGCCCAGGGCCCAGGCAGGGGTTTTATCATAGCAGAGATTGGGGTGAGGGGATTTCCAGGGTTCAGGACCCTGATTGGCTGATATTCGTCTAGGATATAGGGAATATATACATATGGTACAGGGAATATTTGGAATGTCAGGTATTTCCTCTTAGATACAGGCCCCACTGGGTGGGGTCAGTTTATGGCTTTTCCTGGGTCCAGGTGTTACCTGCCAGAAGCTCTCTGGGCCTCTAAGCCTGTCATGGCAGCTGTGTGGTCAAGCTCTTTTGGGGCTCCCCCACAGCAATGATGCTCATCCTCATCGTGCTTTTACTTACAGTCATCATGTATATCTACAATTAAAGAGGATTTTTTTGAGAGGTTAACTTCAACCTGACTTTGTCATCTGGTCTGGATGTCTGCCTCTTATTACTCTAAGTATTCATTTGTATTTAGGAGGGAGTCTATCACATTGTAATAAGTCTGACTGTTTTCTCCTTTTCTGTATTTTTCTTGTTATTTAGTTGTTTTTTTCCCCCTATTCTCTACTTCCTTAATTTGGAATCATTTAGTGTTTTCAATATTGATTTTTGATTGATTGATTGATTGATTGATTGATGTGTGTGTGTGTGTGTGTGTGTGTGTGTGTGTGTGTGTGTGTGTGTTTATATGTGTATATGCAGACATGGGCATGCCACACATGTGAAGGTCAGAGACATGCCACGCATGTGGAGGTCAGAGACATGCCACACATGTGGAGGTCAGAGACATGCCACACATGTGGAGGTCAGAGACATGCCACACATGTGGGTTTCTCACCTTGTTTGAGAGAGACATTCTGTTGCTATTCCACTTGCATATGTCAGATTAGCTGGCCTGAGATTCTGAGGGTGTCATATCTCATCCCATCCCTGCAGTAGCTCTGGGGGTGCTCATGTCATGTGCCCAGATTTTACTTGGGTACCAGGATTTCAGCGTCAGGTCTTCATGCTTGTGAGGCAAGCAGTTTTACCCACTGGACCATCTCCCCAGAACAAGATGTTGAATTTTATCTTTACTGTTGGAGGTACCTGTAGAGCAGTGGTTCTCAATCTTCCTAATGTTGCAACCCTTTAATACAGTTCCTCATGTTGTGGTGACCCCCAACCATTATTTTTGTTGCTACTTCATATCTGTAATTTTGCTACTGTTATGACTCATAATGTAAATATCTGGTAGGCAGGATATCTGTGGCCCCCAAAGGGGTTGAGACCCATCTGTTGAAAACCACTGCTCTAGAGCAATGATTCTCAAAGTGTCTCAGGCCTTCAGCATTACCCATCACAGTCTTTATTTGGGTAGCTTATCCAGCTTCTTCACAGGCTAAATTCCAAGACTTACTGAATTAAAAACTCTGATGTCGTGACCAAGCAGCCTGTCTGATGAGGCCCTCTCTATGAATCTAATGTGTCCTGACTTTGATAACCACCCTGTAACATTTAAAACGTTCAAATGTAACACTCCATAATCTACCTTCAAATTATATTCTACTACTTGACCTATACAAGCAATAAAATAGTTTGAATTTTTACTTCCCATTTGTGCCGGTTGGTGCTTGTCAACTTGATATAAACTAGAGTCACCTGAAGGAAAAAAACCTCAAAATGAGGAGCTGTCTCCATCAGCTTGGCCTATAGGCAAGTCCGCAGTACATTTTCTCCATTAATGATTGACATAACAGGGGCCCATCCCACCGTGCGTAGTGCCACCCCTGGGCAGGTAGGGCTGAGCAAGCTGAGCCGTGGAGAGCAAGCCAGTAAGCAGCAGCACTCCTCTGTTGTCCCTGCCTCTGCTCCTGGTTGAGTTCCTGCTCTGGCTTTCCTCAGTGGTGGACTGTGGCACAAAAGGGTAAACCAAATAAACCTTTTCCTCCCCAAGCTACTTTTGGTCATGGTGTTTATCACAGCAGTGGAAAGCAAGCTAGAACTCTTTTATTGGTAAGAGTCTGCCATTAGTGTGTCTCCATTTATTTTATACTGTACGGTATGGTTTATTTTGTCTTTTAAAAGTTAGATGGAGAAATGAGATAAAAATCTTTCATATTTATTTATATTTACCATTTCTGTTGGACTTCTTTATGTCTGAATGAGTTTCAAGTTCCTTAAACCATCTCTGATTGCGAAGTGTTCTTAGTCACAGCTTCTCTCAGAATCTGTTTGTCTTAATACACCTTTATCACATTCTTGTATTTATTGATATTTTCACAGAATAGATATTTCTAGGCTGACTTTTTGGAGCCCCATAAAGATGTTATTCCATTTTTGTCTTGTTTACATTGATTTTGACATGAAATCACTGTTTATTCTTACCTTTGCTCTTTTATGTGTTATTTATCTTTTTAGTTTGCTTTTAAATATTTTCTTTGTATCCCTGGCTTATAGCAATTAAATGATGATGTGTTTTGCTTCTGTTTCATTTGTGTTTATATTGTTTGGCTTTCATTAAGCCTCCTGGCTCTGTGGGCTGACAGTTTTCATCAAATTCGGACAAATTGGAGGCCATTCCATTTTCAAATATTTTCACATTCCTGTCATTTGTTTCTGATTTCCATTACAGGTAGGTCACCATGGTTCTGTTTATTAACTTATTTATTTTGTGAAGGATCTTTTCTCTATGGCTCTGTTTACCTATTTAGAAGTCCTTACATTTTCATGTTTACTTATCTTCTATTATTACTCAGTGTCCTCTCTGTTCAGACATCCTATTTACTAGCTAGAAGTGCTTTTGTTTTTATTTTGAGACTGCCACAGATAGATGTACATTCACATATATATATATATATATTTCATTTAAAGGATTAAATATATGTATATAATATTTAAAAGATTAAATGTTTTTTCAAGGGGTTCTATTTTTCTTGGCACATTTCTATTAGTTGATTTTGATTGTTTAAGTCAGGTATCTTTCCTTCTCTGTCTACCCAGTACAATATTTGTTTACTTAGGGTGCTAAGAATCGAACCTAGAACATTAAGCATGTTAGGCAACTGCTTTACCACTGAGCTACATGCCCAGACCCTTGGTGCATCTTACTTGAATGCCTAATATTGTTTATGATGCTGTTGAAAGTTTAGTCTTGGTTTCTGACTTTCAAGAGTGTTAAAATTTTGTTTGGACAAGCCATGAAATTATTTATGGATTAGCTTGATCCTTTTGATGTTTCTGTTAAAGATTTTTTTCTCTGTTGTGATTTGTTTGTTTGGAAGCAAGCACGGAATAACCTTTGCTCTGGGGCTAATTTAGTTTGTTTCTTATTTGCTGTCTTTTATGAGTCTCCACTGAGCCTGCTGAATATTCAGGGAAGTCTTACAGCATCAACTTCTTGAATTCAAATGTGTCCCTGGCCTGTGTAAGCCTTGAGATTCATTTGCTTGACAGAATTGAACTGTTCTTTGCTTGTCTTCACATGAAACAGTTCTGTGAATACACAGCTTCATGTTCAGCATCATATTCAAGGAGACCCTATGATGATGATTCCTGAAACTTTGTTTTTTTTTTTTTTTGCCTCTCTTTCTTTTTGTTGGCATTCCAACCTGCCATTTTTCATAGCTCAGGCTTCCGACAATTGCTAACGAGTCTCATGTTCTTGTTTGACCCTCCCTTCTTGAGATATGGATTTCTAAGTACACTTAGGAGGAAAAGAGGGATGCTCTAGGACTCCTCTGAATGGTTAACAGACTGAGATCCTTGTTAAGTTTCATGTTTCATTGTGGTCTGAAGGAGAATGTCCCCCATAGGCTCATATATCTGAATGCTTGGTCTGCAGTTGGTGGAACCATTGGGAACCATTATTAAGTGTGGCCTTGTTGGAGGAGGTGTGTTACTGGAGATGAGCTTTCAAGTTTCAAAAACCAGCACCATTCCGAGTTTGCTCTCTGTCTCTCTGCCTCATTCTTGTGGATCAGATGTTAAGTTCTCAGCTATTGCTCCAGCACCATGCCTGCCTGCCTATTGCCATTCTCCTTACTATGATGGTCATGGACTCTAACTGCTAGAACCTTAAGCTCCCAATTACTTTCTTTTAGAAGTTGCCTTGGTCATGGTGCTTTGTTACAGCACCAAAGTAACTAAGTACC
Organism: Peromyscus leucopus; assembly: GCF_004664715.2. Taxonomy (NCBI): domain Eukaryota; kingdom Metazoa; phylum Chordata; class Mammalia; order Rodentia; family Cricetidae; genus Peromyscus; species Peromyscus leucopus. The sequence continues at coordinate 38,740,752 of NC_051081.1, forward strand.
AAAGTAGTGAAGTCAGTGTTTTTGTATAGTTTCTAGTTGTGGAGGAGACCAAGGTTAGTATCAGTCTTTTTTTTTTGGGGGGGGGGTCAGTGGTGAAAGTCTCCCACTGATTTACCTTGAACCATTGTTTAGATTTAATAATAAAGCATTAATTTGTTTGCTATGGGAAAATTTTGTACTAGAATTCAAATCATCTTTCTTCCCCTTTCCACATGTAAACTATGATCTGATCTGAAAAACCCTTCTGTGGTGTTCAGATACTGGATTTCAGTATTTATATGTTGGAAAATTATGGGATAATGTTCCTGTTTATATCTTTAAGACAGAAACTTCATGGCATTTTTTTGCTGACATGTTTATATGGATTAGGCTAGGTATATGCTATGGGGAAAATGCCCCAGTTTCCAGCATCTTAGAATTATGATTGTAGGTCTTTTTCTTGTTTAAGAAAAATTGGCTACAAGGCAGTTCAAATTAAGGGCCTAGAATCTCATGAATGGATGGAATAGAATGGATTATCCAGGCTGCTAGTATCCTTGGTTGCAGTTTCCAGACTTGATGTCTATGCTCACTATCAAATGAATAAAAAAAAAAACTAGAATATCTTCCATAATTTTTAATGACTTAACCTGAAAGCAAAGCATGCTATTTCTACCCACATCCTTTGGCCGCTGGCTCTGTCTAGGCACAAAGTAATGGAGATGTGCTGTGCCCGAAAAATGAGAACTCCACGCTGACTAGCATTAGTGATGTCCATCATAGTGTCCCTGGCCACCTGAGACTGATCTCTCTCCATCACTGAAGAGGGACTCTCAGACCAAATTGCATGCACGTCATCTCTTCCGCTTGTTGAAGGGGCATTCTTAAATGTTATCTTAATATCTCTACATTGATCTTTGAGCTATGCTGGGTAGACTGTTTTAGCCACATTGCCTCGGGTGAAATACAGTGAAGCTAGACACCGATCAAGAGAGAAACTGGAAAGAGATTTATCTTTATTGTATGTACAATTCCCTGGAGAGAGTATGCCAGTCAGGGTCACTGAGACAAACACAGGGTCAGCCGTGAGACAGAGGCAGGGAGAGGAGTTGAAGGTAAGTACATCTGTTATGGCTTCTGCAGGAAGGGAAAGCGATGTAGGTCAGCTAGGTTCAGGATTGGCTAGTTTAGCACTGGCAGGCTTTGAGGCTTAGGGTTGATCTTAGTTTTCTGATACTTGGCCCCAGTGTGAGCAGGATGTGTATATGGTGACTGATGTGTGATAGTCCGGTAAGGGTGACTGTTGAAGTATGAATTTGATTGACCATACCCTCAAAACTAAGATAAAACAGCGTGTAAGAAAAACTATTATCATACAGCTACAACTTATTCTCTCCATTTTCTATTTAGAGTCCTTATTCATATTCAGGGCAGATCAATTTTTCAATGTCATTGTTATTACCTAAACAATCCTAGAGTTGGGGCACACAGGTCTGGTTCACTGATAGACGTGCTTTCCAGTGCAAGGCCTTCTACAGATGTTCTCACCAACCTCGAGCCACGGCAGGCCTCTCCTTCTGCAACCTCATTGGAGGGATTGCTCTTCTTGCTTCTGATGCATTTGGGTGGGGCGGCAATGTCCTAGAGGGGCAATTGGACCTGGAGGACATTCTTCAGTTCTCAGTCAAGGAAAAGTCTCATGAGAAAGCACAAAGAAGAATGAGAACCAGCATAGCAACTGGGTTTCTGAGATCCAAAGCTCAGTGGTTATTAGAGCAGGTGAATGAAGTTTTTTTTTTTTTTTTTGTTTGTTTTGTTTTTTAACCAGGACTAGATACTTCTGGACCAGAAGTTCTTAGCTCTCCTAATGCTGTGACCCTTTAATACAGTCCCTCATGTTGTGGTGACCTCCAGTTATAAAATTATTTTCATTGCTACTTTATATGTGTAATTTTTCTATTGTTATGAATTATAATGTAAATATCTGATATGTAGGATATCTGATAGGTGACTCCAGTGAAGGGGTCATTTGACCCCTAAAAAGGTCACAACCCACAGGTTGAGAACCACTGCTCGAGTTCAAGTGTTAGGGTGAAACTTCAAAACCATCACTTGCTTATGTGTATGTAATAAGGGCGAATGGCAGAGATTCATCACATTCAGTGGAAAGTTAGGAGCCCCCAGAACTTAAGGGGGCTCTCTGCCTCCTACCTATACCCCAAGGAAGGCCCAAGGTTGGTCTGTAGGCTGCAGAGATGTGCTTTCTGAGAAACAACACACATTCTGGAGAATTGGCATGTTATGATGTCTAGGTTATGCAAATATTAAGACCTATTTGCAAACATTATAGAAAAGCTAAATTGAACTAATTTTTAGTTTCTTGAGTTGAAACACTGAATTAAAAAACAATTTAAATGTCTCACGATGAGAAAAAAATCAATGGTTTAAAATTAATTTCATATTTTAAACTTACTGTTAACTCAATAAAGCCTTTTGGGCTTTTTAAGCTAATTGTCTTTGAACTCATTTTAAATTTAAAAATCTTTATAGTTTTGATAATATTTTACACTATCCTTACTAAAGCAGTTCCTATCACAAATGTGGAAGGATATAGAAATAATTAACAAGTCCCAAGTGTAAAAATGATGTATGTAGTTTGGAAACATTCCTATTATTTTTGTAGAATTGTATGAATTATATTATGCCACTTTGGGTTAAGAAAATTGTATGTGTATATGAATGTATATGAAAATAAATAAATGCAAATTTGCATACTCATGGAAAATATGTAAGTCTTTGCCTTATAACGTTATCTCTAAGGGAAAGGAAGCATGGGGGATTTTCTATAATTTTAAATTTTCTATTTTAATTTGATTATATCTAGAACTTTTTTTTTTTTAGTTTTTCAAGACAAGGTTTCTCTGTGTAGCTTTGGAACCTGTCCTGGATCTCGTTCTGTAGTCCAGGCTGGCCTCAAACTCACAAAGATCCACCTGCCTCCACCTCCCGGGTGCTGGGATTAAAAGCATGTGCCACCACCACCTGGCTATCTAGAACATTTAAATATATATATATACAAAATTGATAACATAAGCAATTTGAAAATCTGTGAATTCCTGAGTCTGCTTGAATGGAATGAGATCAATTGTCCTTGTGTATGAATGTGACTTAGAATTCTTCCTGGCACTATTGTCTCAGGTTAGCAACAGTTTCAATATCACAGCAGTGATTCTTAAAACTTCATAATATTCTGCTTCGTAAGTGGATAATCACTGTCTCAGTTAGGGTTTCTCTTACTGTGACTTCGGCAACTCTTATAAGGAATACATTTAATTGGGGCTTGTTTACAATTCAGAGGTTTAGTCTCTTATCAACATGGTGGGAAGCATGGCAGCCTGCAGGAGAGGTAGCTGAGTTCCACATCTGGATCCTTTGGCATCAGGAAGTGACAGTTACCTACTGAGCCTGGACTTGAGCTTTTGAGATCTCTAAGCCCGCCCCTATAGTGACACACTTCCTCCAACAAAGCCACACCTACTCCAGCAAGGCCACACTTCCTAATACTGCCCTATGGACCAAGCATTCAAACACTTGAGTCTATGGGGGCCATTCCTATTCAAACTCTCACAACCACTCTTTCCCCCCCCCCACCCCAGATTTTAATTTCAGTAGAGATACACATTCATGGGGAAAGGTGCAAAGTGGAAGTCTTTTTTTCTATCCATTCCCTCATATATAGATGAATACATCTTAAAAAAACTTGATGAAAAAATTTCTATCCCTTTTACTATTTATCTAAGGGTACAAGACAGTATTCAATGAAAAGTGCCACTCCCTGATGACCCAGTATTCAAATACATGAGCCTATGGGGGCCATTCCTACTCAAACCACCACAGTCCCCTAAGTCTCCCTCTCCCTCCAAGGGGAAATGTTTCCTTTCGAGAAAATGGATACCTACACAATATAAATCACACAGAAAGGAAAGACAGAGAAGAGTGAGGGGAACTGCAGGGCAAAGACCCTTTGTATATATTCTTCTACAGTTTTCATGCATTTGAGACCCAAGACTGACTTCTTTTGGCATGTGGGCACAAGGCCTGTGATGCCATTAAGGCTATGACTAAACAAAGTGTTTATCCTCTTCTACGGACAAGTTTATGGGAATGAAGGAAGATCAGTCCAGATGATCTGACACTAGAGACTTTTATATATTCTTCAAACGAAGTACAGTCTCCAGATGGGGAAATGTTAGCAAGCCAAGAGCTGGGTTTTATGGAAGTAGCCTTTCGGAAGCATTATCTCCATGGCTCTGTCTGTCAGCTTGGGGAGGTCACACAAAACAGTAGATATTTCAGACCGAATGGAGTTCCCAGCAAGTTCCAGGCAGAGTGGCAAGGAGGATTTGAGGGTGATCCCGAAAGCAACAAGTGTTGATTTGTAGAATTGATCCTCATATGCCACACTTTTCAGACAACTTCTATCAGTGAGGCTCAACCCATCTGTTCTCCAGCCTGTAAATCAGCTCAAGGTCGCTGAGGCTGTGGCTCTGAACTCTCAAGTATGTCTTCCACCTGTTCTCACCACACTCCACGTTCTTCACCATCATTAGCTACCCACTGCTGGAACCACGTCTGCCCTTCTGAAAAATCCTGTGATTTTTTATGAGTTTCTCTCTTATCAGTCGCTGCTGTTTTACTATCTCGTTTTCCTGCCTCTTTTCGTTTTAAGTGACTCATCTTTTTCAAGCCTTTCCAAAACATTCCACTCGGTGTACATAAAAACGGCTCTCTTTTCATGTTCATCTTTCATTGGTTTATGTGACACTTAATTTAATTACATGATTGCAACAGCATATCCAACTGGCATAAGTAGGTTTGGGTACAACCACACCTGACATCGCCGAGCATCCAGCTCAACTGGTGAAAATTACAGTGTTACTATATATCAGAAATTAGCCAACTGGCAGACAGTTTTCAACATGCTGTGTCCTGAGTCAATGTGATTTACCGAAGACATAGAGAACATTCATTTTTAAAAAGTGGTTTGCTAAGAGGAGAGCAGTACAGAGAGGTATGTTTCAGTGAATGTCACAAAGAGTTGCCTCAAAGTCTTCATGACTTCTCCTCTCTGGGGCCCAAGTCTGGCTTACCCATGAGACTAGGAGCTTAGTAGAACTGTTATGCAATATGGATGGGTCTGCAGGTGGTTTAGGCCACAGCTACTTTGGAACTGCTTTTCCTGATTCAGAATTCGTAGAAGGACCACTAAATTGTGGCCTGAGCATATTCGTAGTTATAGCTCCTTTGTCCAGTTGATGATACCTAGGATCAACTGGCAGATGGGCCTGTGGACATTTTTGTGCATGATTATCTTGGTTAGGTTAATTGAGGTGGGAAGGCCCATCTACCACAGGTAGTATCCTGGACTGTATAAAAAGGTAAAAGTGAGATAAGCTCTAACATTTATCACTCTCTTTTTCTTGACTGCAGATGAGATGTGTTCAGCTATCCCAAACTCCTGCCCTAGCCATACTGACTTCCCTACAATGATAGCTATAACTTCTTTAAGCCCAAATAAACCCTTCATTCCTAAATTGCTTGGTCAGGGCATTTTATCACAGCGACAAAAAAAAGTACCTGAAACAGTACTCTAGGAGAAGGAACAATGGCCCCCTCCTAGAGATTTCTTCACCCCAATCCCTGAAACCTGTGAAAATATAAGGTTACAGGGCAAAGGGGGATTAAGGTGGCAGGTACCCATAAAATTGGGAGATTAGCCTGGTAAATTTAGTGTAAACAGAAAGGCTCCTCCAGGCAGAGGGGCAAGGGAAAGCAGCAGAAGAAAGTGAGTCAAGAATTAGTGACCATGACAGAGCTTGAGATAGCTCTATGTGACAAGGACTCAATCCTTCATTGATAGCTGTGAGGATGGAGGAAGGCCGCCAACCTTCACAGTCTGACAAAGGCAAGAAAATGGGCTCTACCCAAAGAAAGAGGGTAGCCTTTGATATTAACCTCAAGAGATACACACCAGACTTCTGACCAACAGAACTGTAGACTACGTTTGTGTTTCTTGAACCCCTAAATTTGTGTTCACTTTTATAGTTACAATAGAAAACTGGCGTTGCTTTTTTTTCTGTCCTCCAATATCCCCTCTCCTATGGCAGACAATAACATTTAGAGGATTACTGACCCTCATCTCCAATACCCACAGTATTTAAACACAGCTCCAGAGCTTCTTCAGGTGACATCAGGAACAGACCTTTTCACAACTGCATGTTTAAAATGCTGTGACTATCCAAAGGGAGTTTTAAAACAGTGATTCTAACCTGGATAGAGAAAACAAAAACAAAAACAAAAATCAGGAAAGACTCCACAGTGCACGATGCTTGATAAGCCAAGGACCTGGGCAAGCAAATGTTAAGATCCCACTTTGGAGATAGGGGTCCCACCAAGGGTACCCCATTTCTCCTTTTCATGACTTGCTTGGCTAGTTCAGCACCCAGAATGGTCCCGTGGATAAGAACTGCCACCCTTTCTCTTACTGTCTACTTCTTCCTGTTGAACAGGAATGATGCAATGAGGAGGCATGCCAAAGGTACTTCCTTTATTGAATGCCAGGGATTCATGCAGACCACCTGTGGGACCAGGGGAGCGAGAATACATCCCCAGAAACAGGTTTAAGACCCGACGTTACAGGAAGATAGAGAACTGGGAGGAGATAGCACTTTTGCTCATCTTCAGAGCCAATGTAGGGATAACACACACATTCAAAGAAATAATTTAGGAAGTGATGATGACTGAGTCCCAAATGAATTCCCAACCTGTCAAATCTGGCTTTCAGAGCAAGGGCTTTGCTATTGGCTCAGGTGTCAAGGTAGGTGGCCTAGAGGAAAAGGAACAGGACTGTGAGAAAAGGAAGGTGTTAGGGGTTGTGGGGGTGGTGAGAAAATATCCTTGTCCTAGGGGTCCTATGCCAACCAGGAAGAATGACAGTACTAGATCCCACCATGGAATCATGTACACTACATCATGAATGTAAACCAATTCTGACTCTGAAAAGGTTCTCTTCAAAATATGGCAGTATCTCTCCAACAGAAAAAAAATGCATTTAAGATTAACAATAGTTGAAATTCTCAGGTTCTTGAGGATAATAGAGTATTTTTTAAAAGATATTAAGAACTTCCAATGGGAGAGAAATCTACCTGGGATGGGGATGTGGCTTAGGACAAAAGTCCTACCTGAAATTTAAATTCTTCATGTGAAGAGGCAATGGCCCTGCTGTATATCCTCAACTTCACGAATAAAATGAGATGCCCATTTTGTAAACTTTGATGTCATTAAAAAAAACAATCATGATTAATATTTTCACAACTATTAAAGCTGACTCAAATATATACCAATTCATTAGAATTAGCAAAGCTTTGGGACAATCTTTCTTGTGTGATATTTTATGGGTAAAGCCGGGATTGATTCCTTTGACCTTTGGCCTTATTTAATTATCTCTTATCTGTTCTCTTTGTCTCATCCAAATTCCATGTTTCCACTTCCTTATCTTCCACACATTCATCCATCCATGTCATAGTGGTGTATATATACTCCATTGTTATATTCAAATAATTTTGTACAAGGTCACCAATGATCTTCCAATGCCAGTTTTTTAATAGTATTAACAGTAGTAACATTAATGATGACACTAGTTAAGGTTTCTTAAGGTTTAATTATGTCAGGCATGGTTCTTGGTGAATGACATGTATTAATTAATTTATATCTGTGAATAAGGTACTGTTATCTCCAAATTAGCAATAAGCAAATGGTGGCTCAGAAAACCTGTTCCTTTCCCCAGTCACAGGAAGTGGCAGAGCATGGAAGTACGCCCACACAGTGCTACTGTTGATCTCAGTTTTAGCTGGCCAGCAAGCTGTGCTCTCTGTACTTTGTGTCCTAGCTACACTCTGCTAGATGTGGAATTTTGTCTTCTATAGGGAATCTCTTGTTAAAGAGAAGTCATTGAAGTCTTGTATGTGATTCTGGTAAAACAGCATAGATGATAGACATGAAAATGAAGTTGAAGGATTGCCTGGATCTTGACGTTGAAGGATCTAAGGATGGACAGATTTTCTGGAAGGCCAAAAACTGAGTGGTAAGTGTAAAGGGATCAAAGAAGCTGTAACATAGGGAGGCATATATATGTTTATATATAATGACATTGGTAAGAGGGTCAACTCATGTGGTTTATTACCATCCTGCAAGTTGTGTCTTTGAATGTGCATTCCATCTCTGTGTTGGCTTTTAAGATTACATGCTGCCTCTTTTCAGTCCTTGATCTAGAAAGGATGTCACAAAGAATGTAATACAGGGAGAGATGTAGATGACATTGATGAGGATAGAGGGCCAGTTCTTTTCAATCTGAAGCCCAGAAAAACTCAAGAGGCTAGTTGGTTAATGGTGAGCCATGGTAGACTGAGTTTGTTTCATATTGTTATTGACACATGTTAAATGTACAAAATAATGGATTTTATTGTGACATTTTCATGAATGCATATGATGAATATATGTCTAGAAAATGCTATCTTACAGCAGGCACTCTGGCCCTCTGGCCCTTACAAGCTTATTGGCTCCACTTCCATGATTTTCCATGACAATGATCAGTCTTTCAAGATATCCTCAATGGTGAAATAATGGTACTTTTACCTTTGGGTAACCAACACCTATCTAATTGGACTTAAGAACCACTCAATTGTAGGATATTTATTCTTGGTACTGTACACCTATCCAAACTACCTGAGGAGCAAATGGAAACTTCCAGAGAGATCCACTACTGGATAGAACATGGAGAATAAGTTGATATATCTACAGTGCAATCCATATAACTAATATTTGAGTTCTTTATATATTAATCCCTATTGAGTGAATAGATGACATAGGTTTTTCTCCCATACTGCATTTTTCTCCTCTCTCTGGTTTTTATTTCTCTTAATACACAGAAATGTTTAAATTTCATCCAACCCCATTTAATAAATCTTTTTTTTCTTGGGCCACTGAATCTTATTCAGAAAATCCTTTTCTGGTCTGTATCTTGAGGGCTTTATCTGTTGTTTCTACCAGTAGCTGCAAAATTTCAGGTCTTATTTTTGTTGCTGCATAGATATTGGTGTGGAGATATATACATGTGTTCCATATTGGTGAGTGAGTGAGTGAGTGTGTGTGTGTGTGTGTGTGTGTGTGTGTGTGTGTGTGTGTGACTTTCTACTTATTTATTGAAGCAGGAGTTCTCATTGAACACATTGCTTGCCAATTTGACAGGTTCAACTACATAGCTAGCTTGTTCTGGGGATTCCCATATCTGCCTCCTGAGTGCTGTCATTACAAGTGGGTTGCTGCCATGCCTGCCCAGAATTGACATGGATACTGGAGATATGAGCTGTTTCTCATATTTATGTTACAGATACATTACCCACTGAGCTATCTTAGCTCTAAAGTTTCAGAACTTGGGTACATTTCAAGTTTTGTTTTTTTTTTTTTTTTGATATAGGGTGACAGGTATCTTGTTTCATTCTTTTACATGTGGACCTTTATGTCTTCTAGCACTATTTGTTAGTAACTTTGCTGAAAGTCCAATTATAATTTTTTAAAAGTCCTATGGGTGTAAGTGTGTGAGTTTATTTTTGAGTTATCTCCTCTATTCCATTGGTTGTTTTTTTTAATGTTAATGCCATCCTGCTTTTTTTTTTTTTACAGTGGCCTTATTGTACAATTTAAAGTCAGGTATTGCGATACTGTCCACACCGGTCCTTACCAAAGATAGTTGGAGTTATTGCTGGTCATTTGTATCTATATGAATTTTAGGATTGCATTTTCTTGTCCTGTGAAAGATGCTATTGGTGTTTGACCATGATTGCCTTCAATTTACATTTTGTCTTTAGTAATATAGCCACTTAACAATATTAATGTTGCCCATCTGTGAACACAGTAGATATAGCTGTCTTCTAGTATGTTTATGTTTCACTGGAGAGTTCTTTACTTCACTGGTTAGGTTTATTATTAAGTATTTTATTCTTTTTTAAGGCCATTGTAAATGGAATTATTTTATTGGTTCCTTTCTCAGTTCATTCATTATCAGTTTATTAAAGAGCTGCTAGCTTTTAATGTTGATTTTCTATCTTGTTAGTTTGTTGACTTTGTCAAGTCTTGAGTCTTTGTGTGGCATCTTAAGGGTCTGCTGTGTATAGAATCATATTGGCAAATAAGGATAATTTGACTTTTTCATTTCCCATTTATATTTCTTTTATTTCTGTTTCTTGCCTCATCACTCTACTAAAATATTAAGAACTATATTGAATAAGAATGTTGAAAACTGATATCTCTTGCTTTCAAGTTTTTCTCATCTAGTCTGACATTGGCTATAGGTTTCTCATATGCAACTATTATTATGTTGAAATATGATCCTTCTGTACCTAATTTCCCAAGGGTTTTTATTATGAAGTAAGGTTGAGTTTCATCAAATGATTTTCTGTATCTATTGAGATAAATTGGAATTTTTGTTCTTGGTCTTATTTATGTGCTATATTACAGCTATTATTATGTTGAACTGTCCTTGTATCTTTGGAATGAAATGAACTTGATTATTATTTGTGTGTAAGTGTGTAATTTGTGTGTAAGTGTGTATAATTTTTGTGAGTGTGTGTGTGTGCATGTGAGTGTGCTAGTGCCCACCTGTGGTGGCTGAAGGTTGATGTTGAGTGTCTTCTTCTATCATTCCCCACCGCATTTGTTGAGACAGGGTTTCTCCCTTACCTTAGAGTTCACTGGTTGACTAGACTGGTCAGCAGGATCTAGAGATCTGCCTGTGTCATCCAAGCCCTAAATAGTGATAGGTGTGGGAGGCCAGCTCCCACCTTTTACAAGGTTTCTATGAGGAGGAGAGAGAGAAAGGGACTATTAGGTAGAAAGATAGTGAAGAGGCGAAAGACAAACACAGGATAGCTTTGGGAGGACCTGGATCAAAACCCAATGGCCCTTTCCATTTATTCAAAAGAACTTTTTATAACAATGCCAAAGGACAGAGCAAAAGACTAGATCAAAGCACACCATACTGCCAAGTGTAGACCCTTCCAAATACCTGGTAACCATACACATGGTCAAATCATCCCCTTATGCAGCCCTGCTGGGTAAAGAAAGCTTAGATTCTCTGACCCTGAGTAATTTGGGCCTCCACAATGGATTGCAAATGCATGTCACTATGTCAAGGTTTTCACATGTGTGCTAGAAATGCAAACTCACATCTTCATGCTTATGTAACAGGTACTTTATGACCTGGACCATCTCCACAGTACATTGTATGGTTTTCTCACATACTGGGTTATTTTATTTTATTTTTTTAAGGAAAGAATATTAATTTCTGTAGTAAAACCCATGTACACAAGATTATGCATATTTAATACAGTGCTTCATTCACCCTTGTACAAATGGGAAAAATTAAGTTTAACATTTCTAGACTAATATGGCTGTTAATTTATGGATGATGCCAACTTAATGAGGTATAGTTGTTTAGGATCCTTTTTTTTCCCCCACAAAGTTGATGGCACAGCTAAAGTTTACAAAATGTTCTTTAAAGATGTATTTTATTCTTTGATAATTCTATGCATGTATAAAGTGCCATTATATCATTCTCTTTTGTACCCCTCTCCTCCCACCAACCCTCAATGACCAAATACTCAAACCACTTTAACGCATTTTTGTTTTTGCTGTCTACTCACAGGGTTTAACAGGACCATCTCAGAGGGAATGGGCATAAAGCTATCCCCTAGAACATGAATAATTCACCAGTGACTACATCACTGAACATGGTGACTTGCTCTCTCCCAGCAGCCCTTCACTTTTTTAGCTTCACTGGGTGGTGCTGAGTCCCATGAACCCTTCTTTCATCTACTGAATGCTTACAGGCTCAGTCTTATGTAAGACCACAAGCAACCGTGGCTACTGTCTGTTTGTGTCTTAGTTAGGGTTTCTATTGCTGTGAAGAGACACCATGACCATGGCAACTCTTTTTTTTTTCAATAATTGAGTAAAACCAAAATTTATTATAAGCCACTGTCGTCCTAGGGACCTCCATGCTATATATATAGCCTCTATGGTTCTATGGGTTGTGGTCTGATTGTTCTTTATTTTATATCTAGAATCCACTTATGAGTGAGTACATACCATGACTGTCTTTCTGAGTTTGGGTTACCTCACTCAGGATGATTTTTTCTAGTTCCATCCATTTGTCTGCAAATTTCATGCTTTCATTGTTTTTCTCTGCTGAGTAGTACTCCATTGTGTATATGTACCACATTTTTTCCATCCATTCTTCCACTGGTGGGCATCTAGGTTGTTTCCAGGTTCTGGCTACAAATAGTGCTGCTATGAACATAGCTGAGGATGTATCTTTATGGTATGAATCAGCATTCCTTGGGTATATGCCCAAGAGTGGTATGGCTGGGTCTTGAGGTAGTTCGATTCCTAATTTTCTGAGAAACCGCCATACTGATTTCCACAGTGGTTGTACAAGTTTACATTCCCACCAACAGTGGAGGAGTGTTCCCTTTGCTCCACATCCTCTCCAACATTGGCTGTCATTGGTGTTTTGATTGTAGCCATTCTGACAGGTGTAAGGTGGTATCTCAGAGTCGTTTTGATTTGCATTTCTCTGATGATTAAGGATGTTGAGCATTTCTTTAAATGTCTTTCAGCCATTTGTAGTTCTTGTTTTGTGAATTCTCTGTTTAGCTCTTTAGCCCATTTTTTAATTGGACTGTTCAGTATTTTGATGTCTAGTTTCTTGAGTTCTTTATATACTGTGGAGATCAATCCTCTGTCAGATGTGGGGTTGGTGAAGATCTTTTCCCATTCTGTTGGCTGTCTTTTTGTCTTATTTACTGTGTCTTTTGCCCTGCAAAAGCTTCTCAATTTTGAGAGGTCCCATTTATTAATTGTTGTGCTCAGGGTCTGTGCTGTTGGTGTTTTATTTAGGAAATGGTCTCCGGTGCCAATGCATTCAAGAGTGCTTCCTATTTTCTTTTCTATTAAGTTTAGTGTAACTGGATTTATGTTCAGGTCTTTTATCCACTTGGACTTGAGTTTTGTGCATGGTGACAGATATGGATCTATTTGCAGCCTTCTACACATCCAGTTATGCCAGCACCATTTGTTGAAGATGCTTTCTTTTTTCCATTGTACACTTTTGGCTTCTTTGTCAAAAATTATATGTTCATAGGTGTGTGGGTTAATGTCAGGGTCTTCAATTCAATTCCATTGGTCCACATGTCGGTTTTTATGCCAATACCAAGCTGTTTTTATTACTGTAGCTCTATAGTAGAGCTTGATGTCAGGGATTGTGATGCCTCCAGAGGTTGTTTTATTGTACAGGATTCTTTTGGCTATTCTGTTTTTTTTTTTGTTTTTCCATATGAAGTTGAGTATTTTTCTTTCCAGGTCTGTGAAGAATTGTGTTGGTATTTTGATGGGGATTGCGTTGAATCTGTAGATTGCTTTTGGTAAGATTGCCATTTTTACTATGTTAACCCTGCCTATCCATGAGCATGGGAGATCTTTCCATTTTCTGACATCTTCTTCAATTTCTTTTTTCAGGGACTTAAAGTTCTTGTCATATAGGTCCTTCACTTGCTTGGTTAGTGTTACCCCAAGGTATTTTATGTCATTTGTGGCTATTGTAAAGGGTGATGTATCTCTAATTGCCTTCTCAGCTTCATTGTCCATTGTATATAGGAGGGCTACTGATTTTTTTAGTTGATCTTGTGTCCTGCTATGTTGCTGAAGGTGTTTATAAGCTTTATCAGTTCCTGGGTGGAATCTTTGGGGTCACTCAAGTATACTATCATGTCATCTGCAAATAGGGAAAGCTTGACTTCTTCCTTTCCAATTTGTATCCCCTTAATCTTTATATGTTGTCTTATTGCTCTGGCTAGAACTTCAAGTACTATATTGAATAAGTATGGGGAGAGTGGACAGCCTTGCCTCGGTCCTGATTTTAGTGGAATTGCTTTGAGTTTCTCTCCATTTAATTTGATGTTGGCTGTTGGCTTGCTGTAAATTGCCTTTATTATGTTTAGGTATGTTCCCTGTATTCCTGATCGCTCAAAGAATTTTATCATGAAGGGGTGTTGGATTTTTTCAAATGCCTTTTCTGCATCAGTGAGATGATCATGTGGTTTTTTTCTTTGAGTTTGTTTATATGGTGTATTACATTGATGGACTTTCGTATGTTGAACCACCCTTGTATCCCTGGGATCAAGCCTACTTGATCATGGTGGATAATTGTTCTTATGTGTTCTTGGAGTCTGTTTGCCAGTATTTTATTGAGTATTTTTGCATCAATGTTCATGAGGGAGATCGGTCTGTAGTTCTCTTTCTTTGTTGCATCCTTGTTTGGTTTAGGAATCAGGGTAATTGTAGCCTCATAGAAGGAGTTTGGTAATGTTCCTTCTGTTTCTATTATGTGGAACAATTTAGAGATTATTGGTATTAACTCTTCTTTGAAGATCTGGTAGATTTCTGCACTGAAACCATCTGGTCCTGGGCTTTTTTTTGGTTGGGAGACTTTTAATGACTGTTTCTATTTCCTTAGGGGTTATTGGACTATTTAAATAGTTTATCTGGTCTTGATTTAACTTAGGTATGTGGTACCTATCCAGAAAAAAGTCCATTTCTTTTAGGTTTTCCAGTTTTGTGGAGTAGAGGTTTTTGAAATATGACCTTATAATTCTCTGGATTTCCTCAATGTCTGTTGTTATGTCCCCCTTTTCATTTCTGATTTTGTTGATTTGGATTCTCTCTCTCTGTCTTTTGGTTAGTTTGGATAAGGGCTTGTCTATCTTGTTGATTTTCTCAAAGAACCAACTCTTTGTTTCATTAATTTTTTGTATTATTCTCTTAGTTTCTAATTTATTAATTTCACCTCTCACTTTGATAATTTCCTGGCGTCTATTCTTCCTGGGAGACTTTGCTTCTTCATGTTCTATAGCTTTCAGGTATGCTGTTAAGTCACTAGTGTGGGATTTCTCCAACTTCTTTATGTGGGCATTTAGTGCTATGAATTTCCCTCTTAGCACTGCTTTCATAGTGTCCCATAAGTTTGGGTATGTGGTGTCTTCATTTTCGTTGGTCTCTAGGAAGTCTTTAATTTCTTTCTTTATTTCTTCCTTAACCCATTGGTGATTCAGTTGAGCGTTATTCAGTTTCCATGAGATTGTAGGTTTTCTGTAGTTTTTGTTGTTGTTGAAATCTAACTTTAAACCATGGTAGTCTGATAGAACACAGGAGGTTATTCCAATTGTTTTGTATCTGTTGAGATTTGCTTTGTGGCCAAGTATGTGGTCAATTTTAGAGAAAGTTCCATGGGGTTCTGAGAAGAAGGTATATTCTTTCTTGTTAGGATGGAATGTTCTGTAGATATCTAATAGGTCCATTTAGGTCATGACATCAGTTAAGTCCTTTAATTCTCTGTTAAGTTTCGATTTGGGAGATCTGTCCAGTGGTGAAAGTGGGGTGTTGAGATCTCCCACTATTAATGTGTGGGATTTTATATGTGGTTTAAGCTTTAGTAATGTTTCTTTTACATATGTGGGTGCCCTTGTGTTTGGGGCATAAATGTTCAGAATTGAAACTTCATCTTGGTGGATCTTTCCTGTGATGAGGATGTAATGCCCTTCTTGATCTCTTTTGATTGATTTTAGTTTGAAGTCTATTTTGTTGGATATCAGGATGGCTACACCTGCTTGTTTCTTAAGACCATTTGATTGGAAAGTCTTTTCCCAGCCTTTTATTCTTAGGTAGTGTCTGTCTTTGAATTTGAGATGTGTTTCTTGTATGCAGCAGAAAGATGGATCCTGCTTTCATATCCATTCTGTAAGCCTATGTCTTTTTATAGGTGAATTAAGTCCGTTGATATTAAGGGATATTAACGACCAGTGATTGTTCATCTCTGTTATTTTTGGTGGTAGTGTGTGTGTACTTCTCTTCTTTGGGGTTTACTGTTGTGGCTTTATCTATTGCCTGTGCTTTCAAGTGTGTATCTGACTTCCTTCGGTTGGAATTTTCCTTCTAGTGCTTTCTGTAGGGCTGGGTTTGTGGATAGGTATTGTTTAAATCTGGCTTTGTCTTCGAATGTCTTGTTCCTTCTGTCTATGATGATTGAAAGTTTTGCTGGGTATATTAGTCTGGGCTGACATCCATGGTCTCTTAGTGTCTGCATTACATCTGTCCAGGTCCTTCTGGCTTTCAAAGTCTCCATTGAGAAATCGGGTGTTATTCTGATGGGTTTACCTTTATAGGTTACTTGGCCTTTTTCCTTTGCTGCTCTTAATATTCTTTCTTTATCCTGTACATTTAGTTGTTTAATTATTATGTGTCGAGGGGACTTTTTTTGGGGGCCTAGTCTGTTTGGTGTTCTATAGGCTTCTTGTATCTTCATAGGCATTTCCTTCTTTAAGTTGGGAAAGTTTTCTTCTATAATTTTGTTGAATATATTTTCTGTGCCTTTGAGTTGGTATTCTTCACTTTGTTCTATCCCTATAATTCGTAGGTTTGGTCTTTTCATGGTGTCCCAAATTTCTTGGACATTTTGGCTCATGACTTTGTTGGCTTTAGTGTTTCCTTCGACTGATGAAACTATTTCTTCTACTGTATCTTCAATGCCAGAGATCCTCTCTTCCATCTCTTGCATTCTGATGGTTATACTTGCATCTGAAGTTCCCGATCTTTTACTCAGGTTTTCTATTTCCAGCATTCCCTCTGTTTGTGTCTTCTTTATTTTTTCAATTTCCCTTTTCAGGTCTTGGACTGTTTCTTTTATTTGTTTCATTGCTTTTTCATGATTTTCTTTCAGTACTTTATTGTTTTCTTCCAGTACTTTATTGTTTTCTTCCAGGACTTTATTGTTTTCTTGCAGGACTTTATTGTTTTCTTCTAATTTGTTTGCCCTTTCCTCTAGTTGTTTACAGCGTTCTTCCAATTTCTTTGTCTTTTCCTCTACACAAGCCTCTACCTTCTTCATGATGTTACTCATAAGGCTACTTTCTTCTGCTTCTTTCAATTTTTGATGTTCAGGTGTAAATGTTGGAGGCGGGCTAGGTTCTAGTGTTGCTGTATTGCTCTTCATTTTGTTGTATGTACTTCTGCCTTGACGTCTGCCCATCTCCTTGTGGTTCCTTCTTGGTCTTATTAGTGTACTTGGTTCAGAAAGAGCTGACAGATTCTGGAAGTTTCTCTCTCTTGTCCAGATGGGAGTTCTCTTGTCCAAATGGGAACTCCGGGGCAGGATGGAAGCTCTTATCTGGACCAGAAGTCTGGGGAAGGATGGGAGCTTTTGTCCAGACAGGAAGTCTGGGGTAGGATGTGTGCTCTTGTCCAGAAGGGAAGTTCAGGTCAGGATGTGAGATCTTGTCCAGGAGGGAAGTCCAGGGCAAGGTGGGAGCCCTCTCTCTCTGGTCCAGAAGGGAAGTCGGGGGCAGGATGGGAGCTGGGGGCCTGTCTTTGAGTCTCAGGAATTGGCTGGGGTCTCGGGCAGATGGGCGTGAAGGCAGGGCGTGGAGATTGCAGAGGCTGCGGGGGGGGCGGGGAGGGGGGTTGGAAAAGGGGATCCCTCCTGGTGGGGCTAGAAGGGGACCTGCCTGGTGGCCAGAACCTGGGGCCAAGTTGGGCAGGTCTTCCTGGAGTGGCTGGTGTGCAGGGATGGGGTCAGGGTTGGGCCCGGATACTCACCTCTGGTCCAGAAGGGAAGTCGGGGGCAGGATGGGAGCTGGGGGCCCGTCTCTAAGTCTTAGGAAGTGGCTAGGGTCTCGGGCAGATGGGCGTGGGGGCAGGGCGTGGAGATTGCAGGGGCTGCCAGGGGAGGCTTGGAAAAGGGGATCCCTCCCGGTGGAGTTAGAAGGGGACCTGCCCCGTGGTCAGAACCTGGGGCCAGGTTGGGCAGGTCTTCCCAGAGAGGCTGGTGCCCAGGGATGGGGTCCGGGTTGGGCCGGGATACTCACCTCTGGTCCAGAAGGGAAGTCGGGGGCAGGCTTCTTTTATTGTTCTTTCAGGTGAACTTCATTAATTTCAGCTCTGACTTTTTAAAATTCTGTTCCTTTTGTTGGCTTTAAATTTGACATTTTTCTTCTAAGACCTTGGGGTTGCATTATTAGGTTATTTATTTGGGATCTCTCTCTGAGAGTTTAATGTAGGCACTTACAATTGCAAACTTCCCTATGATCAAGGTCTATATGAAGTGAGGCCTTGAAAGGCACTTTGTGGTACTTTGGAGGTTTTAGCCTGTGTGATTTTGTGATGCCCAACTGTTTATCTTTTTGTTGATGTCTGTGATAGTGACAAATGCCTGACACATTTTAATGCCTGAAAATCATCACAATGTGGTCTAAAGTGGCAAACTGGCTGCTCGAAGAAAGCAGAGAGTGTGCACCTTACCTTCTTCTTAGCCTTCCGCATGATTCAGTGAAGCTGAAAAGTAGAAAAAAGTAGAAACTGCTACAATCTGCATACAGTTGTGTCAGCTTTCTACTGAGATATGAGAAAATAAGAAAGAAAAAGTGACATTTCAAATGTAGTTTTGAAGGGAAACTCTCAAAAAAAAAAAGAAAGAAAGAAAGCTTTAATTAAATAGAATATATATGTATGTTAGATTGGCTTATTTTTCAGATGTACATAAAGCAATTTTGTGACTCATAAATTTGATGAGTCATGACATAGTCTCTTAAAAAGAAATGTTGAGTAATTTGCCTGTTATTTTGTGAAAATCATTTAGTAATCATATGAAGGAAGTGAAAGTCAATGGCATAAGTAATTTTGTCACTTCTAATTAATGCAGAAAATAGCTGAGTGAAGATTGGAGGTACATCTTGAGGCACGCTCATGTACCATTTGATGTGACTGTTACTATGGGCCATATCTTTAAGTGCACATGTATGTGTCCCTGTGAATGAGTACATGGGTGGGGACAGTTATGCTTATGTAAAAGCAGTTTATTTTGTTAACAAAATGCAAATAATTTGACTGATGCAATCAGCTCTAAACTACATAGAACATCTTTATTGGCTTTATACTTCCAGAATAATGAGTTGCTTAAAAGGTTTCTGAAATAATCACAAAACAGAGCAGTGTCTGCTTTAGATACCCAACTTCTCTCAAGGACAGTGTCCTGAGTACCTTGATCCTGGGTACCTCACTGGGGCTGATATTGAAATGAAGGAATGACAGACACTGAAGAAATGACAGATACACACAGAAAAGCTGGGATTGGGTGGGTTGTGCTCATGCTGATGGAGGGCACAGCAATGGAATAACCCAGAAACTCAGTACATGTGTTATGTATTTTACAAAAAGGTAGATTAAGCATTCTCTGTGGGAGGTCTCTGTAAGGGAACAGTGTAGGTCTTAATCATCATGGAGAAGGAGGCTATGGAAGGTATTTTTTTTGCATGTCAACATACACACATGGACCAGAGGAAGGCTTTGTCAGTTCCCATGGACCTGATGCATTGTGGTCCATGACCATGACCATGCCAATACATGGTCAGTAATACATATTCACTCTGGTCTTTTTCTGTTTATTACATATTTATTACTTTCTCCTCTCTCCATGCCCAAGAGTTTCCCATCTTCTCTTAAATATCATACCTGTTTTGGGAACATGGCTGTGAGGCTTCTTTGTCAAACTGAAGACATCAAATCTCTATTCTCTGAGTGGTGGACCTAATTATTTACTATTTTCTTTTCCATCCCATTTTGAAAACAGAACACTGTCTTTACCTTGATTTTCAATGGGAACAGAACCTGTATCTACCTATATGGATGTATATTGTTCAGTCTCCCTCCTGTGTAGCTGTAGAATGTAATAAAATTTTTGTCAATAAGGTTATTGTGGAAATGACATGGCCATGCTTCCATATTTAGGTTGTATTATGAATCTCTATGTCTTGAATTCTTTGCTTCTTCCCTCAAGTTGGGAAATTCTATTGAAGCTGCTCATTCAGAGTTCGAGATGGAAGCTCCATGCTAACAGTATCAGAGCAGTGAAATGAAAATATATCTTAGTTCAGTTCCTAGGCTTTGTATATCTTTGATATTCCAAGTTAAATTGTAACCTAAAACACATTCTAAAAGATCTATAAGTAAGATGTAGATGTAACCAACCGTCTTATTAAATAAGAAACACAGAAACAATGTAAAAGAGAAAGTCGAGAGGTCAGAGCTCAGAGCTAAATCTCACCCTTCCTTCTGCTGTCCCAGCTTCGCGAAAAGAGACCTACTTCCTGTCGGTTTGTTTTTTTATAGTATGTCGTTCTGCCTTCTCATTGGTTGTAAACCCAAACACATGACTGCCTCGTCACTGTCTGAATGTACAGCCCCCTAGGTCTTAAAGGTATATGTCTCCAATGCTGACTGTATCCCTGAACACACAGATATCTATGGGATTAAAGGCGTGTGCCACCACCGCCACACTCTTGCTATGGCTCTAATAGCTCTGACCCCCAGACAACTTTATTTATTAACATACAATCAAAATAATATTTCAGTACAATTAGATTACCACCACAAAGAATCATTTGTATTTTGCCATATCATATCATATCACATCACATCATATCATGGTTGACACCATTTCAGATGACCAAGATCTTCCTGTAAATTAGATGGAATCCCAGGAAAGCACAGCTCAGGACACTGATGTTTCTTTCTTTACGTAGTTACCATTTAGTGAGTTAAGGGACAACAGCTTAACTTCTTACACTGGAAATCTATCAAGAGCAAGAAACTCCTTTTGTGTTTGAGATCTAAAAACCATTTTCCCTTCATGACTTCATCGTGGCTGTCTATGCTTGATAGCTATTATTTTCCTCATTTCAATAAATCTCTCATCTGAAATGAGGAGAATAGAAGATGAGAGAGAGGTTGGGAGAGAGGGAGGGGGTAGGGAGGATTGTAGTCGCTATAAAGACAACCATCATAAACTTACAAAGAATTTATTCTATTGTTTCTGCTGGTTATGAAACTTCCTTTGAAACAATTTTAGGCTTATAGAAAACTTCTAGAAAAGTTGCAGGAATAGTGTAACAACTATGGTGAGTCCCTTTTTCAGATTTGCCAACTTTCTGTACTTGTCCCATTTATTCTGTTGTTATTCTGTCTATTATCTGTGATATTTGTGCGTGCGCGCGCATATGTGTGTGTGTGTGTGTGTGTGTGTGTGAGAGTGAGAGAGAGAGAGAGAGAGAGAGAGAGAGAGAGAGAGAGAGAGATTTACCAATTTAGTATTTTGTTTTCTGAATTTCCTAGTAGTGAAGATACTGTGTTTCACAACCTTGCAGTTTTCAAGTGCATGGACTAATTTTGTGGCACATTAATTGGTCATGATATGACTCATGTCCTGCATTTTGAGCAGGAATGTCTCAGAAATTATGTTACCCCTTCTCACTGCCTTGTATGGGACATATAATGTCCTTTTGTCATTTTGAACACTGGGCTAGACAGAATCCATCGGTTTGAACCCTTGAAAGTCTTCACTTCGATTAATTGATAGTAGATGTGTAGGTACTTTGAGTTCATTTGAATATACCATTACTCATTGTAGTTTCACTACAAAATTTCACATCTATTACCCACCGATGACTATATGTACTTGGGATATATATACATACATATATATTTGGTTTTAGTTTTTTGAGACAGGGTTTCTCTTTGTAGTTTTGGTGCCTATCCTGGATCTCGCTCTGTAGACCAGGCTGGCCTCAAACTCACAGAGATCCACCTGCCTCTGCCTCCTGAGTGCTGGAATCAAAGGTGTGTGCCACTACCACCTGGCCCTGTCCTTGGAATGTTCAAATGTCTATATTTGGAGAAGGTATTTTGTCTACACAAAAAAAATTAGGACTACCACTCAAATGCAGAGAACAGTGACCATGTGGTGCCCAGCCCCAATTGATACATCTCCTGCATCTACGGCTCAGGGATCACATTGAAAGAGGAAGGCAGGAAGATTGTAGAGCCAGAACATCAGGACACAGTCTCACAGAAAATATCTGAAAATACATTTATAAATTCTCACCAACATGACTGCCTAAAAATGAGCTGAACAAGGATGGAGAACAACCCTAGACATGACAAAATGAATGGAGAAAGCTCACAAGGCCTCAACCCTACACAAAGAACTACAGGCAACTAAGGGATGCTGAGAGTTGGAGAAACTGTCTTCCCCAGGGAAGAGCCCACCAGTTAACTATCCAGTACCTAATGGTCAGTCCTCCAAACATCCATGCAAGTAACATTATATGGCCTGAGTTGGTTATATTTAGGAATATATATGCATATCAATATACACATATTCATGTAACAACAATTTTAATGAAAAAAAAAGAGGCCATGAATTTGAAAGAGAGCAAGAAGGGTTATATGGGAGGATTTAGAGGGAGGGAAGGGAAGAGGGAAATGATGTAATTATATATCATAATCTCAAAAGTAAAATAAATAATTTTTTAAAAATATACCACTTAAGCTTGAAACTATGCAGACTTGTTTATATCCCATTCAAAAAGATAAACCTATACATTACTTCCTTAGATTGTATGGAAATGTCCAGTTGTTATACAAGCACGTATGTGTTTACTGTCTGTTTTTGTCTCATTACAAACTGTCTGTAAGCACAGACCACACTGAGAGGCACAGTATGTAGTATTGATGGCTGACATGTGGTTGTTTCTTTTTCTTCACAGATATTTTCTCCTAGCCAAAAAAAAAAAAAAAAAAAAAAAAAAAGTGAAATTATGAGCCAGATTCCTCACAATGCACAGCTTTTATTATTCTTTAATTTGGGTCTGTTCATGGTAGACCTCATAGAGGAAGCTAAGAGTCCCGATAACAGTTATTAAATCCCACCAAGGGCCACAAGGATCTGAAGGTTCCTTTCATATTGTTCCAAGGATCTTTTGGGGTAGGCCCAGTGAAGGTGTAGGGTCAGTTTGCACTATACAGGGTCCTGGTTAGATTTTTAGTATGGAAATTTTATAAGGTGCAATGCTTTCTGGAGGGTAGGAAGAAGATTCTCAAAATGGGTGTGAGGTGCTCCACTGTGAACCATTGTTGTCTCCTATGGAACTCAATGACATTATTTAAACTGTATGGACTTTAAAAATGCTATTATATTTTCATAAAGTATTTTCTAACCAGTAGATGAAAAAGAAAAGGCATGCTGAAGTATGGAATAAGTTTTTTTTTCTACAATTTTAAATCTGGAAGAACAAACCAGTTTCTAAATTGGCAAGACAGTGGCTCTTTGTGGCCACTAGTTCACAGTAATTAATAAATGATGATAACTCTTGTCCTTAATAATTCCAATTACAAATACATTTTATAAAGAACTACCCTCTAAAATTAAGTAATCAGGTTACAATGTGAGGCTTAAAATCACCCTCAAACCCTTCTTAGGGTTGGTGTAAAATAGATGAAAGAGTGTGATGAACCCTAACCCCTACCTACAAAGTTGATTGGAGCAATGCATTCAGAGGGTGTGGTCCTTGAGAAGGTCACAAGACCCTCGGCTTCTTGTGTCTGATCTGGCTCTAGAGCAGAACACTGGGATAGAGCAAGGAAATCGGCTCATCCTTGGCATCTTGCCAGTCATGGAGTGTATTCTGCAAAGGATCGGAGCTGGCAAATAAGGCCCTCCCATTCTTGTCCAGATCTATTTGTCTGGGGGGAAAAAATCATTCTCACTTAAGAAAAAAGATCCCAAAAGTAAACAACAACCACTACCTCCCAAGCCAAACAAGAAATAAAAAAAAAAAGTCTACCCTGTAGTCATTTCCCCTGCTTTTCCTTCAAAATACCAGTGTTTATTTAATAGACCCTCAGCCCCAGGACAGAAACAAACAGATCAATCACCAGGGTGTTCCATTGTGCCCATCATCCTGAAGTCCGTCGATGGTATTTATCTGAGGCTGAAAGTCATCACACGGGGCACAGGTGCAGCTGATGTGGCATGACATTGCGGCTATATAAATAGCTGTGAGTGACAGCGAGGAGGTAGAGGAAATTGCGCCGGAGCGCTCCAGGCAGCTAGCCCACCTCCCAGCATCCCTGCCACCCTCTGCTTCACTAGTCATCTCCTGGTCACGGCCACCATGTCTCATCATCGACCTCAATAGCAGTTGGCACTCTGTTCCCCTCCTACTCTGCCTGGGGCCAAGACTGAGATGAATATCTAATGGGCCCTAATATCTAATATCTTTTTCCACTAGGATGAGATCATTTCTTTTTGCTGATTTCTAGCATGGAGATATGCTGATTTTACTGACAGGATGCAAGTTCCCACAAGTAAAAAAGATCTGCTCCTATTCAGAAACCCAGGACTCAGAGTTGAGATTTGCAAACTAAATGAAATTCTCACACAAACACAACTTAAGGGTGGGAAACAGGGTGGGTACCCTACATTTTAGATGTCAGGGAGGAGGGATGTCTTCCTCCAAGCTGGTACTTTCAGTAACTCAGCAAAAGTGAAATCCTGCAGAAACTTCTGCTGGTCCACACCATGCAAGTGGCCTGATGCTCAAAGTGAAGGCCACTTTCTGTGCCATCGGAGAGAAGGAGTAGAAGTCAGGAACATTTTGGTGGTGAAATGAAACCTCTCCCCTAGGTTTCAGAGCTGAAGCTCCAGTAGGTGCCTCTGTGGACACATTTTAATTTTGAGAAGCCACCCAGATGTTCTTAGGACTTGAATGTGTTGAATGGCTTTTAATCTGGAGATGCAAAGAAACGTCAACCATATATATATATATACACGCCCTTCACAGATGTTTGCAAATCCAAGAGACTCATGTTCTGTTAAGGACACACATTCTCTAGTTTTTAATGTCTGGTATGCTTGGAATAAACATGGCTGCATCCATCCAGGACATCTTGTACATAAATATTGCCAAGGAAGACCTGGTAAATTACTGGTATGGTAAGACAGGGTCTTAAGATATTGCTCTTGAGCTAAGCCAATGGACAATAAGGATTAATACTATTCTTGTTCCTCGACCTGGTGTCTATGACTTTACCCATGGGGGACACACAATCTACGTCATAGAATTCTGTGATTATTGCAACTGAAGCTTAACAATGGTCAGATTCACTACCCTGACTCAGTATCACTTTCTCTCATCTGTGAAATGATCCAATTTTGATCTCTCTAGGATTTAGGAGGCAACTGTGATCATCAGGTTTTGGTTAATTTGACATAAACTGGAGTCATCTAGAAAGAGGGAAAGTTAACTGAGAAATTGCTTCCACTGGATTGCCCTTTGGGCATATTTTTGTGTTGTTGTTTGTTTTTGCTCTTTTGGAGGGCCCGCCATCCAGCTCCCAAATAAATCACACTTGGAGGCATAATCTTTTGAATGTCTGGCCTTAGCTTAGTTGTCCCTTGCCAGCTTTCCTTAATTTAAATTATTACATCTATCTTTTGCCTCTGGACATTTCCTGTTCTCTTACTTCTGTAAGTCTTACTCTGTGGCTTGCTGTGTAACTGGGTGGCTGACCCCTGATGCCCTCCTTCTCTGGCTACTAGATCTCTTTTCTTCCCAGATTTCTCTTTTTATTTATCCTCTCTGCCTGCCAGCCCTGCCTATCCTTTCTCCTGCCTATCCTTTCTCCTGCCTTGCTATTGGCCACACAGATCTTTATGAGACCATCAGGTGTTTTAGACAGGCACAGTAACACAGCTTCACAGAGTTAAACAAATGGCAACAAAAACAAAAGTAACACAGCTTAAAATAATATTCTACATTTGTGGCATTTTTTTCTTAATTGATAACTAATGTAGGAAGGCCAGGCTTGTTGTTGTTGGTACCATCCCTGGGATGCTGGTTCTGAGCTGCAGAAGAAAAGTAGCTGAACAAGTCAGAGGATACAAGCCATTAGCAACATTCCTTTATGTATTGCTGAATTTCCTGCCTTCAGGTTCCTGCTTGAGTTCCTGTGCTGACTTCCTTCAATGATGGACTGTGGCGTGGAAATGGAAGCTGAGTACACCCTGACTTTCTGCCAGATTGGTGTGGGCTACCATGTTTACCCAGCAGTGGAAACCACACTAAGGTAGTAACTCATTTAGTTTCACAGTCGTGCAGATCTATGACACTGTTCAAGGTGGGCTCTGTGTGTATGTACCTGGTGTCTGGGTGAGTGGAATTATCTGGACTCTCAGAGGGCAACTGGAAACCCCAGCTTTGCCGCTGAGAGTACAACCGTGTCCATGTCCTCAAACTATCTCTGTGCATGCCTTCAGCAAGCCTTTTGTCTGAGGGATTAAAACTTGGATACTTGTTAAACTCATATGCATTTTGATCATTTCTCTCTTCACTTCACATTTCATGTTTCCAATAGTTCATTGAGTCATTCAGCAGATATGTATAGTGACTAACAGTTGCGAAACTCACTATCCAGGGCGTGTATGAGACCTCCAGTTTAATACTCCCAGTGGAGGCCCATTTTCAGCTGCCTCTACTCTATAGAGTTGTCTTTATTGTTTGCTTGGTGGTTCTTGCTCCCATCCCGGCCAGTTGTTGCTATTGGAACTTTGCCTGTGTCCGTTTACTCATAGATATTAAGATGGTGTCACAACTGCGATTTGATAGGAATCATGTTCCCATAAAGTACCACGTCCCTTCTGCCAGCCAACATAGCTGGCCTGTGTTCCCTGTCCCTTCTCACAGCCTGCAGGCTCTATTTCCTGGGTGCTCTGTACCCACTGGCGTTCTCTCTGTGGTGGTCCCTCCCTTCTTAGGTTAACAGTGGTGTCCCAGATACATGCATAACAGGTTTCCAATTTATTTCTTTTCAACAGCCCTTGGCGAACAGTTCTTCCCCCACCTTTCTCTTTTTATTGCTTGCCTTTACTTTATCTGCTAAATCCCTGCTTGTGGGTCCCCAGCTGCCTTTATAGCACCCGCCCTTGTTAATATCTCAGTGATGTTGCAGTTGCTGCCCGTGGGGTCTTAATGAGGAACAGGTGGATATTATCAGCTCACTTTCAGGAAATAAGATGGGAAGGCAGGCTATTACCAACCACAACATTATATAGGTTATCTCATTTAGAACCACCCTTGTGCAGTAAATACTATTTCTCTGAGTTTAAGATGAGAGAAAAAAAAAACCTATCCCCAGGAAAGCCTCTAAATACCATTCCTTTGAAATTCCCTGTAAGATTTGATGTCTCCTCTGCTCAAGTTCTTTCAACGGCATCCTATTATCTATTACAGAGTAAAGATCATATTCCTGAACCCAACAGTCAAAAAGCTTGACTATACATTTTCTGTTCTGCTGCTCACCTCTTTATAAACACTCAGCTATAATTAAACAGGTGGTTTGCTCTTTTGCAAATGTTTCTATCCCTTTCCTATTTATATGCCTCTGCCCCTTCCATTCCTTCCTCACATCACTTTTTGTATAACTTGAGGCATCAATATAAAGCATCAGCTAAAAAGTCACAACCCTCAAAAAACAAAACAACAACAACAACAAAAACTATTGACCTTCTAGGTTAGAGACAATTGCCCCTGCACCAAGTAACCTGCCCTCTCCCTTAGCCCTTAAGAGAGTCAATCACGTTGTGCATCATTGTCAGTTTGAAATGGTGACCTCCTTATGAGGTGAGACTCATGCCTGAGTCTAATTTAGCATCCTGCAGTAGGAACCAGAGATATGCCGTTCTGAGAGCTAATGGTGTCAAACAATAAAAATGGCTCAATTGATCATTTTGGGAAGTCACTCCATCTTCCTGTAACTACCATCTCCATCTGTGGTTAATAACTAGTACTAATGGAGACACTTCTGACTAAAACATATGAAACCAAAACATAGTGCTAAATAATTAGCATCCTAAAAATGCTACTTAATGAGGGTAATTCTTTACCCTCCTGAAATGGTTTCTTTCCAGGGACTGTATTTGGTTAAATAAGCATGGTTTTCTCTAATCTACATTCAAAGTTCCAAAATAGTGTTTTCCCCTCTGAATAGGGTGTCCCAATCAGCTTTAGTCCCCTGTAGATGATTACCGTTACACAAAAATGGCCACGTTAAATAGGAGACATGATTTCCAAAGAACTCATTTAGTGTTAGCTTCTCTCAATTGGCTCACGTTCAACCATTCAGCTAATCACTCATTTGATCAACAAACACTTACATTCCCATCCATATATCTTTCCCTGAAATCTAGACCTGTACATCCATTCATCAACTCAGCAACTCTACATAGATGACCTATAGTCTACAGGAACCTGAGATACCTATAATTGAATTTATAATGCCCAGAAGCCAGGCCAAGCCACATACAATCCATTCTGTGCACTTCATATCAAAGGGAAGTGCCCATATATTTCCTTTGTAAATCTGGTCATTATCTTTTATTTCTTTCCCTTCTTCCTCAATCCTATATACACAATAAGTTACTGGGTACTATTGATCCTATTGCTGAATTATCAATAGTGTAGTAGTAGTTGTTGTTTTCTTCTACTTGTACTTCTACTTGTATTGTTTGATGTTTTCTTGAATAAAATAAGAAATGGATATCATTAATAATCAATTTAATATATGATGCCTGGCAACAGACCAGGTTCTTTTTATGTGTCGCCTCATTGAACATGCCCAAAAACCCTTTAAAGAAAGGCGTCTCAGACAAAATGTTTCTTTAAATGAGAAAGCAAAGACTTAGAAAGTTGAACTGCCTAAGGTGTCACAGCTTCTAAGTGGCAAAATGGGATTTCAAGTGACTCTCCGTAACTCCGCAGCCTAATCTTTCTTCACTATGCGTTGCCTCCCAGTGAAGAAAATGACATTTTTGATTTAAAACATTCATTAGCTTATTCAGCACATCCATTGGACCAGACTTTTTTTTTTTTTGTTTCAGGCTTCAATGGTATAATGATGAATACATTTCTAAAAGAAGCCCGGGGGCTGTGAGGATTGCCTAGGTTATGCTTCAGTAACAAACATCTTGAGAATCTCAGTCGCTTCATTATGTAATTTTTATTCTCTGTGCCCAAGAAAATGCATGCACGTACACACACCACACACACACAATCTCTCTCTCTCTCTCTCTCTCTCTCTCTCTCTCTCTCTCTCTCTCTCTCTCTCTCTTGTGTTCTCCCGCTCTCACTCTCTCCAGGATTGCCAAGGACTCTCTTATGTCCACACTCTCTCTCTAAGACTCAGGATGCTAGAACAGCCACATTCTAGAACATGGCTGGTGACTTTGTCTGTGTTGAGGTCAGAGTTTGGTGATGCAAGTGCTGGTTCCTATAGCCTTCTAACCAGAACTGCTAGCATCCCCTTAGAGGCTCATGTTCCACTGGCCAAAGAAAGTCACGTGTCTGTGAGCCAGAATGTGCCAGGAAGGGGAATAAACGTTGTTAATAACAATATTGTCTTCTACTGCCAGCAAACCCATAGATCATGAAAGCCCAAACATTTACTTTAGAGGAAAAAAAATATTAGTTTCTTATCCTTCATCAGGAATGTTCCAAGAAAGAGCAATTTACCACTAGGACTGGTTGAGTTAAAGATGCACACTGTCACCCTGGCATTTGCTTTTAATCTGAGGTGGTAGCCATGGGAAAGAGCTCTTCCTTAGGAAGGAGCTTGTCTGTGTCTCTCTGTATTCTGTGATATTTGATAGAATTGGCAAACGAAAATAATACCTTCTGTTTGTAACTACAAGCTTTTCCTCTTTTCTCTGATCTCTCTTGATGAGGCCCATAGGATGGATGTCAGCAAGAGGAACGTTTGGACTTGCCAGGAGAGCAAAGGAAGAAATAGGAGATGCTAAATGGGCTTCAAGCAAAACCTACTTCTCAAACTCATTTAAAAAATTAATTTTCAGATTATAATGACATTTCTTTCTTTCCTTTCCTCCCCCCAAACCTTCCTATGTACGCTACCCCAGTTGTCCTTATACCCACAGATAAGTGTAGTATTCACCCCTCATCAAGGCAACTTCTCTCTGTGACAGATAGACCATTACAAAAAAACCACAACCAATTCGCGTGCAGAGCTGTGGAGTCCAGTCCCAAGGGATACAGCTAGAAAACACTCCCTCACCTAAAGTTCCAGGAACATTTGGGAAGAGCACACGAGTCAGGGGATCAGAGTTTGCTGTGACATTAAATCTCCTCATTACATCAGGAAATACACCCATAAAGTCTCACCAACATGACCGCTTAAACATGAACTGAACAAGGACAGAAGTAATGGATATGCCAAGCCAGGTGGGGAAAAGCCCAGGAGGCTTCAGCTCTACATAAAGAACTATACACAGCCGAGAAAAGCTGGGAGTGGGAGAGATGGTCCTCCCCAGAGAAGAACACACCGATTGGTTATCAAACTCGACTTTTAAGGAGGCTCAGCATTATGGGGGGTGGGAAGGGTGGTTGCTCTGAGCTAATAGTAACCCCTTGTTTTCCATTAGGCTTTAATTCTCTGAGTGCTTTTCTCTCAGAATCCTTCTGGGACAAACATTTGATTAGTATGATTCAGTCTTTTTTTTTTTTTTTTTTTGATTTGTCTTTATACCGTCAAATTTCCATAATGGCTCATCACACATGGGAATGGAGACAAAAGCATATTTTATAACCACAAAGGAAACATCCACCAATATATTCTGCTGACAGGGATTCACAGAAGGATGGGTTACCCTGGGTCTGAGGAGGGGCATGAAGGAGCAGAATAAAATGAACAACAGCTACATAGATTCAAGGGAGACCGCAGTGCAGCAGCTGGATGGAAGCTCCAGTTCCAAACATCACAGAGACCCATGGGAGAAAGGGAAGTTTATTCTGAGTACATACTTAATAGCAAAGAACTCGTTCTTAACTGAACATGTGTAGGATAATCATTCAATAAGACTTTGGTGTAGCTGTGAGCTTGGGAGCTACCTGTATATGGCAAAATAGAGAGTTAAATGCTCTTTTTAATGTGTTGGATTAAATTTAGGATTAGGACAAGCTTAGTGAGGGAGGAAGAGGAGATTAAATAGTAGTGAGAAGGAGCTGGGGCCCAAGAAACAGACTTAACCAGAAGTCTGGTTGACTGATTTGCTAAGGGTCTTGGCGTTTTAAACTTGATTTGCACTGTGTTGCATATATTCTCCCCACTGTCTTGATTCCTTTGTAAGGACTGAAGCACTAGGTTCGAAGTGTTTGTTTTGGGGGAAGGGGTAGCATTCTCTGATCTCTGTTGTCTGTATTGAGTTTGGAACTAGGCAGATACGAGAGTTTAACAGTGAAGCCCTGAGAATTATGGGAAATCTGGAAGGATACATTGGGATTTTTCCAAGACTTGAGATGGAGTCTTGGAATGACTTGACTTAATTTTCAAAGGACAGAAGTCCTGAGATGACATGTGGGCCACATGCAAAATGTTGCATTAAATATTTCTAAATGTCAATCTTTGCCTGTATTTCTGATAATTTCCTGTGTATAAATTCCCATAAGAGCAATTACTGGTCAGAGGTTGTGGACATGTATCAAACTCTTGAATTGCATTGCCAAATTTGTGACATTGTTCACTTTCCTGTACCCTTGCCAACACTGAGGAGAGAGTACTGATGTCGTACAGACCCAAGGTCTCCGGGGTTTGAATGATGCTGTTGGTCATGAGAAAGAGTATTTTTTTTTTCCTGGAAATATCTGCTCACCTCTAGCTTCACTCATTATCCCTTGCCTGGGTGGCTTTTATTGTTTCTGATTTAGGAAAATGAGAAAAATGTTAAGGAGGAGGAAGGGAAGAACTCTGAAACAGTAAGGAATCCACAAGACTTAGCATCTTTCCTCAGAAATTAAATATCTGACAAGGATCCTTAAGGCTTCATGGTCTCTGGGGGAGCTTGTAATGTCTGTTATTCTCTATCCACCTCATCCCAAACTGTCAATTCCATTGTTTGGACACACAGACACACATGCACACCTGCACATACACACACACACACACACACACACACACACACACACACACACACCATTTTCTGATGCTGCAGAGAGCCATTACAGGTTGCAAATACATGTTGCCTAGACAGATCTCACCAAAGTTTTTGTTTTGTTTTGTTTTTAATTGCTTTAGAGTCCAGGGGTGGCTGCATTGACTTACGGTGCTCTCTCGTATTTAGAAAGAATCTATTCTTCCCTTTGACCACTGGGATCAGAGGCAGGTAGATCATTCACAGGCAACAGAATTTAGCACAGCAGTGCAATCCTGGGCTATGTTTGGGCTCCAGGGCAGAAACTCAATGAGCAGTAACACTAGGGAAAAATAGCTAATCAGAGAGTATTATATTTCCTCTCTACACCCTATGTGACCACTGTGTATATCTGGTGAACAGAACAGTGCACAAAAAATTCATGCTGGGTCACATGCTGTAGGAAGTCTTCTC